>NC_089582.1:101894937-102224937 GCF_019320115.1 Miscanthus floridulus | reverse complement strand
CTTTTAGTTTTATGTTTATTTATATTATTATGAAAAAACCAAAAAGGCAACAACTAACTCATCAGACATATAAACAGGTGCACAGGAGAAAAAAATGAAAAGACGGATATTAGGTAACTAACATTTTATCGTAATCATTTCCTATTAAAACATGGAATAAATTCCAGTCTCTACTGAGCACCGTGCCGAGCAGTCCCGCCAACATGCCTAGAAAATTTGATTTCGCACCGCGTCGAGCAGTCCCGCCAACATGCACCAAAAATTAGATGTCTCTCTTTTGCCCTCCGCATGGTAAATAGGTTTACCACACCATTGATTTCAGACAAGGGCATTTATGGTAATGTGATGGACACATAAAAGCGCAAAGACTCGTCGTCTTTGCCTCCATCTCCATTCTCCAGCTGCACTGTCTCTCCTCTAGCTCCAAATTATAGTCCCATGGCCTCCCTCTCCACTCTCTAGCCACCCCTCTGCCACCCTGCTCTAGACCCTAGGTGCCATCGGCGTAGCAGCTCGACTCCCTTTCCACTCTCTAGCCACACCCTCTCTAATACATTTGCAAACCCTAGCCTCGATGATGGTACAAGCCAGATTCGGATCCCCTACCTTGGCACCTACCATGACCGACATGATCTAAACCCTAGCCGAAGCCAGATCTATTATTCCTTCATCAATGTCGGCCGCACCAGCTCCACGACCATGATGACAAGACTAGATCTAAACACAGAAATGGAGGAAGAGGTACCCAAATTCCTTTTATGATGTGTGCTCTACTGTAGAGGCTGAACCAAGGCTATGTAGATAGCGATGGGGTTACATATTTCTTATAGTTCAGTGTAGCTGACATGTGCTTTATTAGATTAATGACTTTCATATAAGCTATAGTTACTAGTTAGGTGCATATTTGCATACTATTGCTCTGTTGTGTTGACATTCTATAGAAGCTTTAGTTAATACGAGTAAATGCCTTTGTAATCTAGAAAGATGGAAGAACTTGGAATATGTGTGGGCCCAAAACCTATGTCTCCAAAGGCAAAAAAGTCAAGCACAAAGGGTAGACACGGTGAAGATTTGGAATATATCCCTAAACCAGGGGAGGTAGTTGAGGGATTTGATGTTATAGATGAAACATATTAAGATTTAGAAGATAAGCCAGTACCCCTAGCAATTGAGGTGCTTGTTCTATCTTGTATTTAGTTTGGAGGGGGTGTAGGTAGCAATGCAATGCTTTACTGTTTGGATAGCAATGCAATTTGTATATGCTTGCTGCTTAAGTTTGTATCTCCAATTTTAGTGTCCGGGTTGAAGGAGCCATAGAGGAGGCTCTACCAGCAGGACAAGAGGCAGCACTGCCATGAGTCCTAGGCGAAGGCACTCCAAGCGATTGAATTCAACATGACCAGGAGATTTTGCTCTTGAAGTTCATACTTGGAGGGCTACCGCTGGCAAAAGGGTGGAGGTATCAATAGTAGGTGAACATACTTCTCCATCACCACAGACACCTGTACCTAGGGATCAATTCAAACTTCATGAATTGACTAGAGACATTTGTTAGGACGGCAGCCTACCTAGCCCTGTGAGAGATTGCCCACAGCCAGATGATGATAGCCATGCCGAAGAGGAGCTCTCTGAGCTACCTAGCCCTATGAGAGACTGCCCACGGCTAGATGATGATAGCCATGCCAAAGAGGAGCCCTCTAAGCTACCTAGCCCTATGAGAGACTGCCCATGGCCAGATGATGATAGCCATGCCAAAGAGGAGCCCTCTGAGCAAACTCCCTTCTCCACCCACCCGCAGAACAATGAAAGTTGCCTAGGTTGGTATTACCTTACAGATGTCTATCAATCAATTTGCAATAGCTATTTGATATCCATGTTACTTTTCTAACAATCTAAATGTATGAAAACTTTGTAGTACCATTGCTGAGAAATGCGAGGAAGCCAAGGCCTTGAACTTGTGGAATTTTGCTTGACAAAATGAGCAAATCAATGGGAGAATTGAGGATGCCCATCTCTGTTGCCGAGGGGAATAGAATGCCACATGATCCAGTGCAAGCTACCAAGTTTGCCTCAGAGATAGGTGTAGTAGTTAGGCATCAAATACTAATTTTGACACATTGAAAACATTACAAGAAGCCCTCTAGTGTCGTCCATGATAGGAATTTTATGGAGAGGCTAACTGTATGTATGGGTATCCTCTCTTGACATTCAACTCTGCTTTGAGCAACTTTAACGGATTTACTTTTCATTCACACTACTGGGTGCAGTCAAAGCTGGATATTGACAAGGCTCCCCCACCAACACAAGAAGCTTGCTGGAATGTATTGTAGTGTGGGGTACGGTAGGCATGCTACAGGTTGAAGCAGACCTACTTGAATGGTGTCCTTGCTAATCAGATCCGTACGACCTCTCCTGTCCCATGCATGAGTGATGCACAATGGTGTGAACTTGTCGAGACTTGGTCTAGTGCTAAGAACAAGGTGTGTGTGTGAACCCATCGATTTCCTATCTAGTCTTACTATGGTCTACTTGTGCTGCAGTCTAACACAAATGAAGCTATAGGAAACATCTGAGGCGAACAAGCGAAACCATGCAAAAGTGAAGTACCACTAGTCTACAGGATCTCGCTCCTCTGTTGTCTAGTTGCAAATATTTGTAAGTGGTGGTTGTGTTTTATTGTTACTCTTGCCTTTGTATAAATATAAATAGAAACTCATGTGAATGTGAACAGAAGGAGAACAAGAGGAAGGCCGCAAAACATGATCAAGGACTTGATGAACAACATGATGATCTAGGACTTCAACAACATGGTCAACCTGATGAAGATGTTAATGCTATGGAAGTCTTCAAGGACTTCCATAACAATACGAAAAAGGGCATGAGCGATGCTGCAAGAGGAGCAGTTCTAAGTACCTTCATTTCCTTTCCTTGAAATATACTGAACCCATTGTCATAAAAGAATGAAATGCAGTAGTAGCCTAATGTTGCAACATCATTTAATTTTGTTGTTGCACTTTTACACCAATCAATATGGTACATGTACATTGTGCTTATGTAATCTCTATCGGCAGTAGGCTGCAAAAGACCTATGCTTTGTGCTTATGTAATCTCTATCAGCAGTCGTCTGAGGAAGTCCTATGCATTTCTTATTATGAATTAATCTCTTAGGTTTTAGTTGAAGTCCTCTTCCACTATCTGTAACATAATGTTGAGAAAATTTCTTATTTGGCCCTAGTTTAAAGTTGTCTTTCTTCCTTGGCCCTGAAACAAAATTTCTTACCAATTTGGCCTCACTCGAAGTTTCATTTTCTAATATGACCTTACTGTGAGATCTGTCGAAGTTTGTTGTTGTTGAGTTGTCAGTTTTTTTGAACGGACATAAATACCCCCATGTCTCTCCTTTCTCTTCTATCTCGCTCTCGATCTTGTCTCTGTCCCTCCGAGCTCGCTCTCTTCTTCTGAAACACAAACAAACCCTAAACCTAGGTACTGCAGGGTGGCGGCCAGTGCACATAGGCTTAGCAGGCGGCTAGGTGGGTGGAGGCAAGGTTGCGTGGCTTCCTAGGGTCACGGTGGCCAGGGTGCGTGGTGACCTAGGGTCGTGGAGGCCAGGGCACGTGGAGGCTAGGGCGCGTGGCAGCCTAGGCTCATGGTGACCAGGGCATGCGGCTTCCTAGGGTTGTGGCAGCCAGGGCACGTGACGGCCTGGGGTCGCAGCCGCCATGCTCATTGGGCTCGGCCACCTAGCAGAAGCGTTCCACGAGTGTGAGGAGGCCGTCCGCCTCAATTCGGCCAGCGGCCATGCGCACGGCTGCCTCACCGGCTTATGCCTCTAGTGAGATTTTCCTTCGCTTGCCTTGTCTGTGCATGCCTGTTCTCCTACTCATCTGCACTAGAATGGAATGGAATCACATCCACAGATCTCGCGTCCTTCTCTGCTTTGCTAGATGGCTTGATTCTCCCACATATAATTAAGAAATTGAATGAACAGAGCAGGGAGTTGGGGTTGGAAGTTAAGGAATGCTCGGAGGAAGTGGGAGAAGTTACTGCATTGGGGGGTAGTGGCTTCTGGTTTGTGGTAAACTTGCTTGATAGAACATGTTCTTATAGGCAATGGTAGGTTTCTGGAATTCCATGTAGACATGCCATAACATTTATTACATCACTTAGCAATGCAGCTCTAGATAACTATGTGGACCCTTATTACTCTGTTGATAAATTTAGAGTAGCATATGCTCAATTAATCCTAGCTATGCCTAACAAGACTCAATGGCCTAAAGCAACACATGGATTTTTCATGTATCCTCCACTCTTAAAACCCACTTCTTGTAGGCGAAGGAACCAAAGGTTCAAAGGATGCACTGACAAGAACAAGAAAAAAAGACAGCATAAGTGTCCTATTTGTTTGGAGGTTGGGCATCACTAGCATACATGTAAAAAGGGTAATCCAGAAGACAAGAAAGCTCTAGCAGCACTGAGGTAATAAAGTCTGTATATATGTTCACTACCATAGAAGAGAAGAAATTTAAAGATAAGTGGCCCTGACTTAATATTTACACTTGTAGGGAACCAAAGAAGAAGAAGAAGGTAGAGTCTCAATCCAGCATTGTGCCAATGGATGATGAAACAACAACACGATCCATGTCTTTTCCACCAAGGTTAACTGAAAATCTTGTGTTCATCATTATATGAAAACATGCTTTGAATGTAACTTCATTTATATTTACCATAGCCTTAGCGTGGAACTAGAAACTAAGAAAAAAAGGCAAGCGTAGTGCTTTTGAATCTGTAGGATCAGCAGGGTATGATTCTTATTTATACAAATTGTTTGCTCAAATTTTCGATTACTAAAATCTGAATTTGTAGGAGGAACCAAAGCATTGAGCCTGCAGCTAAGAAAAAGTCCAAACAAGGCACGACTGAATCTGCAGGATCAGCAAGGTACTGCTATTGATTTCTATTGGTTTCGCTGGCATAGCAGCTTCTTTTCTCCAGGGAGGTAGTAGGTAGCATGAATGCAATTTAGCCTTACAATTTCAAAGACATTGAGGGTTAGGTAGGTTTGATGCAGTGACATATGTCCAAGTTCTAGGCCCTGCAAAAGTCAATTGGCCACCTTACAGCTTGCATATACATGATTTAATTGCCGAGCCATATACATGATTTAGCAATCAATTGCCATGGTGGCTTGGTGCCAGGTGGCATGACAATTTAGTGAACTATAGGCTACAGCTTGCTAGAGATACATACCCCTTTGGAAACATCTATAGCACATAGCAAGACTCACTTCAACAGGTCAATTGGCTAAGTAAGGATATGGCTGAAAAAGCACATATAGATGAATTATTACCTAATAAAATGTTGTTAGAGATTAATCAATAAGTTGTTAGTTCTATACAGTATATCTCTCCAAGTTTAACTAAAATGAATGCCCCATTACATGCAGTTTTACAGGTCCAAAAAAGGCTCAAATCAACCTGAACCATCTACGGAGCTTACAAGTGGTGCAGCACCAACATCTAAAACTGTGAAGGCCAAGGCTAAGACAAAGACAACGTGGAAGAATATAGCTAAAGACATTGCCATAAAGCCACTGATACTTGATAGCCCGGCGATGGGCACAAGAAGCAAAATATGTAATCCTGTTAGCCCTGCAATGAGCACAAGAAGTAAAAGGAGGCTCAGTTTGTGACTTTCATGTGCCTGCAATGTCGCTTTTAATATGAACTTGATGTATGCGTTGAACTAGTGCACTGTGAAACTGATGTGTGAAAATGATGTATGTGTCGAACACTATGTTGAACTATGTGCTCTGTGCCCCTTTTGAATTTTTAGGATGATGAACTTGTTTAAATTATGTGCTATGATCAAGTTGACATGATTTAGTATATTTTGATGGGGATCCCATTTTGATGTGATGCATTTATAGCAGTAAGTATTGTCACTCTGATTATTTTAGAGCACAGCACTTACTACAGTAGTCAGGGATTTGCTAAGTTTTTTGTTTGTTCATGTGTATAAGCAATTCCAGCAGTTTCCAACTAGTTGCAAAGTTGTTCTAATGTTTTCTATCTATATTCCATTTCTAGGCTAAGAAGCCTTTCCTCAATTAGCCTAAGGTTTTCCTCAGGTGAAAGAACTAGAGCTCTAAATGTCTTAGGGGCAGTTTGGTCATTTCATGTGCCACTTAACGGTGTTAGAGGTAGGAGATGACGGTAAGGTCATATTAGAAAACAAAACTTCGAGTGAGGCCAAATGGGTAACAAATTTTGTTTCAGGGCCAAGGAAGAAAGACAATTTTAAACCAGGGCCAAATAAGAAATTTTCTCCATAATGTTTTACTGATTGAATTTCATATGAAGCTATGAAAGCTATGCAAGCAGAACCTATTGCTAATGGAAAGCAACCAATGACTAGTGCTGATGTTGTTTTGAAGGTTCTCTGCCTCTACTAGGGCAAGCGCCCCTCCCAGGCAAGCAGCAAAAACCTTCTTTTGAAGAATGCTGGTATCCTAAGAAGCTCCACCAGAGCAGAGACATCGGCGGAGATGACACTTCGGGAGCAGCTTGCTGGTGAGTAGGAAGGTACATCTGAGCTCGTCGAACTAGTGGATGAACTGAAGGTGAGGACAGAAAAGGCTGAAAGGGAGCTTGAGAAATTCAAACAACAGCAATAGGAGGAGTACAATAGGCTCTATGCGCCAGTCATGCGCTTAAGCTCTCCTGGTAATTAACTCTCAGTCTTCAACTCTTGCGGCTTGATGCGGTGAACATTTATGCTCTATTGTGAGACGCATGTGATGCTTTGATGTTGTGATACTCTGTCAGTGGTCCACTACTGACATGTGAAATGTTAATTGTGGTTATTTGATTGCTAGGCTAAATTGTTATGTAGTCAATCTGTACAGTAGTGACGATCTTGAATTACGCCTATGACAAATTGATTATACTCCACGTGGTAGAACCAGGATAGGCCATGTGATCAAAAAAAATATGACACGTGGACCAACCAGTGCATGACATGTGAATTGGCCAGGGCACGACACGTGGGCTATTAAAAATCCAACACATGCAAGGAAATCATCAAGCCACATGACCGGATAAAAATACGACACATGGACGGACAGTGTCGTGACACATGATCGAATAAGAAATGGCCACATGGACCAATAAAAATATGCCACATGATCTAATGAAGAAGTGACACATGATCCAACCGCAACACGCAATGTGTGCCCATAAAAAACTGACATATGGAACAATAGGAACACGACACGTGTTCTAGTAAGAACCTAAAACATGCAAGAACTAGAGATGGCCACGTTGCGCAATAAGAAGATGGCACATACCCAAACCATCTCCAATGCAGCCAGCTACAGCATGTACATGTGGAAAGCATCTCTAACGGAAGCACCCACCAGTGTGGTGGCCCCCCTACCACGCATGCCAAAATACTTCTCTGATGTTCTATTTTCATCATAGGTCACGCCACTTCTATGATGATTTGCGAAAATCATCATAGAATTTCAAGTATGATGCGACTTCTATGATGAACCGGTTTTCGTCATAAATTCATCATAAAACTAAAATTATGGTGACTTTGGCTCCTTCAGTGATGAAAGAAGATCGTCATAGAAATGGATATTCTTAGTAGTGACTCTGGATTCTTAGTGAAGGTCATCGGCAAGTCGAAACAAGTCTAACACTGTTGGGTTCATAAACCCATGGTCCCTAATGGACCTGCTTCCCAGCAAAAGCTTGGCCTAGCAAATGATATTGTGAACGACGTGCAACTCTTGGGCCGGCTCAGATACCTAACAATAGGACAGAAGGGTGATCCAGTCTCCAACTGGAAGGCCTGGCCAAGGAGGAACGATGCTCACTTTCGACTCTGACCCACCTCTCCGACTAGAAGGTCTAGCCAAGTAGGGATGACACTCGCTTCTAACTCTGACCCACCTCTTTGATCAAAAGGTCTGGCCAAGGAGGGACGACGCTCACTTCCTACTCTGACCTGCCTCTCTGATCGAAAGGCCTAGCCAAGGAGAGGACGACGCTCGCTTCTGACTCTGACTTGCTTCTCCGACCGGGAACACACCAAACCTCTTCCTATGGCTCTTCTCCGACTGGCGTGATCGGAGCCGACTGGGAACAACCAAACAGGGCCGCTCGCTCGGTGAGGACTCAAGAAATCAGGCAGAGCAGATAAGGTAAGGCGCACAAGTCAACCACAATACCAAGGACCATAGCCTACACACCTATAGGACAGTACTGTCAGGCCATGTCAAAAGGGTACTTTGCAACCTTCCAGACATGTCAGGACATGAATAGTGTTGTGGGCGCTAACATTTGTCCTATAGTATGGTAAGCGCCGACATTTGCCATACCAAAAGAACATGATGGAACCAACCACATGCATTAGGGAGTCAACAGTATTGTAGGCGTCGACAAACCCTCTCGTACCCAACGGCATGGGCAACAAGACTAGGTAGCACACACTCCCTCTCTCACACTTGTATGGCTGTCCCCTTCATCTATAAAAGGGGATGCGCTCTCTCCTAAAAGGAGGATTGATTCAACAAACAATACACAACACACGGATCATTCTGACTCACTCTCTGCTAGCTTTAGACACTCTAAAGCTACACAGAGCACATGTTCCAATACTTAGCGCACGTAGGAGCTCCCATCACTCTTGGCCCTTTGGCCTAGAGTCCAACTAGACCTCTGATACCCCCATCCTATTCCCACTTGTTCGTAACCCCACAGCAAACTTTGAGCACATGGGCTCAGGAACAAACTCACTGACCGACTCAAGCTGGACATAGGGCATATTGCCTAAACTAGTATAAACCCTGTGTCATTGAGTGCTAGGCCATATCCAATCACAACATACGGCAAAACAACAAATATTTACTAGTTGGTCACTTTTCGCACTGACACTTGGCGCTGTTGTCAGGAAGAACGGTGTATGTTCACGCTTTTGGTCATCGAATGGCCCACCTTTCCACCATCTCCAGCATGGCGGGCTCAAGCGATACAACTCCCTTTGGCTCACTGGAGTTTCCCACACTCCCACCTGTTGGGATGTGGGTTCCTCCTGTCTTCAAGCCATCCCAGACCTTCCTCTTCGGAAGCCTAGCCTTCGTCGCTGACCGGCTTGGCGTGCTTCACCTCCATGAGGAGTCAATTGTCTCACCCCCCCCCCATCAGAGGAGGAAAGCCCTTTGTCAGCTTCGGGCCACCCGATGACCTGTGAGTAACGTACATACTATTCTTTACTCGCTATTTACTATCTTCCACCGATTCTCCAGCGGGACCCCGTTGTCCCCATCGCAACCGCCATGCAACTAGTTCCCCTATAGCCTCATGTCCCATATGGACGCGTACGCATAGGGGCACCAAAAATGCTAACGTCACCCCCTCTCACATCTAAATTCATGGGGATGGCAGGCTACGCTCCCACCTCTTTCCACAACCTCATGGATGATGAGGTTGAGAGCGATGACTCTAGCATCAGTGACATCGTGGCACCTAGCCACCCTCTATCCTAGGAGTGTGCTATGGCAGACGCTCTAGAATAGCCATCGGTGGTAGCAGAGTCTCTATAGACCCACACCCCTCTAGACCCTCACACGGAGGCCCTCGTGTGTGCACAAGAGCATGGCGAGGAGCTAAGACAAAGGCAGCAGAACCAATCACTGCTTGTGTCAGAGCGCTCGACATAGCACGCTGCGCCATGCATGCATAACATGGCGAGCAGCACCTAGGGTCGTGCCTGCTAGGTCTAGCATAACATCGTCGATGGGGGGGATGATCCCTCACAATTCACTCGGGCTGGCCAGAACATTGCTGCTGTAGTGATGCTTCTGCGTGGCCTTCCAGAGCCTATCGACCCCTAGGAGCAGGCAATCCACCAGAACCTCTAGGTGCTAGTGGAAACCACTACCATTCAACAGGCGAAGAGCTCCGCATCACGACACCAACTCGCGGCCTCTCTCCCCACTAGGGGAATGGGGATGCACTAGTCGCATCACTCCATCCACTCACCTCTATAGTTGCTAGGCATGGAACAGGAGGCCACAGCTGCACCACGGCCTGACTCGGTGCTCGCTCTACACCAACCACCTATGTGTGAATGCCTCGGGCCAAACCAAGATGCTTGCAACATCATCAACAACTGGTGCCAGGACTGGCATGATGATGACATCCATAAGAGGGTGGTGGGAGCAGGTGGGACGGGCCCCGGCCAGACCATCAAGAGGATTAGTGAAACGCACCCCAGGCATGGTCATTGACCCGACGCCCAGAGTCCTAGCCCAGATGGACTAGGACCATGGACTTTTGGTTGACGTATCTAGAGAGCGTCGTTCCCATAGTGCTTCCGACCGTCCACCAACATCGCCAAATATATCAAGGAGATGAATCCCGGTATATGGCTCGAAGACTTCTAGCTCGCTTACCAAGCTAGGGGAGTGGATGATAACCACTTCATCATTCAGTACCTCCCCATCTGCATGGGGGACCATGTTTGAGCATGGTAAGAATTCCTCCTGCATGACAGCATCCATGACTGGGCGGATCTCAAGAGGATCTTCATCAGCAATTTCTAGGGGATGTATGTCTGTTCTGGGAATTCCTAGGACCTCAAGAGCTACCAGTAGGAGCCCAATGAGTCCCTATGGGATTACATCTATAGGTTCTCAAAATGATGCAACTCCCTTCTAGATGTCATCGACATAGACGTCATTAGCATGTTCCTCTCCAGAACAACCTCTGAGTCTTTGATTCATAGGCTTGACTGTCTAAAGCCTCAGACCACCCATGACTTGCTTGACATCACCACGAACCATGCCTCTGATGAGGAGGCAGTCGGAGCTATCTTTAATGCAGGCTAGGACAAGGGCAAGGCCAAGCATAAGGATCAAGGTGAGGGCCCCTCCACATAGAGGGGCAAAAAGAAAAGAAGGATCGACACCTGTCGGTGAACTCTATGCTGGGCGCGTGCGGGCGGGCGTAGGAGCGCGGGCCGCTGCATGGAGCGGCTGAGCAGAGCAGTAGGCGTGCGCGGAGCGATGCGAAGTGGGCCCTCCAGCACGGAGCAGGCCGCATGTGGGAGGAAAGGAAAAAGGGCACGCGAGCTAGGCCACTGAGCGGGCAGAGCGTGGGAGGGAGGGAAGAGGAGGCTGGGCCGATTCCCTGGAGCTAGGCTGAAAAGGAAAGAAGGGATATTTTTCCAATTCAAATTCTTTTTTTCAATTCTAGTTTTCAAATCCAAGCCCAAATCAAATAGAATTCAAGTATAGTTTCAAATATACTTCCCTATTCAAATAAAAACGGACAATTTCGTTAGGCTTTCTAAGATAAACTTTACAACTTTAAAAATACTTTTATTTTCTAATTTTCTTTTCTTTCTTTTCTTTTATTTCAAAGCCATTTTCAATTTCATTTCAAAAGCATTTTAACCATTTTGACTTTTCAATTAAAACCACTCAACCAATAAAATCAAATGCAGTGGCATGTAAGCTCAAACATGTTACGACCTTATGATGAATTTTTTAATTAATGAAAATTTTTATTTTCCTATATTTCATGTGCACAAAAATTCCAACTTAAATTATTTTAACTCTATTTCAAAAGAGGCAAATTTTTAGGGTGTTACAATGACCTAGGAAACGTTGCGGATCTGGTTGAGCTCCCCCTCGAGAGCAAGTCACTCTTTAAGGGACTGGGCTAGCGCCTCCACACTCCAACCAATTGCCACCTTAGCTATCTCGAGCTCCTACTCCAGCGATCCAACCCTTCCGCCCAGTTCTAGAAGAAGGACGATAAGCTTACAAGCAAGGGAAAGGAAAAACAAAGACATCAACCAAAGATGGAATGGATACATACCAAGCCAGGTGCCTTCAAGGATGGAGAGCCCTTCCTCTTGCTAGGTGACCTTCTTGAATAGTCAAGCGTTCAACTCCTTCAGCCCAAGCACCCGCACTCGAAGATCGAGCACTTCCTGGTCAACCTCTGACCGGGCCTTCCGCTCCCCCTCCAGAGCCTCCAAAGACTCCTAGAGCGCCACCTTAGTCTCTGCCAGCTAAACCTCCACCGCCTCGGTCTCTAGCAACCGGACCTTCACCGCATCGAGTCCCCGCTCAGCGGTAGTCGCTCATTCCACCGTGACCAGTTCTACTGCCCGCGCTCCTATCGCCTTGGTTGCCTAGTCTTGGGACTCATGGTGGGTGGACTCTAGCTAGCACTCGAGATCATCGACCCACTATGATATCGTGGCCTCCCGCTCCATCCGAGCGCGCTCCTCCTGGAGGAAACAGGACTTGCAGCTCGACATCTCCTCTAAACCCTGCAAAGCAAGAAGCAAACACACTGAAACAACCAGCAAGAGACCAAGGAGTCAAGGACCAACACTAAAAACACAGAAAACCTACCTCTGAGATGCAGGGAAGATAGACCATAACCGCCTGATGGACAGACTCAACCCATTCTAAGGCCTCCTTTAGCCTCGCCTTGGTTTGGGCGAGATCAGACTCCATTGTGAGTCCTCTCCCCCCAAGTAAGTCCTAGAGCTACACCACCTCCTCATCCCGAAGGATGAACCGAACCTTCCTCGTGTCATCGGGGGAGGGCCACACTAGGTCATGGGTTGCCCCCAACCCACTGGAAGGCCTAGCCGACGACCGAACCATCGCCAACAACTGCAACGGTGGGACGGTCGGTGGCTCCACCCTAGTGCCTACCTCGCTAGGGTAGGGGAATTCCACCTCCTCGACTTTGTGGCCCACTGGCGGATGCTCTACCTCTAGCCTGGCCATGTCACCTCCCGACGCCTCTAGCTCTGACCAGGAGGGCGAGCCATGCGTCCCTCCGCTAGGCAAGGTAGGGAGCCCAGTCTCCTCCCTCTCTTCTACTGTTACCGGTGTAGGAGGGATCATGAGGGTTGCCACCGGCCTAGTCACTGCTATGGCCACCGGGATTGCCACCATCACCTCCGCTGTCGCTACCACCGGGCCCATGATCGGACAGGAGGGCACAACCCCCAGAGGGGAAGGTCATACCGCTGCCAGCCTACTTTCCCTACCGCTCGTCATGACTCATTGTAGGCTGGGCATCCACTCCTCCTGCATGGGAGGTGGGGTGATGCTCAGTCCCATCAATATCTGGCCACTGTCAAAGAAAGTACAGGTCAGTCACACTAAAAAATTCAACTGTGAGTTAAAAGAAACATGGGTACATACCTAGGCACAAGGGGCAGGGCCCTGAAGCCCTGACCCACTAGCAATGAGCCCACTAGACAAGGACCACTCACCGGTCACGATCCATGCCCCCTCACATCGGCTGAGGGGCGAGTCGACCCAGCCAGTTCCTGATCGGCCCATGAGCCACCGCGACCACCGACTTGCGGTGCGCCCATCGGAGCAGCTAGCGGGGCATCCCCCATTGTGGGTCATGCACCAGCGCCAGCCCCAAAGACACGGGGGTACGAGCCTACTGCTCTAACCTGTTGGCCTGCCCCGCCCCGCTTGGAGTAGGGGAAGGCGACGCCAACGATGCCTCCAAAGGCCGCAGCGACCGCGTTAGCTTCGCCTCCCACATGACGGCGGTGTTCGAGCTTGCAACACGCTTCCTTGATGCGGGAATGTCACCATGCCTCTCTACGCTGCTCGCCGCTAATGGATGTGGCCGTAGGCTCACGAGGCTCCACCAAGGTCACGACAACCTCCTGGCCTCCTCCATCCTCGAAAGAGCTCGTGTCGCCACCCATCTCCATGGGTTCCTCTGACTCGAGCTCCGCCTCCATATCACTCATATTCTCCCTGGCCCACACCCATCGAGCAACCTCCTTCTCCTTCTTGTGCCTCCTCTGAGCCTTCTCAGCTCTCTTCTTCTTCTTGGTGACCGCCGCCTCCTTCAGGGCAGCTTGCTATGCCGCGCCCTCCAGCCCCCTCAAAAGATGCGGTCGGGATTTTTAGTCGGTGAGTCCCTACAAAACAGATGACTCGAAGTTAGAACAAAGGAAAGCAAGAGAAAAAAAGGTCATGAGAAAGGAGGAGGGGTGCGTACCAGATTGGACAGCTTCGCGGCATGGGGAGGTCTGGGCTTCCCTTCAAGGGACTCCTTAATCCTCAGCTATAGTTCCTGGTCGAGCTAACTCTAGACCTCGTCCTTTGCCAACTCCTCTGGCATCGTGTGGTCAAGATCCGTCGGGCCGGAGTACATCCACATCGGCTGGCTCCTCTCCGCCAGCGGGGTGACCCGACGGTGGAAGAAGGTGTGGAACACCCTCAGCCCATCGAGGCCATGCTGCACTAGTTTCTGGAGCTCTGCCTCAATGACCTCCAGCGTGTTTTGCCGGCTAGAGGGCCACCTGAAAGGTCGTAATATGGCTAGAGGGGGGTGAATAGCCTATTTAAAAATCTACAAATCAACTAGAGCAATTTGATTAGTATGACAAATAGCGTAATGTAAACTTGCTCTAGCTCTACAAGGGTTGCCAGCCACCTATCCAATAATTCTAGTTGCAATGATTACTTAGGCACACAACTTCTAAAGTAATTACTCGCTAAGAGCGCTCAATCTTGCTACTCTAAAGAGCTCAACTAGATGAATGTAAATAATAAAGCAAGCTCTCAATTCTAATTACACTAAAGAGCTTGTATCAACTAGTTTGCAAGAATGTAAATAAGTGAGTAGGGTGATTATACCGACGTGTAGGGGATGAACCAATCACAAGAAGAATATATAGCCAATCACCGGGAGAATGCCAAAGACAAGAGACAATTGATTTTCTCCCAAGGTTCACGTGCTTGCCAACACGCTACGTCCCCGTTGTGTCGACCAACACTTGGTGGTTCGGTGGCTAAGAGGTGTTTCACAAACCTCGCCCACATGATTGGACACCGCAAGAACTGACCCACAAGTAAGGTAACTCAATGACACGAGCAATTTACTAGAGTTACCTTTCGGCGCTCCGCCAGGGAAGGTACAACTCCCCTCACAATCACCGGAGACGGCCACGAACAATCACCAACTCATGTCGATCCTCTACTGCTGCACCGAGCCATCTAGGTGGTGGCAACCACCAAGAGTAACAAGCAAAATCCACAGCGCAACACGAATACCAAGTGCCTCTAGATGTAATCACTCAAGCAATGCACTTGGATTCTCTCTCAATCTCACAAAGATGATGAATCAATGATGGAGATGAGTGGGAGAACTTTGGCTAAGCTCACAAGGTTGCTATGTCAATGAAAATGTGCAAGAGAGCTCCCTTGAGCCGGCCATGGGGCTATAAATAGAGCCACAATCAAATAGAGCCATTATACCCCTTCACTGGGCAAAACGCGCTCTGACCGGACGCTCTGGTCACACTGACCGGACCCTGGACACAGCGTCCGGTCCACAAATGTAAGCCACGTGTTATTCTGAGTTAAACTTGAGCTGCTAGATCACAACGGCTATTAACTGACCGTACGCTCTGGCAAAACTGACCGAACGCTAAACCACCAGCGTCCGGTCGTTTACAGTAAGGGTCCAAATCTGGTTTTCTTCGATCGGACGCGTCTGGTCCACCTTGACCAGACATAGACCAGCATCCGGTGCTAAACCCTAGTCACTGTGCCGCCATGTCAGTTTGACTGGACGCAGAAACTAGCGTCCGGTGCATCTCAGGTCCAGCGTCCGGTGCTAAACCCTAGTCACTATGTCGCCATGTCAGTTTGACCGGATGCAGAAACCAGCATCCGGTGCATTTCAGGTTCAGCGTTCGGTGCTAAACCCTTGCTCCAATGAGCCAACCACAAGAATTTGCATCTGACCCAAACCCATCTCAACCCTACAAACACCACCTCCTTTGTAGATGTGCCAACACCACCAAGTGTATCACCCTGTGCACAAGTGTTAGCATATTTTCATAAACATTTTCAAGGGTGTTAGCACTCCACTAGATCCTATTTTTTGTCAAAATTCATCGTGACTTATGTATTTTGTTCCTTGCAGCGTCGGTAGGAAGCAGAATCCTTTGGCGCTGGTGCCAAAGAAAAACATCGTCCTTCAAGCGAGGCAGGAGCCGTCGGCTAGCGCCACGCCCGTTTCGGGTGGGGGCGGCCCCTGTGCGACCGCATCTCCGACCGGACAGGCGTTGCCCACGGTGGCGCCCGTGCCCTCTGCGGGACGGGCGGACATGGGGGCTCGAGCTGCTAGGTCCCTACTTAGGAACCCGACCGATCGCACAGGCTGCGGTCGGAACAAATACGGGCGAACACCCCGACCAGAAGGAACACAAGAGTCTGCAGACCTAGAAAAGAGTACCAAGGTGCTCAGCCTCCTACCGACTCTCCAGCCGGCTGTAGGCTCGGGGGCTATGCCCATCTCTGTCTCGCCCGACCCTTGGCCGTGGGCTCCGTCTCGTCCGACCCCTCGGGCTCGAGCTCCGTGTGTGAACAGCCCCTTCACGGCTTCACAAAAGCCCCAAAGGGGCTCGGGGGCTCATGTCGGGTTTATAAACACGGGCCCCCAATGGACCGGCTTCCCTGCAAAACCCGGCCCAACAGACGACACAACGATAACTCGCGCATGGGCCAGCCCAGATACATAATGACAGGCCGAGACCACGATCCGGTCCACGACCGGAAGGCCTGGCCAAGGTAGGACCACGGTCCAACTCCGACCGAGGATACGCCAGACCTCTGCTCGTTGTTCTTTCCCGACCGACACGGTCGGGACTGACTGGGAACGACTGACCGGGGACGCCCGTTCGGTGAGGGCCTGGGGATTAGACGAAGCAGATAAGGTAAGGCGCTGAAGTCAACCGCAATACCGAAGACCGTACCCTATCATGCCCTGCGCACCTGCAGGATGGCTCCACTAGGCCATGCCAGACGGGCGCTATACAACCTTCCAGACGCGTCAGAGCGCGGACAGTATTCTAGGCGTCGACGACCGTCTCGTACCCAACAGCGTGGGCAATAAGACTAGAAAGGACACGTATACACTCTCTTTCTTTCTCTCTTACTTGTAAGGCCATCTCTTTCAACTATAAAAGGGGATGCACTCTCTCTCAACGGGAGAATGCTAGACGACTCGATGACCTGAGGACTCGAACAGCTCAACTCTAGAACTCGACAGCTACACAGAGCATACGCTCCAATACTTAGCGCACGTTAGAGCACCCATCACACTCTTCCATTCGGTTCAGAGTCTGACCAGGCCTCTAACACCCCCCTTCTCATTCCTTACTCGTTTGTAACCCCACAGCAAACTTCGAGCACCTGGGCTCAGGAATAAAGTCACCGACCGACTGAAACTGGACGTAGGGCACGTTGCTTGAACCAGTATAAATCCTGTGTCATCGCGTGCTAGGCCACATCCGATCACAACGTACGGCAAGACTACAAATATTTACTTGTCGGCCACATTTCGCACCGACAGTTTCAAAGTTTGATATATCAGAACCTGAGAGCCTTTTTCGACTGCTGTTCCAAAGACGACAGCTCAAAATCCGAATGTAGAAAATCGCTTGGATGAAAACCAGAAAAGTGCACCTAGTAAGTATTGTTAATAGGCCACTCTTTTGAAGTATGATTATGTCAAATGCAAACCTATTATTTCCTGAGCCAACATTTTTTCCTGTTTTGGTCCTAAATATTGTGTTATGACGAGCCGCCAGAACTTCCTTTGCCACTCGCAGCATGGTGTCGACGCCTTCGATGAGAGCTTCACGATCCATCTCCTTACATAAATTTGTCCAATACCGCATCAAGGCACAAGCATGACAAAGAATCTCAATTGGATTATGCACCTTTTTCATCTCAAAAAAGATTTTATTTCTAGCCTTCCAAGTGGCCCATCTGATTGCTGCCACTCCCCAACAACGAAAGTTTCTCCCATCAGGCAACCACAGTTCACACCATTTCCAACATTGTGGGAAGTCCTTTGGGATGTTATTAGCTCCAAAACATGTAGCTACACTCTAGCATTTGAAGAAGAGAAGAAAAGATAAGTTATGGTCTCATTTTCCTCACAGAAATAACATTCTGGATCTCCTTTCCACTTCCTTTTAAGCAAATTATCATTAGTTAAGACCACCCCATTAGCCAAAAGCCACATAAAGATTTTCACTTTATGTGGAATTTTTGCTTTCCAAATGATTTTGAAACATTGGCCATTGTCATTGCTAGTTAAGGCATTGTATAGAGATTTAACTGAAAAAAAAAGATGATTTCTTTCTAATTTCCAGATGATCACATCTTTTTCTTCAGAAAGCTGCAGATTTATAGTATCAGACCAGATGTGATCCCAGCACACCTGTAGCTCATCAGGCAGCCATCTCCTAAATGAGATTGTGTCACCAACCTACTAGTTCGATCCAACAAATTGAGGCCCAACCTGTAATATCTCCCGTTGGCTCATGACAGATTGTTACTGCACCTGAAACAACTTGCGCAACAGAGATAGATTTCTGTTCACACAGCTCATATAAAACAGGATTTGTTGTTCCTAAAGGTTTATCAGAGCCAGCGGTCTTCCCAGTATCTGGTTTTTTTTTCCCACTCCTCAACAGGATGCTTCTTCCTTGTAAGTGAAGATCTTTAACCTTAAGCAAATCACACCACAGAGGTGAGTATACGAGTCACTTTTTTTTGACAAAAATTGAACTCAAGAAATGCAATTAACCTGGGACGGAGGGAGTACAACTGATTCACGCGGTCCGTAGCCCCGGCAATCTGGTTGTGGCTAGCCTTCCCATTTGTTCGGCTATCCTGCAATTCGAGGGAACTAGAGGACCGAAGGGGGTTTTGAATCGTGGCGGATTCAATCCCCTCAGATTAGGGATTCAAGATGAACAGCAAGCGTTAACTGACGCACTGGGCAGGCAGCTCGGTTCCTGAACGAGTCACTGTTACTACCATTTCTCAGGAAAACAATCAACGAGACACAACATACGTAGCATGATTACTAGCATTTCTTCATGGCAGAGCATCATTACTTCATGGCAGAGCATCATTACTCGCATTTCTTCATTGCAGAAACATAGGATTACATCCAGGAACGCAGCAACACTACGACCCAAAGCGACACAGAAGCATATCCTCCAACCATTCCCCAACTACGAAGAGGCGCCTAGCCTCCAAAACCGTAGAGGGTACGGCCCTGGCGCTTGAGCGCGTAGACGACGTCCATGGCGGTGACGGTCTTGCGGCGCGCGTGCTCCGTGTAGGTGACGGCGTCGCGGATGACGTTCTCGAGGAAGATCTTGAGCACGCCGCGGGTCTCCTCGTAGATGAGCCCCGAGATACGCTTCACGCCGCCCCTCCGGGCCAGCCTCCGGATCGCCGGCTTGGTGATGCCCTGGATGTTGTCGCGGAGCACCTTCCGGTGGCGCTTCGCGCCGCCCTTGCCCAGACCCTTGCCTCCCTTGCCGCGCCCCGACATCGCCGCCGCCTCCGCCTCGAACGGTCCCTCTTCTCTGACGGAGACGAAGAATTGGGGATTTTTCTGGTGTGGGGAGGAGCTCGGGAACGATGGATTAGATGAGGACGGGTGGCGAGTAATATAGAGATGCGAGGCGAACTGGGAGGCGTTGGATGGGGAGCGATCCGCGTGAGGGGCGCGAGGTGTGGCGTGGACCGTTAGATGCGAAGGGCTCGACTCCTATTGGTGGAGGAGCGGGAGGGCGGATCGAGGAGCGCGTGGGGTTTCACGGTTTTTGGCGGTGGTGCGCCGTGCGCGCGGAGGGATCGGAATCATATCGAAACTTTGGGATTTCTGGTGGGAAACAGCAAATTTTGGGTTTGGACGTTTGGTGCGTGGTCTCTTATAGTACATAGCTTCGGCCCAAATTTTAAAAAAAAATTAGTTGGACCCCAAATTTCAAAAAAAAAAGTGCTACAGTATCTATCACATCGAATGTTTGCGGCCCGTGCATGGAACATTAAATGTAGATAAAAAAAACTAATTGCACAGTTTGGTGGAAAATTGCGAGACGAACGTTTTAAGCCTAATTAGTCCATGTTTAAACACTAATTGCCAAATAAAAACGAATGTGCTACGGTAGCCCCAAATTCCAACTTCCTGGAACTAAACAAGGGCTCAATTTATCCAAGATAGGGACCAGTGACCACACTACCAGACATACATAGTCCTAGCGACACTTCACTGGCACTTCTATGTACTTGAACGATCAACATCGACTAATTATAATAGATAACGAGGATTTTTACTAGTAAATAAACACCAAAATGAGGCTATAAAAGTTCAAACAATTTCAAGCTAGGTACCATAAGACAGATCGAGCATGATTTTAGAAAAAAATCTAAATCTAGTTTCATAATATTTTTGATGTAAAAACAAATTTTCTATGAATTTTATAAAATTAAACTAGATTTAATGATTTTTTTCCAGGTAAAAATCTAAATCTAGTTTCATAATTTTTTTGATGTAAAAACAAATTTTCTATGAATTTTATAAAATTAAACTAGATTTAAGTCTAATTTATCTCCCTAGACTTTTAACCTAGTCTGATTTACCCACCTCCCCCACTCCACCATCAAAACTACTGAAGATGCAAAAACAAACGGTTTCAAAAGTTGAAGGAGGATAAAAAATGGTTTTATAGTTCAGTGAGGGAAATCGTACAATCACGATAGTTGGGGGAAGTAAATTGGACTTTTTCCTTACGAGTTTGTGTTGCAGCCCAAAATAGACGGCAATGTTTCCAACTTGCCCCGAAAAAAATGTCTGCATTTTATTATGAAGCGAAGGCGCGTGATAAAGTAGAGTGAACTAGACGATACACAATTCACAAACAACTCTGTTAACAAGTTTATGATGTGATTATCGAGGAATTCACTGTGGCAAAATCATACTTAGGATATTGTGCCTCGTTCTCAGCTCGGTAAGTGGGTGAAGTTTGAGCAAGTCTAATAATAGAGCCAAGTGCTCGGTTATAAGTCAAATTATAAGAGCCAAGCTATAAAATAGTTGTTTTTTATTTATCTAACAAAAGCCTTATTATTAATATTTTTACAAATGTCCCACCTTCTCTTTCCTAATAATTATTATCGGATATCTATACCCGGGGGTCGAATTCTGTCTCGCCTGGTCCTTGGAGATCGGATCTGCTACCAGACCAAAGCAGTGGTCCCAAGGTAGGGCTCGAACCGCTTCAACCACTACGGCATGGAAGCGCACGCTTGGGAGCACGTCTCGGGCGTGTTCTGATGCGACTGGCGGTAGCATCGGACCATGCTGGGAAACTCACATCGTTCATCACATCAATAGGCCAGCACTGTGCTACCAACTCTTTGTCTGACCATCGTCCAACATCAGCCAACCGGCATCAGTTGACTGGCATTGTACCACTAGCCCCCCGCATGGCTTCTATCAGGGGACCCTTTGACCATTCCGTCCGCTCGGATGGAATGGAAGATAAGAAAGGCACACGACGCCCGCACGTAAGCTACATCGGCCAATAGGACCTCGGTACGACGCCACTGCCATCTCGATCTACAGGGTCAGCGAGACCCATGCGAAGAGGAGGACGGAGCACCTTCAGGAGCCTTATTTTCTCTTTCTTTCTCTCCTCTTCAGTTGTAACCCCTGCTTTCCCTTGACCTATACAAGGAAAAGTAGGGCGTCCCACTAGGGGGATCGACTCATCGTATATCAATTGATCACACATCGATTCATCGAACAAACACACCACATCATACCAGAGACTTGGGAGCTACCTCCCTATCGACAAAATATCATCAATAGTCCTCCGATAGGTATCCCACAAAGGTAGATTGATCGGCAGGAGAGCGTGAGATCAAAAACAAGAAGGCAACAGAGACACATGAGTTAGACAGGTTCAGGCCATCAGGGTATACGAGGTCCTTTAACTGCAAAAATCTGCCTCCTCGGGTAAATATCTCAGCTGTGTATTCCTGATGCATTTTATCCTTCTTCATTGTCGAGCAGCAGACTGATTTACCTATGTGAAGATCCATTCACACGATAGGGCGATGTACTTTTCAAGTGTACCGAAGGGCAATTGGCCACCCACTGTGGATGCACGACCAGCAACCCAACCTGAAGGAAGTGCCATCGGTGTCTCGTCGAACTCCGGAGGCGTGGATGTTCGTCGAACTCCGGAGGCGTGAAACAGCAAATTTTGGGTTTGGCCGTTTGGTGCGTGGTCGGCGGTTGCGGGTTAGGGATGGCAACGGGTACCCGCGACCCGTTTACCCGCGGGTAAAAACCCTATTAGGGTACGGGTTTGGGGGATTTTGCCCCCTACGGGTATGTTACTGGGTGATTACCTCACCCATTGGGTGAAGCGGGTATGGGTGCGTTCTTGTATACCCCAAACCCGTTACCCGATAGGTCCCCCGTTTGAGTATGACACATAGATCCATCCAGTCATTAAACAGTATAAAGAGAAGAAAACCCTAGCGTTCCAATTAATCCTCCTCATTCAGCAGCGCCGCAACCTAGGCGTCTCCGCGTCTGTTCGCATCCGCTTCTTGCGCCGCATACTTGCATGATCATTCTAAATTTTTTATGATGTTAGCTTTGTGAATTGTGATCTTGTGTTATTGTTAAATGGGGATGGGTCACCCGATGGGTACCCGTTACCCACGCGGGTGATGGGTCTGGGTAAATTTAAAACCCGTCACGAGTAACGGATACGGGTGACGAGGTGTTTGAACCCTGGTGGGGGCAGGTGTGTTCTTCTGCCCCCCCCCCCCCCCCCACCGGGTTTCTCACCCGTTGCCATCCCTATTGCGGGTTGCTTGCTAGATGCCGGCTCGAAGGTAAGTCACGGGTGACTTGCCCCCTACCGGATGCTCTCCATTCCTCGTCCAATGGCTGATAGAAGAGCACCTTTCCCACCTTCCAAACACGCAGCCCAATTGTGTTTTGTGGCCCAAGTAAGGCCCAGGTCCCACTGCCGTTTACCTCTGTCGCTCTCTCGTGGCTTCCTGGCTGCGGCTGGGCGAGCGGCGCCGGCCTCTTCGTCGGGCGCTTCACCGGCGACGAGCATCCATCTGGTACGCCCTTCCCGTATCTTCCCTCCCCCCGCTGTGAAACCGAGTACCCCAAGCCCTAAACCTTAAGCCATGTGTATCCCGGATCTGACGCAGTTATATACATGTGTATTATATACACAGAAACTTAGTTTTTTTGCAAAAATATTTATCGGTTGCACATATGTCCACCGATGTCCTGTACTGCATCCTCCCCTGCCCTTGAATAGATGACCTTGAGCAGTTCGCTGTATCTGTTGCTCTCGCTGCATATCGCTGTGCTCTCGTGCAGAATACAGAAAGTTAGAAACTAGGAGATTGGGAAAAGAATGGGAAAATTTTGATATGAAAGAGATACATTTCTGGCACAAGTTATTATGCTTTGTATTGGTTTCAATGAAATACCTTAAAAAACTTGTAAAATGGCGACTCCAATCCCGACCGCCACCTAGCAGCGCTGGATTTGTGACTATCTGCAGCTGATCCCATTTAAACTATTATGTTTATACATGCATATATATGTGTGCTTCAAGATGTTTATGGATTCAGGGTGCACTCTGAAAGTTTTTGTTCAAGTCTCATTTAGTATTGATTCTTGTTTGTTATGGTGCAGGCGGAGAATATTGCACTCACATAACTTATATTAGGATGAGTCTCTATACAATAGCTCGACGACTATGTCTTTCAAAATCATCCTCTAGGAGTCGCCTTTCGGTAATTTGCGCTCATCTATACAGCACTGAGGCTGCAAAGGACACGGGTGCTAAGAAGTACAAGTACCCTGATGTATAAGACCCATATGGGCCTATGCCGCCACCATCAGACAAAGTTGTGGATCTAGCTGACCGCATCGCTGCCCTCCCTCCTGAGGAGGGCCTGTTCGGGAGGCCGTATCGTATCGTGGATTATTTACTGCTGGCTGGTTTGGTGTGAGAGAAAAACACTGTTTCTGGCTGGAAATTTACGATCGTTTACGAGCAAGCGAACAGATTGCCCCAGCCCTTCTCTTCAGACTGAACCAAGAGCCGCCACAGACGATATCTGGCCAGGGTTTCAGTTTTAGTGCTCAGGGTGGTTCTGGGGCCGGTGCTGGGAAGGCTGAGGAGAAAAAAGCTGAGAAGACAGTCTTCGATGTCAAGTTGGAGAAATTCGATGCTGCTGCAAAGATCAAGATTATCAAGATTATCAAGGAACTAGTGGAGAAGGCCCCAGTCATTCTGAAGCAATTCTTTGGGCTCTACACAACTTTTCTGGTGGAGTGAATGAATGTGGCCATCAGAGCCAATGCCATGAATTTCGTGCTCTTGTTGTATCTGCTATGACTTAAAAACACTTCGCAGTTGTTGCTTAGATACCCTGATATCTTCTCTATGTCAGTTACATTGCAGTGTAAAAAAAAGTTCTAGTGTTGTATTACATCTGGTGTGCTTGGATTAAATTTCCAGTGACAGAAACTTCGATTCACTTGAAGTGTTCCTTGTTACAATTTGTAAAGCTGGATAAGCTTTCAATGTCATTCAGATCAACAGATCAATCGATATGATTGCCTTACCCCATGTCTGATGCCCTCCATTTCTCATCCAATGGTTGATGAAAGAACCAATTTTTTTTTCATCCCACATAGCACAGGCCAGCTGCAGTTCTAGCCCAAATACAGCCCAAGCCCAACTTGGAATTATACGACAGACAACTACAGGAATACTAAGTATAAGTACTTCCATAGCAGAATTAAATAAGCATTTACTAAGTATTTTCAATAGTTTACATGGTCCAAATAACCAAAATAAACTCTCCTAAAAAGCACCACTACATCATATACTGTATACATATATGTATAATTAGCCATAGAATTGTTATGGCTAAAAACAAAATAATCTTCGCCAAGAGCCATCTGTTAGCCCACATTCTAGACAAATTTGCTCATAAGAACAAAATATCCTTCCATGTGATAGCAACCTAAAGATCTTGAACAGACATATAGTCAATTCCGCTACGACCCTGCAAAGACAAAGGAAAAAGTTAAAACGGGAAAAATTAATAGTTAATTCTATATATTTACAAAATTACAGTACTATCGAAACTACCATTATCAAATCTGTGAAGCTAGTGAAGACCAAGGTATTATGGTCGTTATGAGCATTATCCATGGATTTTTGAGTTTGTACACCACCACCATTCTCTTCGTGCTGCATAAAGCATCCAGACTTGTTTGTTAGCTAGTAGTGATAAATAGTTACAATATATTGATATTGCAAGGGTTTTCAGCAACATACATTAGATTCGTTTGGTACTTTCTTTTTGAACTTTCGAGTCTTGTCGAGCCAACTTCTTTGCCGCTTTGAATTTTTTGGTTGAATCTCTTTTTTCTTTAAGCGTGCAGCACTCAGCATGTCTTCATCTTGTTGAACATTAGGCTGAACATTGTATGAATCAGACAAAATACTTGTAGACGCACTGATTTTATCCTTCAGTTGATTACTAAGACAATCAAGTGCATTATCTACCAATAGGGAACACTCTGTTGAGCTTGCAGCTTGATATGCCAAGTTCAAAAATTTATGAGACATAAACTTGTAGCGGAGCATAGCATCCAGTTTTGGATTTTCAATGATGCTCCTTCCTTTGTTGTCCTGTACAGTTTCATACCTTGCTTCCCTTGTCCAGCATTTCAGAATGTAATGATTGGGCAATAACTTGATATTTATCAAGTCAAGAACTTTCAAAGCATGGCCACACAAAACACCAGTCCTTGTAAATTGCTCACAGTTGCACGAAGCTGTCTGCTCCAGAGGATCACCAACAACTATGCACTCTTGTTCAGAACTTAAATCACCATTAGACCTCACAATCGAAACAGCATACGTGTTATTTTCATCCAATGCTCTTGTGCATGCTGCCATGGATCTCTCATATTCAGCTTGGAATGCTTCAAATATTTGGGGGTGTAAAGTTTGCTTGCTTGCACTAGCATAGGTGTCCTCATTCTTATTCGAGGTAGCTTTTTCCTAGCTTCAAATTCTTCATCTAATTCTTTGTTTCTTTTTCCTTGCACCGCTCTTTCAAAAATTTTTAAGAACCGAATGATGTCAAAATCTGATTTCAGATGGTTTTTCAAGTCACTATTGAAACTCTCACTTAATTGTGTGCTTCTCATACCCAACGTGAAAATATCCCTCATATAACATTCAGCCCATTTTTTCTTAAACTTGTAGATGCTATCAAGCCATGACACCCTCTTATTGTCAACCTTATTCCTCATGATATTAAATGCTTCTTCAAAGGCTATCTTGTCCTCAATGCTATACATGCAAGCACTAAAATCTGTCAAAATATGTGATTCTTCATCTTCATCATTTTTCTTATTGCATAAGTGCTTGACAGCATTTTGCATTATGTGATGAGTGCACAGCCCATGCCAAGCTTCTGTGAATACCTCCTTAATAGCATTTCCCATTGCAGTGTCTTGATTAGTAAATATAGCTCTAGGTTGTTTCCCATTGTGTGCAGCTAGAAAAGCTTTAAATAGTCATGTAAAAGATGCACATGTTTCATCAAATAGAAGAGCAGCTCCAAAAATAACGGTCTCTCTGTATTGATTGAATCCAACAAAAACACCAAAAGGCCTATATTCTTTGTTTGTGCCAAAAGTAGTGTCAAAAGTCACCACATCACCAAAGTGAGCATAATCAATTATCATCTTAGCATCAGCCCAGAAAATATTAGTTATATGTTCTTCCACATCTAATTGTAGAGCATAGTGGAAAGAAGGGTTCTCATAGATCTTATCTTGAAAATACTTCAACATGCTTCCTGCCTGACCATATGCCAACTCTCTTTGACGCCTCCCCAGCAAGTAATTTTTTTGATCACAACAAGTGTAGCTGAGATTCATTGGTCCTCCAACTTGGCGACTAGCCAACTCATGTGCAGCTTTTGGCCTAATTCCTGAATCATCGGCAGCCTCAATTTCAAAAGCTTGCACTTCTGAAATCTTTCTTTGTGATAGCATCAAATGGAATGTTTGTGGCAAGTGAAGAACATGATTATGCACAACAATTAGATCAAGCACTTCATAATTCTCTGCAATTCGATTTAATATAAGAGTCATACGAACCGAGCAACCGGTTCTTGTTTCTGCTCGAGGATTCTTTGTGTTGTGATCTCTCTTATCTTGTGCTCGAAAACCCTCCTTGGCACACACATATCTACATGAAGTTACCTTTCCATCAAATTTACTTTCATTTGTGTACCTTTTTCTAACCTTAAAACCTGCACGACCTCCATAGTTTACCCAAAATGACCAAGCATCATCCAAGCTTCGAAATTTCTGACCAACTTGAGGTACCCAGCTAGGATTCACATTCTCTCTGTACATGAAAAAATGCATTCTCATTGCTCGTATCTAAGTACAAACAATACAAAGAATTAAATTTGGAATGTGAACATAACTTACTTGTTGGGTTGTGCTTGTGCCATTGAATCTGAATTGGATTTTGACTACAACAGCAACACCAGCCTGCAGCAACGAGAAAGGAGCCACGCCGACAGCATGACACGGACCGAAGCGGACGGAAGCTGAACGCACGAACGCAGGCGTAGCTAGGCACGCGGTGGCATCGGCGCAAGCTAAGCTAGGTAGGCGGCGGCTGAGATGTGGGCGGAGCTAGGGCGACCGGTGGAGCAAACTCAAGAAGACCTGGGAAGCAGTCGCACGGCGGAGCTCGGCAGGCGGCGGCGTGGATGCGGACGAAGCTGAGTAGCAGACCGTGCGGACATGGACGAAGCTTAGTACGCGCGGACGCGGTCACGGCTGGGGCAGCGGCGGCGCAGACGCTCAACCGCGGCGGTGCCCACTCCCGCCCAAATTCCGTGCGCCGGCGCCGTCCGACCGTATCGGCGTATCGCGCCTTTTTTCAGCGGCCGCAAGAGCAAGCTACGCGTAGCAACCCGAGCTGGGCCTTACTTGGGCCACGAAACGTAATTGGGCTGTGTGTTTAGAAAGTGAGAAAGGTGCTCTTCTATCAGCCATTGGATGAGGAATGGAGGGCATCCGGTAGGGGGCAAGTCACCCGTGACTTACCTTCGGTAAGTCAGACAATCCGAGCCGGCTAGATGCTGGGGTTCGAGTGAGCTAGTCCGATGGGTTTTAGCCTTTTAGGCCTGAGCTTCGAAGGTTTGTCCGATTTTTCTATCTAGACTATAAAACTAGTTTTTTTTTACCTCTCTCACTTTTTAAAACATTTTGAGTAGATCTGCAAAGAGGTAATCGGACTAAAATTGTTTTATTTAAAAAATATCTAAAAATCCAAATAAATAAAATAAAAATTATATAACTATAATTACATGGAAAATAATGCATTTAAAATTCTAAAATCTAATTTAACCCTAGAAAATTTATTTTACCTTGAAAATTATGAAACTGGTTTCAGATTTTCCTAAAATCATAATCTATCTTATAGTACATAGCTTGAATTTGTCTGAATCTTTATAAACTCATTTTTGTGCTTATTTGCTACTAGACTCTCTCATTATCTATTAAAATTAGTCAATATTGATCATCCAGACTACATAGAAACATCGGTGGAGCGTCACCAGAATCGTATGTGCGGAAGGGTGCATGCTGCCATATAGACTAACGTAGCTACTTTGAAAATTTATCCAAGATAGGGACCGGTGCCCACCCTACCAGACATATGTAGTCCTAATGACACTTCACTAGCACTTCTATGTAGTCGAACGATCAACATCGACTAATTATAATAGATAACGAGGGTATTTACTAGCAAATAAACACCAAAATGAGGCTATAAAGGTTCAAACAATTTCAAGCTACGTAACAATTTCAAGCTAGGTATCATAAGACAGATCCAGAGCCCAGGTGCTCAAAGTTTGCTGTGGGGTTACAAACGAGTTCGAATAAGAAGGGGTTGTTAAAGGCCCGGTCGGACTCTGAACCGAAGGGCCGAGAGTGATGGAAGCTCTAACGTGCGCTGAGTATTGAAGCGTATGCTCTGTGTAGCTGCTGAGTTCTAGAGCTGTGGAGCTATTCAAATGCTCAGATTGCCTAGGACCAGCCAGAAAGAGACTGAACCACCGTTCTTTTTAGGAGAGAGCTCATCCCCTTTTATAATCGAAGGGGATGGGCTCTTACAACTTTAGAGAGAAAGAGAGAGTGTGTGCGTGTGCCACCTAGTCTTATTGCTCACGCCATTAGGTACGAGACGATTATCGGCGCCCACAATACTGTTCATGCCCAGATTCGTCTAGCAGGTTTTACCGTGTTCGCCTGGTATGGTAAATATCGGCGCCTACAATACTATAAGACAAATGTCGGTGCCCACAACACTGTTTGGGCTCTGACCCGCCTGGAAGGTTGCATAGTACCCGTCTGGCATGGCCTGATGGTACTGCCCTATAGGTGTGCAGGGTACGGTCCTTGGTATTGCGGTTGACTTGAGCGTCTTACCTTATCTGCTTCGCCTAATCCCCGGGCCATTACCGAGCGAACGTCCTCGGTCGGTTCTGATCGTGTCGATCGGAGAAGAGCTGCAAACAAAGGTTCGGCGTATTCCTAGTCAGAAAAGGAGGTCAGAGTCGAATCATGTCCCCTCCTTGGCTAGGCCTTCTGGTCGGAGACCGGATCGTTCTTTGGGTCGATCGTTAGGTAACCGGGCCAGCCTAGGAGGCGCGCATTGTTGCTACGCCGTCTGCTGGGCCAAGTTTAGCTAGGAAGCAGGCCCATTGGGGGCCCCAAGTTTTATGAACCCAACAGGAGCCTTCGAGCCCTTTTGGGATTTCTATGAAGTCTTGAAGGGGATGTTTATACTCGTTTTACGAGAGCACCCAGTGGGTGTAAGATTGTGGGTCGTCGTCGAAAAAGACGAAGCGCCAACCCAGATGTCGGGCGTGGCCGAGGGGTCAGGCGAGACAGAGTCGCCAACCCAAAGCGTCGGGCGTGGCCGAGGGGTCGAGCGAGACGGGGTCGCTAACCCAAGTGTCGGGCGTCGATCCAAGCGTCGAGCATAGCTGAGGGCAGCCAAGGGAGAGATGGAGTCGCCAACCCAAAGCGTTGGGCGCGGCCGATGGGTCAAACGAGACGGAGTCGCCAACCCAAGTATCGAGCACCGACCCAAGCGTCAGGCACGGCCGAGGGGTTGGGCGAGACGGAGTCGCTAACCCAAATCATCGGGCGCGGTCGAGGGGTTAGGTGAGACAGAGTTGCCAACCTAAGTGTCAGGCACCGATCCAAGCGTCGGGCACGACCAAGGGTTCGGACAAGATGGAGTCGCCAACCCAAAGCGTCGAGCGCGGCCAAGGGCGACCGAGGGGTCGGTGACAGAGTCACCAACCCAAAGCATCGGGCGCGGCTGAGGGGTCAAGCGAAACAGAGCTGCCAGCCCAAGTGATGGGCGTCGATCCAAGCATCGGCGTTGCCAAGGGGTCGGGCGAGATGGAGTCACCAACCCAAAGCATCGGGCATGGCCGAGGGGTTGGGCGAGACGGAGTTGCCAACCCAAGTGTCGGGCGCGGCCAAGGGGTCGGTCTAGTTTCGTGCATCACCCCGTCCATGGTTTCCACAACCAGAGGGGTTGAGCTACCACCACTTGCCTCGATGGCTCGAGTGTTGCGCTTGGTGCGCTCGCTAACGGGTATGTCCGAGTGGAATCTGGGTCCGTCGTTCGTAACGGAGTCGACATAGCCCTTATGTGACATTCCACTACTCCTTAACCCACCTCTCGGCAGATGCCCGAGCCATTCTAGAGACTGACTCAGGTGGCCAGCTGGCCTCCCCTCGATGGAGATTATATGGGCATGGCTCGAGGTTAGGATCGAACGAGAATGTCGAGATGACCCTATCCACTTCAGAGCAAATCAGGCAAGGGCCACTAGGGCTCATCTATGCTTTTCTCCCCTGGCTCTGTTTGACACAAGGTGGCCTCGAGCCCTTCGTGGGCCAGCCTTTGAACCCCGGTCTATCATCGCTCATATCGTATGAGGCGACTACCGCTTCATGACGCAACGCCAAGCATTGTGATGCAACAATTGCATATGCAATGCTTGAATGTATGGGATGAATGTATGGATGAATGTATGAATGCATGCATGAAAATGGATGAATGAATGATCATGCACCAGAAAATAAAATAAAAAAGGGTTTTGGTAAAGTTTACCTCGATGGCTCGAGCGATGGGTTCGGGGAGCTCTTTATCAGATATGTTCGAATAGAACCTGAGCCTGTCATTCGTGATGGAGTCGGCATAGCCTGCATGGTGCATCCCATAGCTCCTTACCTGTCTCTTGACAGCTGTCCGAGCCATCTGATCGACTTGGGTGACCCGTTGGTCTCTCCTCGATGGAGATCCCATTGGTGGGCCCTTCCAAACCCTGTCTGGGAATGCAAAGGGTTGTTTGCATGCAGTTGTGCCTTGTTTCTTGTGCCTAGGTTGTGGCAGTGGTGGGCCCTGCCCAGGCCACGTCTCGTTTAACTAGGCCTCGTTTCATCAGCCAGGGCGTGTCCCATCGCACGCCTTGCCCCTGTCTCGGTCGTTGCTAAAGACCACTCCAACCGCCTCCTCACTGGAGGTGTGGTTCATGGCAACATCGAGTAGGTCGCGGGTGGTATAGGGCTTTAGATAGACAAGCTTGTGGATCAAGGACTCACAAGTTATCCCAGAGAGGAACGCACTGATGACGTCTGCGTCAACGACATCAGGAAGGGAGTTGCACCGCTTCGAAAACCTATGGATGTAATCCTATAGGGACTCATTAGGCTTCTGTTGGGAGCTCTTGAGGTCCTAGGAATTCCTAGGATGGGCATATGTCCCCTGGAAATTTTTGACAAAGACCCTCTTGAGATCTGCCCAGTCGCGGATGTTGTTGGGTGGGAGGAATTTGAGCCATGCTTGAACATGCTCCCTCACACAGATGGGAAGATACTGAACGATGAAGTGGTCATCATTCACCCCTATGGCTCGATAGCCGAGCTAGAAATCTTTGAGCCATATACTGGGGTTCGTCTCCCCGTTGTATCTGGCGATGTTGGTGGGTGGTTGGAAGCGCTGTGGGAACGACGCTCTCTGGATGCGACGACCAAAGGCCCATGGTCCTAGGCCATCTAGGCTAGGACTTCGGTCATCTGGTCAGCGACCATGCCTGGGATGCATGTCCCCGTACTCCTCGATGGTCAAGCCGGGGCCTGTATCACCTGCTCTCGCCGCCACTTGATGGACATCATCATTGCACCGGGCTTGGTGCCAATTGTTGATGACACTACGAGCATCATGGTTCGGCATGAGCCATTCATGCACCGGTGGTCAGTGTGGAGCGGGCACTGGGTTAGGCTATGACATAGCCATGGCCCCCTGCTCCAAGTTCGGCACTGTAGTGGTGAGCGAACGGAGCGATTCGACTGGTATGGACCCATTCCCCTAGTGGGAAAAGAGGCCATGAGCCAATGTCATGATGCGGAGCTCTCTGTCTGTTGAACGGCGGGGGTTTCCACCAGCGCAAGGAGGTTTCGGTGGATTGCCTGTTCCTGGGGTCGGCTGGCTTAGGGAGACCACGCAGAAGCATTATTGCAACAGCGATGTTCTGGCCAGCTTGAGTGAACTGAGGGGGTCGTTCCCTCCATCTAGGATATTGCGCTAGACCTAACGAGCATGACCTTAGGCATCGCTCATGGGGTTACGCATGCATGGCGCAGCGTGCTACGCCAAGCGTGCCGGCCCAGGTGGTGGTTGGCTCTGCCGCCTTTGTCGTAACTTCTCATCGGGCCCCTATGCACGTGTGAGGGCCTCCACATGAGGGTCCAGGGGGTGAGTCTGTAGAGACTCCACTACCACCAGTGGCTGTCCTAGAGCGTCTACCATAGCGCACTCCCAGGATAGAGAGTGTCCAGGTGTCGCAACGTTGCCAATGCTAGAGCCGTCACTTCTGACCTCATCATCCACGAGGTCATGAAAGCAGGCAGGAGCGTAGCCCACCATCCCCACGAATTTGGATGTGAGAGGAGGCAACATCAGCATCCTTCAGAGCCCCCGCGCATACGCGTCCATAGAGGACGTGAAGCCATAGGGAAACTGATCACATGGCGATCATGGTGGGGACAACAGGGTCCCTCCAGAGAGTCGGCGGAAGGTATTAAATAGTGAGTAAAGAACAATATGTAGATCACTCACTGAGGGGTTCGAGCCCAGCATGGGCTTGGGGCAAAGTGCTAGTGTCTCAAATTTGAGGTCTTCGAGCGGCCCGAGGCTGGTGGAGGGCGCTCCTCCTCTAGTGGACGTCAGGACGAGCGCCTCCTCGTGAAGGTGGAGCACGCTGAGCTGGTCGATGATGAAGTCTAGACTTCCGAAGAGGAAGGTCTAGAGCGGCTCGAAGACAGGAGGAACCCACATCCCAATAGGTGGGAGCATGGAAAACTCCAGCAAGCCAAAGCGAATCGTATTACTTGAGCCCATCATGCCAAAAATGGTGGAAAGGTGGGCCATCCTATGACCAAAAGCGTGAACGCACAGTGTCCTCCCCACGGACGGCGCCAACTGTCGGTGCGAAAAGTGACCAACAAGTAAATATTTGTAGTTTTGTCGTGCGTTGTGATCGGATATGGCCTAGCCCTCAATGACACAGGATTTATACGGGTTCAGACAATATGCCCTATGTCTAGTTTTAGTCAGTCGGTGACTTTATTCCTAAGCCTTGGTGCTCAAAGTTTGTTGTGGAGTTACAAACCAGTAGGAATAAGAAGGGGGTTGTAACACCCTAGGTGTTTGCCACTAGTTAAGCAATGGGTTTGAGCTAAAACATGGTATATTAAGTGATGATAAAGATGTCAAGGTCAAACCTATAGAAATGAGCCCCAACCTAAACTTGGATATTGCACCTTTTGCTCGCCTATAGACCCCTTTTCAAGATATATGCTTAGGTGGTGTGATTGGGATATATTCATGTGTCTCACATCAATACCCATCTATATTGGACACTCGAAAAGTTTCATGAAGTTTGAAATCAAAAAGTCACATAAAATGATAAGTTATATCCTTATTGGAATGACTTTGCGAAGTGCTTGAATTGCACTATTAAGTGAATGAGAACATGAGATGTCAACCAAACCTTGCAACCTTGCCAAAATGACTCTAGATGAACTCTACAACAAAAGTCATGAAAGGTTCATGTTGGGCAAATGCCAAGAAAATGCTCCAATGGATCAAAAAGGATAATTTAAGCTTCATCGTGATCCTACTTTGGTCAAAGTAGAACAGCAGGTTCTATACCAGTTTTGAGGTTGGACCTTAAATGAAAGTTGTAGTCCATATCATGTAGAACAAACTTTGTTTTTGGACTAAGAGCTAGATCATCTTGGAAGTAAGTCAAATCGAGGTCACAAGATCAAATCTGCTGCTGATTTCAGCACTTAGAAATATTCTAAGTCTAGAATTCATCGACATCGGCATTGACATCTCGCGTTCTCTGAAATTCATTAAGCAACTCAACTTGGTCCAAAGATAAAAGTTGGAGTGTACATGATGGAGATGAGCATGTATAAAAATGGCACTTGTTGGACTTCGTTTTGACCCTCAATTTGGGGCTTTTGTTCATCGCCGTCAATGCATCGACACTATTAACTTGGAGCCTAATTACCCGCTGATCCAGAGCTCTAATGACTTGGCTCCTTAAATGAGAAATGTAGAGCAGTCCGAGGTGAGCAAACTTCGTTTTTGGCCCAAGGTCTGATTCAGCCCGGAAGCGGCCCAAATCGGCTCCCCACGTCGGTCATACCGTCGCCCGCCACGTGCTCGGTAGAATGCCTCAAAGGACGCCGCGTGTCCGTGGACGTGGCCACCATTGCCGAGCTTCCTTGCCGCGTGCCCTGCCTCCTCTGCCATGCGCCCTTCCTCCCCTGCGCGGTATAGAGCTGGACGCCGAGCTCCCCACTCCCTAGCGCTCTCCCTCACTTGCTCTTCCTCGCTCTGCTCCGCGCCGGGACGCGCGTCCGCCATGGCCGGCTGGCTGAGCTCACCGCCGCCGCGTCCTCGCCGCTCCAAGCCCCCACGGCCGCAGCCACGTGCACCACCGCCTTTGCCTCGTCGTGCTGCACCTCGTGCGCACGCTCGCCCAAGCCATCGGCCGCCGTATCGCCGTCGCCACCGAAGGACCGCAGCCGTCGCCGCTGCAGGCCACCGGCGTGCGTGGCCAGGCCACGTCGGGCCACCTCGGAGCAAGCTGCGGCCACCTACGAGTGCGCGTGGACCCACCGGTGCTCCCCCGCCCCTCAGCCGTCGACGACATGGCCTCCTCCAGCCGGAGCAGCGATCCTCGGCCATCCTCTGCTCTGTTTTTCCGACCAGGGACCTCGCGCAGCAATTCGACTAAAGGGAGGGGTGTAACTGCAATGTCATAGACTTAGGTGAATAGTGCCATAAGGACTGGTTTGTAATTATTTTGCAGGAACTTTGGAAATTCATAGTAAATCATAGAAAATTCGTAAAATAGTAAATGAGGACTTTTTGGAATCCTTGTGAAATTGTCTATGTAGTGGATCTATAATATGGCATGTTTTAGTTTAAATATTTTGCGGTAAAAATAGATTTGTGCAGTAAGGTTGTAATGCTAGTTGAATTTGTTATTTTTCATAACTGTAGATCTAGGGCTCCAAATGAAGTGAAATTTTTGTGGCATGCTACTCATGTGATAGTTGATGTGTGGTAAAACTTTCATGAGTATTGGATGAAGTATGAGTGAGTTATTGGTTTATCTTGCTCTCACATGAATTCTTGCTTTAGCAACTTGTCTTTTTCATAGAGGTTGCTATACATATCCAAATGGAGTGAAATTTGTACAGTAGACTATTGAGAGGACATGTGAGCCACTGTAATTTTTGTAGAAGTTATTGTGCAATTTTGGTATATGTTCATTAAGTCACCTTGTTATCTAAAATAAATTAAGAAATGCATTAAAAGAATTTATTTGGTCATGGACACTAGGTTTTCTGGTGTTCTTTAGTCATGTGTGAAATGTTGGTAAAGTTGGTTTAGCCCAATTATGAATTTGCAACATAAGTTAATAATTATTTTCTTGCCGGTGTGGTTTATGGACAGATCTGGGAACTTAGTAAAGTTCTTCATGATAATGTGCTTTGTTGTGAAACTTGTTTATACAAAAGTTGTAGATAATTCATGTATCTAGCTTCTATTAAAATTTGGTGTCATTTGGCCAAGTAGTTTAAGAGTTACAGCTGTTTAAAGTTGGGTTTCAGAAATGGCTGTTTTCTGTCAATTGTGGACCAGTTTCTGTAAATAGATATATTTGACTTAGTTAACTTGAGAATCATGCTAAGATGATTAAATATGAATTGTAGAACATTTCATAAGCTTTCCAGAATGTCTTCTTGCAAGTCATTTGGATTTGTGTAACTCCAGTTATAGCTAAATCTTATAGCTGCTGTTTGCATATCCAGAAATTGACAGATTCCAATTATAGTTGTTTGCTTGTATATTGCTAAGTGTGGCTTTGTTGATGATCAAGTTATGATACTTGTGACCTTATTAAACTTGTGTCATGCTTGATGTGCTTGCTCTCTATAGTTAGTTGTGTGATGATAGTTAAATAGCTATTGGTGTCTATGTCTTACATAATCTTGTGTTGTCTTGAATGCTTATGTGATGCATCTTGTGTTACCATTCATCACATTCATACACATGCATCTTGCATCTCATTTAGGTATGCTAGATGAACCACATGAAGGACGTGATGTTGGAGCCAAACCCGAAGACAGTGTTTGATGGATCTGTCCCGAAGATGGAAGGACTAAGCGAGTGCTAGGATCCGAGATGTCACTAGGATGGTGCAAGCTAACTGAACTGACTTATGTCGGATCCCAGGCAAGCCCCGGAGCATTATAAGTCTCCTAATTTATAAAAGCAATTCTTTCTATATATGAGTTATATATTGTTGCATTAAGTTGTAGGAGTTGATTGAAACCGTTGATGCATTTATTACTATCCTTGCCTACCTTATTACCTTTTTACCCTGTTAGGTCAGGATCGAATAACTGCTTAGCCTTGCTTAGACCGGTAGCGATCGGTGATATCCGGTCACCTACATTGGTAGGTGGTTACTGGAAGAATTTAGCTATGGAAAGAATGATATCCTAGAATTAACCATGTGTGATGGAGAATTCAAGACCGAACGGAAAAAGTTGGAGGCAACCAGACAGGGTTCTGGGGTGCTGTTAGTTTCCGTCTGTGTCGATTAAGGACCGACCGTTGTTGGGCCTCGAGTCATGTTGAACGCATGCCTTACATTTAGCTAGCCGGATAAAGTACCTTCCGACCACGAAGCTGGGAGATTTTTTGGGCCGAGTAGATTGCCCGCAACGCACTGTGCCGGAGCAGGTGTGGTAGGACACGGGGGCGAGATGATAAGACCAAAGTGTAGTCGGTCGGCCCCCGGGTACATGTGGTTCCTGGCAAACTCGAGATTCCTGGAAAGTTGACTCGGTGATCAATATCTCACTTTAGCAGGTGAGTGAGGTTTGTGTAAGGAATAAATCACCAGCTGGTTAGGAATCGATTCGAATCGCCATCGCTCCTGGATAGTGAGCACTTGACTCGAGTTACTTCATCGTAGTAATTATTATGGAACAATGATGGTTATCTGGATGGTATGGGATATGCTAAATCTAAATTGGTAACTGGATGTTATTGGTTAATCAAGTGATTGCTATAGTACAGGTGCTTACCTAGATGGATAGGTCATAATAAAGATGATGCAAAGTACTTAAAATGGTTTCTTCATGATAGCTTATGCTTTTCGCAAATAAGTCAGCTAGCCCACTAAAGAAAGCCTTGCATAATCCTTGGTGTCGCTTTATTTTGGTTTAAGATAGGTAAGTCTGGCTGAGTACATTCGAGTACTCAGGGTTTATCCCACCTTGTTGCAGGTGATGTTCTCGACCTGTTGATGATGGTGGCTAACCACCGGTGGGCTCGGTGATTCTATACTTACTTCTCATCTATATGCTTTTGTCGGATGATGTCACTATGCTAGCAATATATTTGGAACTTATATTAATGTAATCATTTGAAAGCTATGTTGTTTTCACTAAGCGGTTTTAAAACCCAAACTTGTACTATTATTTGTTAACCCCTTTGTAATATTATTTCTACTGCAACCCGATGTATGTGATGTGTATTTGCTTAATCACGCGATCTTGGTTGTGATATTGATTTACCGAGGTCTTTCGGGACACTCGGCGGACTACCGGGTTTATATGAGTGAAAGTATGGGTGTGTCAACATGTTAGCGGGGACAACCATACTTGATCTTGTATAAATTGGGCGGTTCTGTCACAGCTGGTATCAGAGCGAGATTAAGCATAATACTGTCAGGTACATAGTTTTAAAAGCTAAGTTTTGGTTTTAAAAGGTCTATTTTAACTAAAACTTTAGCTACAGGCAAATTTGTCAAAACTTATTTGCAAAACTATGCTAGCGACATCTTCCTTTATGCCCAGTTAAGGACTATTAGGTGGCTATCTAAGTACTAACTTTAAGGGATGTACTTTATTGCAATTTTTCTTTCGTCGTCCATACGGCGTGCTATTGTATGGATGCCATTCGCTTGAATGGTACTATATGGATCAATTGCCTCTACGCCCAGGTAAGTGTGAGTTGTGAGAGTATGACCGTCCAACTGTCGGTCTAGGGGAGAGTTAGCTGTGGTTACTGGAATATTTACATATTACACACATGTATATATGAAGGTACTTAATTGCGGGTATATGTATTGGGTAGCTATGGATATCAAAGTATATACATCTGGGGATGTATATATGGAGAGTATCTTAGTTTACTGTTTTCATTATGCGCTTATTTATCTCTTGTGGGGATGGGCTGCAATGAATTTGCCTGTAGGTACGCTAACCACGAATGCGTAGATTGAATGTAGCTGACGACTAGCTATATATCGAAAGAGTACGTGTTATGCCACTGACATAGAACGTGATTGCCACCTTAGGCTAGCAATTTCGTGACGACGAATAGGATGAGCATGCATCATGATTGTGCTTGTGCATAAATATGCTTTCCTTCCTTTGTTCTAAGTACTAAGTAACTTGTGATTGATGTATTGCACTATCTTCCTTATGCGGAGTTAAACAAGAATGCCTTGTTCCATGTTTCTTGAATAGGAAGTGCTTGAGAAAAGTGTGTGCTTAGTCTTGCTAGAAATAATTGTGGTTACATGCTTAACCTATAATGTCATCTAGTTTAGCCAAGTGGTGGGTATGTATGCTTGTTATCTAATTAGTGCCATAGTTATCACCCCTTTTGTCCTCGGTAAGCATACGAGTGTTGAAGAGCGCTATCCTAGAACCACGTCCAAGTTTTGGTAATCACTTGGTGGACACAAGACGTATATGGAAATTTGGCAAGAAGTCCCCTGCTCAGTTGTCTTTGGCAATTAAGCTATGCTCTCTTGTGTTGTGTTTTGATTTTTGGATCCCTTGCTTGTTGACTCCTAACCTTGTGACTACCTTTGTTTGTTATCCCTCCTTCGCATAGTGCTTGCTCCTATGCAACCCAATTTATGCCATGTGAGATTTCTTGTGGGTTATATGTTCAGTAATGGTGCCACGATTAGCGATCTATGGTGCCACGACGAAACCGAGAGCCTCCTGTGGGCGCACACATAAGGTTGTGCTGCTTGGCACGCGCTGGTATCGAGGTTTCTAGTCATGATCCATTGCAGAACTGCACTGATATGTTATTCTCACTTGAGCTCTTCCTTGGTTATCTCTCCTTATCATGTCAAGCGATCTATATGTCGAACTAGATGCAATAGGACTCCCTTGTGAAGTCATCTAACGGTTAACCTTTGAAGAACAGGTCACTAATAGGAACATAAACAGACTGCAAGAGGTGGTAGATAAGTGACTCTACTTGACGATCCCTATAATGACGTCGGTCATCTAGTGAGCAACTTATGTCATTTTCATTGGATCAGAAAGGTGCACCACACTTAAGGTTGAACAAGTTATCAGTCGGATGATAAATGGACCAGGAGATTATGTGCTGTAATAGGTCACCTGGTATATATGAGATTCCTGTCCAAGTTCTCAATCTTTAGGTGCATAAGGATCACATAGACGAACCGACCTTCTTTGGTGTGACCCCTTTCTGCTGACTTCAATGGCGACCATCGGTAGGCTTCGACCAAAATCTTTATCAAGAGTGAAGATTTGGAACCTTTTTAGTATTGAGGGACAACTGATTTGTTACCAGTATGAAAGTTAGTCTTCAGTTAGGTAACAACTATTTGGTAACTATGAAGGCCAGATCTCACAGAACAATGTTGATCAAGGAAACAGCAAACCTGGCCCCGCAATGCAAGTGCTACTTCTTCTCCAAATGTGCTATCAAGTCAATTCCATCTTGGACAATCACGTATATAGTACAAGACGTTGTATCGGCTAGGTAGGAGCTAGCGAAAGCACGTCCCTAGTTTTAGTCAGCATCTTTATGCCCTAAGGTGCCAATTCCACATGTGTCCGGACTCTATTGGATAAAGTGTCGAAGGATATATAGGAATGGTTCCTTGTCAATGTAGAAATGCCCTACAGGTGGAATAATGTTTTGTGCCCTGCAAAAACAGCCCACAAGTCCAATGCTTGTGCATAGTCAAGTTGGTGTCTAGAACGATGGTTGAAGTGTTACCAGAGAAGCATGTAAGGAAAACTCTAGCCTCCATCCTCAGCTAGAGAAAGACTGCTACTGCTATGAGAAAGGTTAGAGAGTGCCAAACACACACCTCAACGTGTGGAGCAAAGAAAAGGGAGGACACAAAATCTGTCTAGATTTTGTGGCACTAAACCGGTTATCTTCAAGCCAGCGGTTAGTGACTCAAACGGAGCTGGATTGACCCCAAACTTGGTGATCTCATTCCTTGCTTAGGGCCCTTCAATGTCTTAAGTTGGTTTGAGTATTGGGTGAGTAAAACGTCGGATTTGAGAGATATCTTGTCAGGCTCGGTTTGCTGCCATTTCAGAACAGAGCAGTTTTGGTAGATGAAATTGTTTAGATGGTCAACGGTGTCCGGTTGAGTTGATTTTGGTGAGTAGTTAGAAGACCCATGGATCTACCTACCCACCAAATTTTGTGCATATGGGAGCCATAGTTTGTGAGATACGAATAGAAAATAAAAGGGTCCAGAATCTGCAATTTCGCTGTGACTGCTATCATCCCTTGCATTAGACGGTTGTGTTTGTAATTCATGCCAAGGAATTACAACTTGTAGGTATATTGCTAATTAGACAACCCTCCATACCCTTGAGAAGACTAATTGCACCCCTATGTGCCTTGCTTTTGCCCTCTTAGATCAGCAATGCGTAAGCAGTCAAAGTGTTCCAGAAGTCAAAATTGTGCCCTTGCAAGTCAAAAATAGATTGGAAGGGTGTTAAACCACAGATTTTCGGATTATGGTTTTTGAGATATTGATTGGCCTTAGAATGGAAGCCTCGATGACAAATGTAGTAAGAAGGCTGGTTTTGCTACGATGCAAGTCAACCCAACTTGTTGTGCAACTACACCACAAAGGCAAATTGTACTCAACCTGCTTGGTAGTGAACTAGTCCCTAGTTTTGTGATTACTTGCAACTTGTGTTGTCCTCCAAGCCATGCTAACATCTTTCTGCGTCAATGGTTCTCCAATGTTGACATGCCTTTGGTACCTTATATGTGTTTTTACCCAAGAGGTTGCATCAAATTCAACCCAGATCACTGTTGCAACCTGGATCCAAAGGCTCCCTAAGGAATGATCATCGAGAACGACAGAGTCAGCTATTACATTTACCACTCACTCGGTAGACTCAGACCATACAATATTGTTATCAGAGAAAGAGAACTGCACACATGGAACCATTGCAACGAGTATCCTTTAGAAGATTATCATCTAGTGCAAAAAGTCCCTATGGTCTGTGCTATATCCACTTGGGAAGTAGATGTTGCAAGTATTTAGTCTATGTTTGTATCGCTCTTCGTACATCGAGGACGAAGTACGTAGGACATTGCTATCTTGGATTCCTCCCAAAGTAACAATACTTCATGAAGGCCAACGAAGGAAATTCTTTAGACAAAACTTACTACGAAGGATAAGTATCAGAAAGTGTCATGACCAAATTAGCCTCTCTAATGCTCCGAAGTTAAGTAGCCTAATGCTATCACTGATGTTGGAAACTGGATGACATGTTTCTCTTCCCTAAGTCTTTCGCATCGAATCTCGGGACGCGATTCCTTTAAGGGGGGAGGGCTGTAACACCCCAGGTGTTTGCCACCAGTTAAGCAATGGGTTTGAGCTAAAACATGGTATATTAAGTGATGATGAAGATGTCAAGGTCAAACCTATAGAAACGAGCCCCAACCTAAACTTGGATATTGCACCTTTTGCTCGCCTATAGACCCCTTTTCAAGATATATGCTTGGGTGGTGTGATTGGGATATCTTCATGTGTCTCACATCAATACCCATCTATATTGGACACTCGAAAAGTTTCATGAAGTTTGGAATCAAAAAGTCATATAAAATGATAAGTTATATCCTTATTGGAATGACTTTGCGAAGTGCTTGAATTGCACTATTAAGTGAATGAGAACATGAGATGTCAACCAAACCTTGCAACCATGCCAAAATGACTCTAGATGAACTCTACAACAAAAGTCATGAAAGGTTCATGTTGGGCAAATGCCAAGAAAATGCTCTAATGGATCAAAAAGGATAATTTAAGCTTCATCGTGATCCTACTCTGGTCAAAGTAGAACAGCAGGTTCTATACCAGTTTTGAGGTTGGACCTTAAATGAAAGTTGTAGTCCATATCATGTAGAACAAACTTTGTTTTTGGACTAAGAGCTAGATCATCTTGGAAGTAAGTCAAATCGAGGTCACAAGATCAAATCTGCTGCTGATTTCAGCACTTAGAAATATTCTAAGTCTAGAATTCATCGACATCGGCATTGACGTCTCGCGTTCTCTGGAATTCATTAAGCAACTCAACTTGGTCCAAAGATAAAAGTTGGAGTGTACATGATGGAGATGAGCATGTATAAAAATGGCACTTGTTGGACTTCGTTTTGACCCTCAATTTGGGGCTTTTGTTCATCGCCGTCAATGCGTCGACACTATTAACTTGGAGCCTAATTACCTGCTGATCCAGAGCTCTAATGACTTGGCTCCTTAAATGAGAAATGTAGAGCAGTCTGAGGTGAGCAAACTTTGTTTTTGGCCCAAGGTCTGATTCAGCCCGGAAGCGGCCCAAATCGGCTCCCCACGTCGGTCATACCGTCGCCCGCCACGTGCTCGGTAGAATGCCTCAAAGGACGCCGCGTGTCCGTGGACGTGGCCACCATTGCTGAGCTTCCTTGCCGCGTGCCCTGCCTCCTCTGCCATGCGCCCTGCCTCCCCTGCGCGGTATAGAGCTGGACGCCGAGCTCCCCACTCCCCAGCGCTCTCCCTCACTTGCTCTTCCTCGCTCTACTCCGCGCTGGGACACGCGTCCGCCATGGCCGGCTGGCCGAGCTCGCCACCGCTGCGTCCTCGCCGCTCCAAGCCCCCACGGCCGTAGCCACGTGCACCACCGCCTTTGCCTCGTCGTGCTGCACCTCGCGCGCACGCTCGCCCAAGCCATCGGCCGCCGTATCGCCGTCGCCACCGAAGGACCGCAGCCGCCGCCGCTGCAGGCCACCGGCGTGCGTGGCTAGGCCGCGTCGGGCCTCCTCGGAGCAAGCTGCGGCCACCTACGAGTGCGTGTGGACCCACCGGTGCTCCCCCGCCCCTCAGCCGTCGATGGCATGGCCTCCTCCGGCCGGAGCAGCGATCCCCGGCCATCCTCTGCTCTTTTTTTCCGACCAGGGACCTCGCGCAACAATTCGACTAAAGGGAGGGGTGTAACTGCAATGTCATAGACTCAGGTGAATAGTGCCATAAGGACTGGTTTGTAATTATTTTGCAGGAACTTTGGAAATTCATAGTAAATCGTAGAAAATTCGTAAAATAGTAAATGAGGACTTTTTGGAATCCTTGTGAAATTGTCTATGCAGTGGATCTATAATATGGCATGTTTTAGTTTAAATATTTTGCGGTAAAAATAGATTTGTGCAGTAAGGTTGTAATGCTAGTTGAATTTGTTATTTTTCATAACTGTAGATCTAGGGCTCCAAATGAAGTGAAATTTTTGTGGCATGCTACTCATGTGATAGTTGATGTGTGGTAAAAATTTCATGAGTATTGGATGAAGTATGAGTGAGTTATTGGTTTATCTTGCTCTCACATGAATTCTTGCTTTAGCAACTTGTCTTTTTCATAGAGGTTGCTATACATATCCAAATGGAGTGAAATTTGTACAGTAGACTATTGAGAGGACATGTGAGCCACTGTAATTTTTGTAGAAGTTATTGTGCACTTTTGGTATATGTTCATTAAGTCACCTTGTTATCTAAAATAAATTAAGAAATGCATTAAAAGGATTTATTTGGTCATGGACACTAGGTTTTCTGGTGTTCTTTAGTCATGTGTGAAATGTTGGTAAAGTTGGTTTAGCCCAATTATGAATTTGCAACATAAGTTAATAATTATTTTCTTGCCGGTGTGGTTTATGGACAGATCTGGGAACTTAGTAAAGTTCTTCATGATAATGTGCTTTGTTGTGAAACTTGTTTATACAAAAGTTGTAGATAATTCATGTATCTAGCTTCTATTAAAATTTGGTGTCATTTGGCCAAGTAGTTTAAGAGTTACAGCTGTTTAAAGTTGGGTTTCAGAAATGGCTGTTTTCTGTCAATTGTGGACCAGTTTCTGTAAATAGATATATTTGACTTAGTTAACTTGAGAATCATGCTAAGATGATTAAAGATGAATTGTAGAACATTTCATAAGCTTTCCAGAATGTCTTCTTGCAAGTCATTTGGATTTGTGTAACTCCAGTTATAGCTAAATCTTATAGCTGCTATTTGCATATCCAGAAATTGACAGATTCCAATTATAGTTGTTTGCTTGTATATTGCTAAGTGTGGCTTTGTTGATGATCAAGTTATGATACTTGTGACCTTATTAAACTTGTGTCATGCTTGATGTGCTTGCTCTCTATAGTTAGTTGTGTGATGATAGTTAAATAGCTATTGGTGTCTATGTCTTACATAATCTTGTGTTGTCTTGAATGCTTATGTGATGCATCTTGTGTTACCATTCATCACATTCATACACATGCATCTTGCATCTCATTTAGGTACGCTAGATGAACCACGTGAAGGACGTGATGTTGGAGCCAAACCCGAAGACAGTGTTTGATGGATCTATCCCGAAGATGGAAGGACTAAGCGAGTGCTAGGATCCGAGATGTCACCAGGATGGTGCAAGCTAACTGAACTGACTTGTATCGGATCCCAGGCAAGCCCCGGAGCATTATAAGTCTCCTAATTTATAAAAGCAATTCTTTCTATATATGAGTTATATATTGTTGCATTAAGTTGTAGGAGTTGATTGAAACCGTTGATGCATTTATTACTATCCTTGCCTACCTTATTACATTTTTACCCTGTTAGGTCAGGATCGAATAACTGCTTAGCCTTGCTTAGACTGGTAGTGATCGGTGATATCCGGTCACCTACATTGGTAGGTGGTTACTGGAGGAATTTAGCTATGGAAAGAATGATATCCTAGAATTAACCATGTGTGATGGAGAATTGGAGACCGGACGGAAAAAGTTGGAGGCAACCAGACAGGGTTCTGGGGTGCTGTTAGTTTCCGTCTGTGTCGATTAAGGACCGATCGTTGTTGGGCCTCGAGTCATGTTGAACGCATGCCTTACATTTAGCTGGCCGGATAAAGTACCTTCCGACCGCGAAGCTGGGAGATTTTTCGGGCCGAGTAGATTGCCCGCAACGCACTGTGCCGGAGTAGGTGTGGTAGGACACGGGGGCAAGATGATAAGACCAAAGTGCAGTCGGTCGGCCCCCGGGTACATGTGGTTCCTGGCAAACTCGAGATTCCTGGAAAGTTGACTCGGTGATCAATATCTCACTTTAGCGGGTGAGTGAGGTTTGTGTAAGGAATAAATCACCAGCTGGTTAGGAATCGATTCAAATCGCCATCGCTCCTGGATAGTGAGCACTTGACTCGAGTTACTTCATCATAGTAATTATTATCGAACAATGATGGTTATCTGGATGGTATGGGATATGCTAAATCTAAATTGGTAACTGGATGTTATTGGTTAATCAAGTGATTGCTATAGTACAGGTGCTTACCTAGATGGATAGGTCATAATAAAGATGATGCAAAGTACTTAAAATGGTTTCTTCATGATAGCTTATGCTTTTCGCAAATAAGTCAGCTAGCCCACTAAAGAAAGCCTTGCATAATCCTTGGTGTCGCTTTATTTTGGTTTAAGACGGATAAGTCTGGCTGAGTATATTCGAGTACTCAGGGTTTATCCCACCTTGTTGCAGGTGATGTTCTTGACCTGTTGATGATGGTGGCTAACCACCGGTGGGCTCGGTGATTCTATACTTACTTCTCATCTATATGCTTTTGTCGGATAATGTCACTATGCTAGCAATATATTTGGAACTTATATTAATGTAATCATTTGAAAGCTATGTTGTTTTCACTAAGCGGTTTTGAAACCCAAACTTGTACTATTATTTGTTAACCCCTTTGTAATATTATTTCCGCTGCAACCCGATGTATGTGATGTGTATTTGCTTAATCACGCGATCTTGGTTGTGATGTTGATTTACCGAGGTCTTTCGGGACACTCGGCGGACTACCGGGTTTATATGAGTGAAAGTATGGGTGTGTCAACGTGTTAGCGGGGACAACCATACTTGATCTTGTATAAATTGGGCGGTTTTGTCATAGGGGTGTTAAAGGCCTAGTCAGACTCTGAACCGAAGGGCCAAGAGTGATGAGAGCTCTAACGTATGCTGAGTATTGGAGCATATGCTCTATGTAGCTGCTGAGTTCTAGAGCTGTGAAGCTGTTTGAATGCTTAGATTGCCTAGGACCATCCAGAGAGAGTCTGAACCACCGTCCTTTTTTAGGAGAGATCTTATTCCCTTTTATAGTCGAAGGGGGTGGGCTCTTACAAGTTTAGAGAGAAAGAGAGAGAGTGTGTATGTGTCCTACATAGTCTTGTTGCTCATGCCATCAGGTATGAGACGATTATCGGCACCCACAATACTGTTCATGCCCAGATGCGTCTGGCAGATTTTACCGTGTTCGCCTGGTATGGTAAATGTCGGCGCCTACAATACTGTAAGACAAATATCGGCGCCCACAACACTGTTTGGGCTCTGACACGTCTGGAAGGTTGCATAGTACCCATCTGGCATGGCCCGTTGGTACTGCCCTACAGGTGTGCAGCGTACGGTCCTTGGTATTGAGGTTGATTTGAGCGCCTTACCTTATCTGCTCTGCCTGATCCTCGGGCCTTTACCGAGTGGGCGTCCTCGGCCGGCTCCAATCGTGTCGGTCGGAGAGGAGCTGCAAGCAAAGCTTCGACGTATTACTGGTCGAAAAAGGAGGTCGGAGTCGGATCATGACCCCTCCTTGGCCAGGCATTCTGGTCAGAGACTGGATCGTTCTCCGGGTCGATCGTTAGGTAACCGGGCTGGCCTAGGAGGCGCCCGTTGTTGCTACACCGTCTACTGGGTCGAGTTTTGCTAGGAAGCGGGCCCATTGGGGACCCTGGATTTATGAACCCGACAATATTTACATGGAAAATAATGTAATTAAAATTCTAAAATCTGATTTAACCTTAGAAAATTTGTTTTACCTTAAAAATTATGAAACTAGTTTCAGATTTTTCTAAAATCATGATCTATCTTATAATACATAGCTTGAATTTGTCCGAATCTTTATAAACTCATTGTTGTGCTTATTTGCTAGTAGACTCTCACGTTATCTATTAAAATTAGTCAATATTGATCATCCAGACTACATAGAAACATCGGTGGAGCGTCACCAGAACCATTTGTGCGGAAGGGTGCATGCTGCCATGCAGACTAACGTAGCTACTTTGAAAATTTATCCAGGATAGGGACCGGTGCCCACCCTACCAGACATACATAGTTCCAGCAACACTTCACAGGCACTTCTATGTAGTCGAACGATCAACATCGACTAATTATAATAGATAACGAGGGTTTTTACTAGCAAATAAACAGCAAAATGAGGGTATAAAGGTTCAAACAATTTCAAGCTAGGTACCATAAGACAGATCGAGCATGATTTTAGAAAAAAAAATCTAAAACTAGTTTCATAATTTTTTTGATGTAAAAACAAATTTTCTATGAATTTTATAAAATTAAACTAGATTTAAGGATTCTTTTCCAGGTAAAAATATTTGGATAGATTTTTTGAAACTTTGTTTTTATGATTTTGGATATCTTTTAAAAATATTTCAAGTCTAATTTACCTCCCTAGACTTTTAACCTAGTCTGATTTACCCACCTCCCCCACTCCACCATCAAAACTACTGAAGGTGCAAAAACAAATGGTTTCAAAAGTTGAAGGAGGACAAAAAAAAGTTGTATAGTTCAGGGAGGGAAATCGTACAATCACAATAGTTGAGGGAAGTAAATTAGACTTTTTCCTTATGAGTTTGTGTTGCAGCCCGAAATAGACGGCAATGTTTCCAACTTGTCCCGAAAAAAATGTCTGCATTTTATTATGAAGCGAAGGCACGTGATAAAGTACAGTGAATTAGACGATACACAATTCACAAACAACTCTATTAACAAGTTTATGATGTGATTATCGAGGAATTCATTGTGGTAAAATCATACTTAGGATATTGTGCCTCGTTCTCAGCTCGGTAGTGGGTGAAGTTTTAGCAAGTCCAATAATAGAGCCAAGTGTTCGATTATGAGTCAAATTGTAAGAGCCAAGCTATACAATAGTTGTCTTTTATTTATCTAACAAAAGCCTTATTATTAATATTTTTACAAATGTCCCACCTCCTCTTTCCTAATAATTCTCCTCAATTTTATTTGATATTTTAGCCTATCTAATAGTTAGATAGTTGTCGGTGTTTCGAGTTGCCACCGACTAGTAAATTTTTAATATTGCGCGTCTGGCTCGGATGGTGTGCTAAGAGGACACGAGGTTTATACTGGTTCGGGCAGAATGTCCCTATGTCCAGTTTATTACTGCCGCTCATGTTACTAGCACTGAAAGTTCATAGTAGGGGTTACAAATCGGCGAGAGAGGGACAAGTCCCAAGTCTCTAATGAAAAAGGGTAAACGGGTGACAAGAGCTCGGTCGCTGCTCGGTTGTATGTTCGGGGTTCGATGAGTTGATCGGATTTGAGTCTTCTATGGTGTGTTGCGATGAGTTCCGATGCCCCTAATGGGACGTCCTACTTTCCCTTTTATAGGCCAAGAAAAAAGCAGGGGTTATAGTTGAGGGAAAAGAGGAGAATCAGAAGAAGAAGTCCTCGAGGATTGCCGGGTCCTTCTTTTCTTCTATGCGGGTCCCACCGACCCTGTAGACGTCAACAGAGATAGCTTCATGTCGTGGCCCTGTCTGTCACTAGCGCCATACATCGGCGTCGTCCACCGATCATGGTGCTCCATCCCGTCCTGGCAGACGTCGTGGTGAACTGACGCGCCCGTTAGGGTTCATTTGAGGGTTAGGTAGAACAACACCGGTACGCCCAACATTGTTCCTGATGTGAACCCTCATGTATAGCCCATCGTGGTCGCAGGTTACATCGAGGCATGCAAGTCTCTTCCCTAGTGTCAAAGCTTTGACCCGAGCCCATATGCTTGGACCTGGAGTGGTTGGCGGTGGTATGGGTCTCTGTTGGGCGAGACGGAGCCCCGGCCTTAGGGTCGGGCAAGGCAGAGTTCCTCCCTAGAGACCGGGCGAGGCAAAGCCCAAACCCAAGGGTCGAGCAAGGCGGAGCCAGCCCTTAGAGGTTGGGCGAGGTGGAGCCCGCGGCCTTGGTATCAGGCGAGACGGAGGTCGCCCCTAGAGATCGGGTGAGGCAGAGTCCACCCTCAAGGGTCGGGCGAGGCGGAGCCACCCTTAGAGGTCAGGTGAGGTGGAGCCCACGACCTCGATGTCGGGCGAGGTGGAGCCACCCTCAGGGGTCAGGCGAGGCGGAGCTCGTGGCCTCGGAGTTGGGCGAGGTGGAGCCACCCTTGGGGGTCGGGCGAGGCGGAGCCCATAGTCTCGGTCTCGGGCGAGGCAGAGCCACCCTCTGAGGGTTGGGTGAGGCGGAGCCAACCCTCAGGGGTCGGGTGAGGCAGAGCCAACCCTCAGAGGCTGGGAGAGGCAGAGCTTACATACCTGGGGGTCGACAAGAGTTGTAGTCATGCTCTTGACCGCTCGGATGAATCAACGTTGATGGTTATTAGCTCCTCCCCTTCGGGTACCCTAGTATTGGTCCCAGACAGTAGCCACAAGCCTGCGGAGGAGTAGAATACAACTTCAGAGGTTTTTCCAAATGGGAGGACTCTAAGGCCCTAGCCTTCTTTTGTTGCCCGTGGCGTGTCCTGGGGACAGTGATTCCCTCTTGTCGAGGTTGGACCCTTCGCGGGTATGGCTGTGAGATTTGGTGGGTTGAAAAAGGTTTTTCCTGATTTTTGACCCCCGTGGAGGTCCGTTGTTCTATGACCGTGCGTCTAGTCTCCCTACGAGTCTAATATTTCATCGAGCCCCCACGCGTAGCGAGGGTCTGGTCAAAGGTCGGCTCGCCTTTGTGATTGTCACACGTCCATGGTTTCCACAACCAAAGGGGTGAGCCGTGCCATGATTTTCATCTATGGACAAGCCTTGGTGCTCGGTGAGTTGTTAGCTAGCTAGTTCGAGTGGGGTCCCGGCATCTCGTTCATGGGGATCTAGCTAGGTCAGCTTGGTGACTAACTTTAGATGCCCAGTGGTCAATCCATATAGTTCTGAGGTCTGTTCGACCAGTCCCGAGGGCTCTCTGCCTTTCTTCAGGGAAAAAACATGGATCGTACCCCACCGAGACTCGATCATGGGCCAGGATACCCATGGTGCTCATGCGCCTAGGTAATGTCCGCTTGCAGGCCCATCCCTTTCCATCCCTTACTCTAAGGGTGCCTAGAACGATTATTGAAACCGTCGATGGGCCAACCTTCGAACTCCTGGCCCCATGCGGGGCATAGAGGTGTTTTTTATCCATATTCCTCTTACTTGTGAAGAGTCGAGGCCCGTCCAGAGAGGCGAAACATCCGGCAATGTTTCTGAGGGAACAGGCAGAGATTGCGTGCGCACTTCCCACAACGAAACGTTGTGGTAGATCATGGCAGGCGCGGAGATCTAGGCGGACGGTTGGTTTCCTTGCACCCGTCGCCCGCATAAAACCAAAGGGTTCGCCCCCCAAGTTCCATACCTTACATCTTTGCCTCCACAGCCATGACCGCCGTCACCAATCACCTAGGGTTCCCTATCTCCACATCCCCTCCACCGTTGAGCCCACGTCCAACCGTCCCCAGCTCCAATGGATCCGTGGTACCGTTCTAACATCACCTTCCAGCGCATGGAGGGCCTCATCTGTTGCGGTCTTCTTCGCGTGCGGACCTCGGCCGAGGAGTGGCTACTGCCCGATGAGGAGGATCTACCGCACCGCCTGATGGCTACATAGTGTTGTTTGCCACTTCCATGAGCGTGGGTTCACGACCCCTGCCCACAGATTTCTCTAGGGGCTGTTGCACTACTACAAGATCGAGCTACAGCATCTCAACCCCAACGGGATCCAGCACATGGTGGCATTCGTCGTCCTGTGCGAGGGATTCCTAGGCATCAGCCCCCACTTCGATCTGTGGTGGTACTTCTTCGCCATCACCCTCTAGAAGAAGAGGGAGAAGAGCGGTAGGCAGGAACTGCACATGTCAATGGGGTGCGCCGGCATCCAACTTCGGAACAACCAGGTCGACGAGTACCCACCGATGCGGCTATCAATGTCCAATAAGGGGTGGCATTCGTTGTGGTTCTACCTCAAGAACAATGACGCCGCCCCTCTACCGGAGTTCACCGGACACCTGATCGAAGAGGCCCCGGAATCGTGGAGGAAGTGGGGCATTGCGGAGAAGGACAAGAGAAAGATCCAAGACCACATCGCCACCATCCACATCCTAAAGGAGAGCAGCCTGAAGGGGTCAGGCATCATCAGGGCCTACCACGCAAGGAGGGTGGCGCCGTTGATGATGCGCGCGCTCCCGCTGTATGCGATGGCACCCGAGGCGTTATTCGATGGAACGATGCTTGCCGAGGGAGCGCTCTCCCACTCCGAGGTCAAGCAACGCATTAAGGAGGCGATGGAGCCTTCGTGGGACGACACGAACGCCCCCCTCAATTTCATTTACCCGGTGCCGGGGCATCGTCTGATGCATCTGAAACCAGGCCATGTTGTCTTCATAAGTTTCCCCTCCTCATACCTCCTCTTCAATTGATTTCCCGACCTCTTGATACTAACTTTGAGAGGGACAGGACCAGCCAAGGGACCTCATCTTCAAGGATCACCCAGCACCGTTGCCAAGGGATTCATCCGTAAGGTTGGCAAATCACATCGAGGGCGAGTGACTGAGGAAGGTGAAGGAGCACACGAGGAAGAAGAAGCAACAGAAGCTATAGGCCCTGGAGCGACGGGAGGACACCGATAGCAGTGATGATGATGATGATGATGATGATGATGGAGACGATGATGAGGTAGTCGATGACATCGAGTAGGACGACCTAGAGAACGAGGATGTGCTGATAGGTATCGGTTCGTCCTTGCAGGAGTCAGGACCCTTCCCATTCCATGAAGGGGAGGGCATGTCCGAGGATCTAGAGGAGATGAGTCGTTCCGTCAACTAGCCTAGGAGCCAATAGGGGCGGGCGGCTCTGCTGCCGCGCCTGAGGTACCAGCGGAGGCAGGTGGCTCCACCGTCGCACCCCAAGATCTAAGGGAAGCAAGCCCCTCTGCCCAGGAGCAGGGGGCGGGCTTGAAATGGCCTTGCCCCAATGAGGCGGACCAGAGGTCGGGGGGTTCACCCCCCAAACATATCTACCACCCGACGACGCCGAGGCGAGTTATCAGCTTCCCTATTTTTCCCTGTTTTGGTCGAAATTCATCGTGACTTATGTATTTTGTTCCTTGCAGCGTCGGTAGGAAGTGGAATCCTTTGGCGCTGGTGCCAAAGAAAAACATCGCCCTTCAAGTGAGGCAGGAGCCATCGGCTAGCGCCACGCCCGTTTCAGGCGAGGGCGGCCCCTGTGCGACTGCATCTCTGGCCGGATAGGCGTTGCCCACGGTGGCGCCCGTGCCCTCTGCGGGACGGGCGGACATGGGGGCTCGAGCTGCTAGGTCCCTACTTAGGAACCCGACCGATCGCACAGGCTGCGGTCGGAACAAATACGGGCGAACACCCCGACCAGAAGGAACACAAGAGTCTGCAGACCTAGAAAAGAGTACCAAGGTGCTCAGCCTCCTACCGACTCTCCAGCCGGCTGTAGGCTCGGGGGCTATGCCCATCTCTGTCTCGCCCGACCCTTGGCCGTGGGCTCCGTCTCGTCCGACCCCTCGGGATCGAGCTCCGTGTGTGAACAGCCCCTTCACGGCTTCACAAAAGCCCCAAAGGGGCTCGGGGGCTCATGTCGGGTTTATAAACACGGGCCCCCAATGGACCGGCTTCCCTGCAAAACCCGGCCCAACAGACGACACAACGATAACTCGCGCATGGGCCAGCCCAGATACATAATGACAGGCCGAGACCACGATCCGGTCCACGACCGGAAGGCCTGGCCAAGGTAGGACCACGGTCCAACTCCGACCGAGGATACGCCAGACCTCTGCTCGTTGTTCTTTCCCGACCGACACGGTCGGGACTGACTGGGAACGACTGACCGGGGACGCCCGTTCGGTGAGGGCCTAGGGATTAGACGAAGCAGATAAGGTAAGGCGCTGAAGTCAACCGCAATACCGAAGACCGTACCCTATCATGCCCTGCGCACCTGCAGGATGGCTCCACTAGGCCATGCCAGACGGGCGCTATACAACCTTCCAGACGCGTCAGAGCGCGGACAGTATTCTAGGCGTCGACGACCGTCTCGTACCCAACAGCGTGGGCAATAAGACTAGAAAGGACACGTATACACTCTCTTTCTTTCTCTCTTACTTGTAAGGCCATCTCTTTCAACTATAAAAGGGGATGCACTCTCTCTCAACGGGAGAATGCTAGACGACTCGATGACCTGAGGACTCGAACAGCTCAACTCTAGAACTCGACAGCTACACAGAGCATACGCTCCAATACTTAGCGCACGTTAGAGCACCCATCACACTCTTCCATTCGGTTCAGAGTCTGACCAGGCCTCTAACACCCCCCTTCTCATTCCTTACTCGTTTGTAACCCCACAGCAAACTTCGAGCACCTGGGCTCAGGAATAAAGTCACCGACCGACTGAAACTGGACGTAGGGCACGTTGCTTGAACCAGTATAAATCCTGTGTCATCGCGTGCTAGGCCACATCCGATCACAACGTACGGCAAGACTACAAATATTTACTTGTCGGCCACATTTCGCACCGACAGTTTCAAAGTTTGATATATCAGAACCTGAGAGCCTTTTTCGACTGCTGTTCCAAAGACGACAGCTCAAAATCCGAATGTAGAAAATCGCTTGGATGAAAACCAGAAAAGTGCACCTAGTAAGTATTGTTAATAGGCCACTCTTTTGAAGTATGATTATGTCAAATGCAAACCTATTATTTCCTGAGCCAACATTTTTTCCTGTTTTGGTCCTAAATATTGTGTTATGACGAGCCGCCAGAACTTCCTTTGCCACTCGCAGCATGGTGTCGACGCCTTCGATGAGAGCTTCACGATCCATCTCCTTACATAAATTTGTCCAATACCGCATCAAGGCACAAGCATGACAAAGAATCTCAATTGGATTATGCACCTTTTTCATCTCAAAAAAGATTTTATTTCTAGCCTTCCAAGTGGCCCATCTGATTGCTGCCACTCCCCAACAACGAAAGTTTCTCCCATCAGGCAACCACAGTTCACACCATTTCCAACATTGTGGGAAGTCCTTTGGGATGTTATTAGCTCCAAAACATGTAGCTACACTCTAGCATTTGAAGAAGAGAAGAAAAGATAAGTTATGGTCTCATTTTCCTCACAGAAATAACATTCTGGATCTCCTTTCCACTTCCTTTTAAGCAAATTATCATTAGTTAAGACCACCCCATTAGCCAAAAGCCACATAAAGATTTTCACTTTATGTGGAATTTTTGCTTTCCAAATGATTTTGAAACATTGGCCATTGTCATTGCTAGTTAAGGCATTGTATAGAGATTTAACTGAAAAAAAAAGATGATTTCTTTCTAATTTCCAGATGATCACATCTTTTTCTTCAGAAAGCTGCAGATTTATAGTATCAGACCAGATGTGATCCCAGCACACCTGTAGCTCATCAGGCAGCCATCTCCTAAATGAGATTGTGTCACCAACCTACTAGTTCGATCCAACAAATTGAGGCCCAACCTGTAATATCTCCCGTTGGCTCATGACAGATTGTTACTGCACCTGAAACAACTTGCGCAACAGAGATAGATTTCTGTTCACACAGCTCATATAAAACAGGATTTGTTGTTCCTAAAGGTTTATCAGAGCCAGCGGTCTTCCCAGTATCTGGTTTTTTTTTCCCACTCCTCAACAGGATGCTTCTTCCTTGTAAGTGAAGATCTTTAACCTTAAGCAAATCACACCACAGAGGTGAGTATACGAGTCACTTTTTTTTGACAAAAATTGAACTCAAGAAATGCAATTAACCTGGGACGGAGGGAGTACAACTGATTCACGCGGTCCGTAGCCCCGGCAATCTGGTTGTGGCTAGCCTTCCCATTTGTTCGGCTATCCTGCAATTCGAGGGAACTAGAGGACCGAAGGGGGTTTTGAATCGTGGCGGATTCAATCCCCTCAGATTAGGGATTCAAGATGAACAGCAAGCGTTAACTGACGCACTGGGCAGGCAGCTCGGTTCCTGAACGAGTCACTGTTACTACCATTTCTCAGGAAAACAATCAACGAGACACAACATACGTAGCATGATTACTAGCATTTCTTCATGGCAGAGCATCATTACTTCATGGCAGAGCATCATTACTCGCATTTCTTCATTGCAGAAACATAGGATTACATCCAGGAACGCAGCAACACTACGACCCAAAGCGACACAGAAGCATATCCTCCAACCATTCCCCAACTACGAAGAGGCGCCTAGCCTCCAAAACCGTAGAGGGTACGGCCCTGGCGCTTGAGCGCGTAGACGACGTCCATGGCGGTGACGGTCTTGCGGCGCGCGTGCTCCGTGTAGGTGACGGCGTCGCGGATGACGTTCTCGAGGAAGATCTTGAGCACGCCGCGGGTCTCCTCGTAGATGAGCCCCGAGATACGCTTCACGCCGCCCCTCCGGGCCAGCCTCCGGATCGCCGGCTTGGTGATGCCCTGGATGTTGTCGCGGAGCACCTTCCGGTGGCGCTTCGCGCCGCCCTTGCCCAGACCCTTGCCTCCCTTGCCGCGCCCCGACATCGCCGCCGCCTCCGCCTCGAACGGTCCCTCTTCTCTGACGGAGACGAAGAATTGGGGATTTTTCTGGTGTGGGGAGGAGCTCGGGAACGATGGATTAGATGAGGACGGGTGGCGAGTAATATAGAGATGCGAGGCGAACTGGGAGGCGTTGGATGGGGAGCGATCCGCGTGAGGGGCGCGAGGTGTGGCGTGGACCGTTAGATGCGAAGGGCTCGACTCCTATTGGTGGAGGAGCGGGAGGGCGGATCGAGGAGCGCGTGGGGTTTCACGGTTTTTGGCGGTGGTGCGCCGTGCGCGCGGAGGGATCGGAATCATATCGAAACTTTGGGATTTCTGGTGGGAAACAGCAAATTTTGGGTTTGGACGTTTGGTGCGTGGTCTCTTATAGTACATAGCTTCGGCCCAAATTTTAAAAAAAAATTAGTTGGACCCCAAATTTCAAAAAAAAAAGTGCTACAGTATCTATCACATCGAATGTTTGCGGCCCGTGCATGGAACATTAAATGTAGATAAAAAAAACTAATTGCACAGTTTGGTGGAAAATTGCGAGACGAACGTTTTAAGCCTAATTAGTCCATGTTTAAACACTAATTGCCAAATAAAAACGAATGTGCTACGGTAGCCCCAAATTCCAACTTCCTGGAACTAAACAAGGGCTCAATTTATCCAAGATAGGGACCAGTGACCACACTACCAGACATACATAGTCCTAGCGACACTTCACTGGCACTTCTATGTACTTGAACGATCAACATCGACTAATTATAATAGATAACGAGGATTTTTACTAGTAAATAAACACCAAAATGAGGCTATAAAAGTTCAAACAATTTCAAGCTAGGTACCATAAGACAGATCGAGCATGATTTTAGAAAAAAATCTAAATCTAGTTTCATAATATTTTTGATGTAAAAACAAATTTTCTATGAATTTTATAAAATTAAACTAGATTTAATGATTTTTTTCCAGGTAAAAATCTAAATCTAGTTTCATAATTTTTTTGATGTAAAAACAAATTTTCTATGAATTTTATAAAATTAAACTAGATTTAAGTCTAATTTACCTCCCTAGACTTTTAACCTAGTCTGATTTACCCACCTCCCCCACTCCACCATCAAAACTACTGAAGATGCAAAAACAAACGGTTTCAAAAGTTGAAGGAGGATAAAAAATGGTTTTATAGTTCAGTGAGGGAAATCGTACAATCACGATAGTTGGGGGAAGTAAATTGGACTTTTTCCTTACGAGTTTGTGTTGCAGCCCAAAATAGACGGCAATGTTTCCAACTTGCCCCGAAAAAAATGTCTGCATTTTATTATGAAGCGAAGGCGCGTGATAAAGTAGAGTGAACTAGACGATACACAATTCACAAACAACTCTGTTAACAAGTTTATGATGTGATTATCGAGGAATTCACTGTGGCAAAATCATACTTAGGATATTGTGCCTCGTTCTCAGCTCGGTAAGTGGGTGAAGTTTGAGCAAGTCTAATAATAGAGCCAAGTGCTCGGTTATAAGTCAAATTATAAGAGCCAAGCTATAAAATAGTTGTTTTTTATTTATCTAACAAAAGCCTTATTATTAATATTTTTACAAATGTCCCACCTTCTCTTTCCTAATAATTATTATCGGATATCTATACCCGGGGGTCGAATTCTGTCTCGCCTGGTCCTTGGAGATCGGATCTGCTACCAGACCAAAGCAGTGGTCCCAAGGTAGGGCTCGAACCGCTTCAACCACTACGGCATGGAAGCGCACGCTTGGGAGCACGTCTCGGGCGTGTTCTGATGCGACTGGCGGTAGCATCGGACCATGCTGGGAAACTCACATCGTTCATCACATCAATAGGCCAGCACTGTGCTACCAACTCTTTGTCTGACCATCGTCCAACATCAGCCAACCGGCATCAGTTGACTGGCATTGTACCACTAGCCCCCCGCATGGCTTCTATCAGGGGACCCTTTGACCATTCCGTCCGCTCGGATGGAATGGAAGATAAGAAAGGCACACGACGCCCGCACGTAAGCTACATCGGCCAATAGGACCTCGGTACGACGCCACTGCCACCTCGATCTACAGGGTCAGCGAGACCCATGCGAAGAGGAGGACGGAGCACCTTCAGGAGCCTTATTTTCTCTTTCTTTCTCTCCTCTTCAGTTGTAACCCCTGCTTTCCCTTGACCTATACAAGGAAAAGTAGGGCGTCCCACTAGGGGGATCGACTCATCGTATATCAATTGATCACACATCGATTCATCGAACAAACACACCACATCATACCAGAGACTTGGGAGCTACCTCCCTATCGACAAAATATCATCAATAGTCCTCCGATAGGTATCCCACAAAGGTAGATTGATCGGCAGGAGAGCATGAGATCAAAAACAAGAAGGCAACAGAGACACATGAGTTAGACAGGTTCAGGCCATCAGGGTATACGAGGTCCTTTAACTGCAAAAATCTGCCTCCTCGGGTAAATATCTCAGCTGTGTATTCCTGATGCATTTTATCCTTCTTCATTGTCGAGCAGCAGACTGATTTACCTATGTGAAGATCCATTCACACGATAGGGCGATGTACTTTTCAAGTGTACCGAAGGGCAATTGGCCACCCACTGTGGATGCACGACCAGCAACCCAACCTGAAGGAAGTGCCATCGGTGTCTCGTCGAACTCCGGAGGCGTGGATGTTGGTCGGACGGAGAGTTCTCCCCTGGTGTCAGAGAAAGCCTAGGGGAAGAGGGCAGCGGCAGACGAGCCGGCCTAGAAGAGGAGGAAGACGGCGGGTTCTGCTTCCATCAAACCGAGCGGCATCTCGCTTGGCGATGATCAGACTAGTCGAACATGGAGGACCGCTGTGTTCGACTGGTCGGATGACGATGAAGTTCTAATGGATCCTCCACCGAGCATGAAGGAGCCTCCACACAACACTCTCACGGGGAATCAATCAAGGGCATGCAAAGAAGTCCTTGAGCCACAGACGAGGGAAGTCCCCAAGCAGTGGATGAGGGAAGTTCCCGCACAGCAGACGACGGGAGTCCCTACGGGGCAAGCGACGGGAGTCCCGAGCAACAGGTGGAGGCAAACCCAGAGCAGTAGGTGGAGAGGGCCCCAGAGCCATAGATAGAAAAGAGGTTGACTATGGAGGAGCCGAGACATCCCCCGCAGACCACAGGAGTCGACCCCACTCATGTGCCTGGGGGCTCGGGCAGGCACCGCCGGTTCAAGAAATTAAACCGACAGACCAAACTGTAAGTATCCTTATCTTAGAGTTACTTTGCTAGAGTTTCTTCACTTTTATGGTGACTGACGAGCTGACTTGATGTAGAGCAAACCGTACGACGGATCTAGTCCTACCCATCCAGACTAACGAGCAGCCGAAGGCTGGCTCTGGGACAGAGGGAATGTCGATGGACCCCATCCTAAAGTCCCTAGGTACTCATCAGCATGCTGGGGAGCCAATTGCCCCCGTTGGTGGACTTGACGGCGGCGAACAGTTGTCGTCGATGGCGAGCGAGTCGGCGACAGCACCCTTGACAATGGCAGGCACCATCAGGTCCTCTGTAGTAGAAGGTGTAGTTACCAGCATCGCGCCAGAATCTGGGGCGGGGAATCTTCCGGTACCGAAGGAGCAGACGACGCTCCCTGAGGCATCAGAGGGAATGGTCGGACCTGCTATCCGGCCACTGAGTTCCTAGGTGGTGCCTCCAGTTGTAGTAGAGGAGGACAAGGTGGAGGAGATCAAGCGTGAGGAGCCTCAACCCCAAGCTATCCGAATCCTCCGAAAGCGTGGCGATCACATAGTAATTATCGAAGATGAGGACACCACCAGGGAGTTTAGGAGACTAGAAACCGCCCTTGCCAGGGTGATGAAGCAGATCAAGGTTAGTACTACGTCTAGAATGCTCCTTTTTGATGTTGGGAATTGGATTTTGACATTGTCATTGTGCATTTATAGGAGGTAATGCGGACTGTCGAGCAGCGCCGTTAGTTGATAAAGAGGATGGAGCCCCTCGCCGAGGAGAATGAAAAACTCAAAGAGGCGGTGAACCTCTCAGAGAGAAACATCCAAAGGGCCTGGTGCAAACGAGACCTAGCAGAGTCCAACGCGCGGGACCTGGAATACCAGAGGGGGTCCTATCCGAGCGGCTAGCGGCGACATCCGAGCAGCTACAGAGCTAGTCTGAGCAGCTACAGAGCTAATTCGAGAAGCTAGCTGCTGTCTCCGAACAACTGAGGAGTGCCTCCGAGCAGTTGGAATAGAAATCCAAGGAGCTCAGAAGTGTGTCTGAGCAGAAAGCAGGTAGAGTATATCAGCGAATGCACTTGGTATTGTTGAACAGCCATATTTTTAGTGGTAACTGTTGCGCTTGTAGAGCAAGATGCAAAGCTCGGCCAACTATGCCAAGCCATCGAACAACTTCAATAGGAGAAGGCAAAGGAGTTTGAGCGAGCAGACAAACTGGCCGAGGAGCTGAAAGGTGAATACCTCCTAGTCGGAATTACTGTTGAAGTTGTTTCCTTGTATGATGGAACATTGTAACGCTTGTAGGCTACCATCATAAAGCCAAGGCACAGTTTAATGTGCTGGTGCAGGAAGCTAGGACCCAAAGGGATAACTTCGATGCTGTAGTCACCGCAATTAAGCCGGTGCTTGACTACGTCGACATGGAACCAGGTATTCATCACGATGGCAGGCGGCAATGTTCGGACACCATCATCCAGAGGTGCAAGACAGCGTGGCAGAACTTCAAGAGCTTCAACTGCGACATCGTACTGTCCGTCGCTACTCATGTCCTTGAAGTTGTTTGGTCCCATTATCCGATTATCGACCTTTAGGCGACAGGGGGTAGGTTTGTCGAAGGGCTGAGCGATGCGGAGACCCAGCAGCTAGAGGATTAGGTAGAAGACTCGGCAAAGAAGTTGGCCGGTGATATAGACCTGTTCGGCGAGACGGACGGCAATGGCGGAGCACAATAATCTGATTGGTGGATATCATCTGTAATTTCTAGACAGTGTAGTTAGAACGCGCGAAAGCACAAAAAACACTTATATACATGATAAATGTTATAAAGTGCATGTGCATGCAGTTAGATTGTATTTCAGCAAAAAAATCGTTGTAGTTGCGACCATAAGGTATTTATACGGAGTATAAGTAGAGTCTAAGGAGTTAGTTCGCTACTGACCCCCATGGCCTCAGCTAGCCCATAGTCCATGACGTCGAGCGTGGAGCCCGTGCACATGTAGGAGGAACAGACGTGACCAAGGAACCACAGTCGACCACCCATAACACAGAGCGTGGAGCCCATGACACGTGTAAGGAGAGATCAGAGACTAGGTCTTTTCTATAAAGAAAAGAGCGGAACGTGTACTGCTCGGCGATTATTGAAATAACTTGGAGATATATATAGTATAAGCGGCGGCTGAGCAATTAGTTCTATGCTGAGCTCTCGGTCTTGGCTAGCCCGTAGTCCATAATGTCAGGCACGGAGCCTGTGGAGTAGTATGGAGCTTGGCAACCACAAGTGGAGATTAAACCATAATGGAGAAAAAGTGGAGACAATTTATGGAGACCAAAACTTTGTTCATCATAAAGTGGATAGTACATATCTGGGGTGTTTCAAGGATAGAAACGTATAAGGTGCTCGATGTGTCACGAGTTAGAAACACCAATTCCTTCTAAGTCACACAGGTGATAAGACCCTGGTCGGGTGACCTCTTTGACGACGTAAGGCCCTTCCCAAGGGGAGGATAGCTTATGCATCCCTTTGGTTTTTTGTTTTCTGTGGAGAACGAGGTCGCCGACAGCAAATGAATGACCTTTGATGTTGCGGTTGTAGTACCTCCGTAAGCCTTCTAGATATTTGGCTATGTGGACGCAGGTGATTAGGTGTTCTTCCTTAGCCCTGTCGATGTCTTCTGTTCGAACAGCTATGGCCTGCTCTTCATCATAGTTTTCCACCCTAGGTGCTCGGAAAGCAATGTCCGCTCGTAGTATGGCTTCTAAGCCATAAACCGAGAAGTATGGAGACACACTGGTGCTGCGACTAGCTTGAGTACGTAGTCCCCAGACTACAGCTAGTAGCTCCTTGAGCCATCCACCTGGGTGCCTTTCTTCTTTCTGATATAGTCTCTTTTTGAGGGCATCAAGGATCATGCCGTTCGCTCGTTTGACCTAGCCGTTGGCTCTAGGGTGAGCAAAGGAGACATATTTGATGGAGATGCAATGGTCTTCGCAGAAGTCCCAAAAGTGATGGCCAGTAAATGTAGTTCCGAGGTCGGTGATGATGTTGTTCAGGAGACCGAATCTGTGGATGATATCTTCGAAGAGCTCGACTGCTTTTTTTGTAGTAGCCGAGACGAGCGGTTTATACTCAATCCACTTGGAGAACTTATCAATGGCGACGTATACGTACTGGAAACCACCTGGCACTAGCTTGAAAGGCCCAATTATATCTAGTCCCCAGCATGCAAAGGGCTAGGAAGCTGGGATGGTTTACAGCTCTTGTGCCGATACGTGTATTTGCTTGGCAAAAAATTGGCATCCTTCACAACATCATACGAGGTCTTTTGCATCGGAGATGGCTGTGGGCCAGTAGAAACTAGCTCGGAAGGCTTTGCTGACAAGTGTTCTAGAGGCCGCGTGGTTGCCGCAGGAACCAGAGTGAATTTTGAGAAGTAGCTTCACTCCATCTTCTTGGGTGATGCATTTCTGCAGTATCCCTTTCTTAGCACTTTTCCTCATTAAATTGCCATCTACCAGCACGTAATGCTTGCTATGATGAATTAGGCATTTGGTTTCAGTCTTGTTGGTGGGTACTTTGGCGCTAGTGAGGTACTTAATGAATTGTTCCCTCCAATCGGTGGCCGGTGAAGGTACCGATAGTACCAACTGCTTGGCGAGAGGAACTTCCTTAATTTCCTTATCTTCCTTAATGACGGTGATAGGAGATCTTGAATGAAGACCCCTGGTGGGATCATGGCACGAGAAGAGCCCAACTTGGATAAATGGTCGACAAGCTAATTTTGGTTGCGTACCACGTGGTGGTACTTGATGCCGTAAATTTTTCCTTCAACTTTCCTGATTTTGGCGTAATATGCATCCATCTTCTCGCTAGAGCAAGACCAATCTTTGTTAAGCTGGTTGATGACCAGTGTGGAGTCCCCGTATACCATGAGGCGTTTGACGCTAAGCTCAACGGCTATACGGAGTCCGTGGAGACATGCTTCATATTCGGCAGCGTTGTTGGAGGCTAGAAAGTTTATCCGAGGAACGTATCGGAGCTTATCCTTGGTCGGCGTAATGAACAGGATGCCCGCACCAGCACCATTGATGTTAAGGGCACCGTCGAAGTACATCACCTAGTGCTTGGGGCAGGTGGCGGCGATGGGCTCTTGGATCTCGGTCCACTCAGCGATGAAGTCAGCAAGCGCCTGAGACTTGATCGTAGGCCTGCTTCTAAATTCAATTGAGTAAGTGCCGAGCTCAACAGCCCACTTGATGATATGAACGTTGGCTTCTTTGTTACGAAGGATGTCCCATAGAGGGAACTCGCTGACCACAGCGATCTTGTAATACTCAAACTCTCGAAGTAGTGGCGGAGCTTACGCGATGTAATCAAGATGGTGTATAGAAGCTTTTGGACCTAAGGATAATGAGTTTTGGGCTTGTTAAGGACCTTGCTGATGAAGTATACCGGACGTTACACCTTATAGGCATGCCCGACCTCCTCGCGTTCGACCATGATGGCTGTGCTGACGATGCGAGAAGTAGCGGCGATGTAGATCAGGAGAGTTTCGTCTAGCTGTGGTGCTGTCATGATCGGAGGCTTTGTTAGGAACACCTTGAGCTGCTCGAAAGCTGTATCTACCTGTTTCGACCAGGAAAAGCGCTCGGAGGCCTTGAGGAGTTTGAAGAACGGTAGCCCTTTTTCACCGAGGTGCGATATGAAGCGGCTTAAAGCAGCCATGCAGCCTGTAAGTTTCTGTATATCCTTGATGCATGTTGGTCATTTCATGTTGGTGATGGCGGAGACCTTGTCAGGGTTGGGTTTGATGCCACGAGCGCTGATGATGTATCCTAGTAGTATACCAAACGGAACTCTAAAGATGCATTTTGAAGGGTTCAACTTCCATCGGTATTTTTTAAGGTTGGTGAACGTTTCTTTGAGGTCAGCGATAAGATTATCGGTGGTCCTAGACTTGACGACCACATCATCGATGTAAGCTTCAATGTTGTGGCTGATCTATTGATCGAGGCACATCTAGATGGCCCTTTGATAGATCGCCCCGGTGTTCTTGAGATCGAAGGACATGGTGGTGTAGCAGTATGCACCGAAGGGCGTGATGAATGACGTCTTGATCTAGTCTTCTTCCTTGAGGGAGATCTGGTGATAGCCAGAGTAATAGTCAAGGAAGGAGAGCAGTTCGCAGCCGGCGGTGGAGTCTACAACCTTATCTATCCGAGACAAACCAAAGGGGTCTTTAGGGCAGTATTTGTTAAGATCAGTGTAATCAACGCACATTCTCTATTCTTTATTCTTTTTTTGAATGAGAACAGGATTAGCTAACCACTCAGGATGATACACTTCTTTTATAAATCCGGCAGCTAAGAGCCATTTTATTTCTACCCTAATAGCCTCCTTCTTGTCTGGCATGAATCATCAGAGTTTCTGCTTGATCGGTTTGGCGGTCGATGAGACATTTAAGGAGTGCTCGATCTTCTCCCGTGGTACCCCCGGTATGTCTATAGGTTTCCAAGTAAACATGTCGATGTTGGCATGTAGGAAGGAGACGAGCACGCTTTCCTATTTGGAGTCGAGGTGAGACCCAATCTTCATGGTCTTGGAGGGGTCGTTGAGGCCGAGGCCGACCTCTTTTATTTCTTTAGACTTGGTAGAGGCACGAGGGGGCTCTAGCTCTGGGATCTCTATGTCATCAGTGGGCAATGTCTTGGCTTTGGTGACCATGCTGGCCATCTGGATGGAGAGGTCGATGGCTTCGACAAGAGTGAGACTCTCTGTCTTGCAGGCATAGGCGACAGAGAGATTGGCCCATAGGGCTAGAACTCCTACAGGCGAAGGCATCTTCAACACCAAATATGTGTAATGTGGTACAATCATGAACTTAGCCAAAGCTAGCCGACCAAGTATGGCATGGTAGGCGGTGTTGAAGTCGACGACGTAGAAGTTGATGTGTTCGACGTGGTAGTTGCTTGCCGTGCCAAACTGTACTAGTAGGGTGATCTCTCCAAGCAGTTTGGAGGCCTTGCCAGGTACCACACCCCAAAAAGAGGAGTTAGAGGGTGTGAGATCTGATAACCCGAGGCCTAGCTCCTTTAGGGTTCTGGCGAAGAGGAGATTCAGAGCGCTCCCACCATCAACGAGCACCTTTCTAAAAAAGCACCTTCTAAATAGTTGCGTCGAGGTCGAGGGGGAAACACCCTGTGTAAGGGATGTCCTCCCACTGGTCGGCCCTGCTGAAGGTCATGGGTACCTTGGACCATGGGCGATAACTGGGGTTGGCGGTGGCGTCGTCCATAGTGACGGAGAGCACCCGCCGTGCGGCGAGCTTCCATTCTCTTCTGCTCTCGGTGGAGGTGAGGCCCCCGAAGATGGTGGTGACCACCTTGTCATGGTCCTAGAAGGCATTATTGTTGCCCCTGGGTGGTCGGCGGTCTCTGGCTCCATCGTTGGCGTCGTCTTCTAGCTTTTTGTCCTGAAACTCCTTAGCCAAGCCGAGGTAGTTCTTCATCTTATGTTTGGCGTTCTTGTGAAGAGAGCACGAGCCATCGATGATTTTTTGGTACTGTTCATCGTAGTTGCGCTTGGCACGAGGGTTTGACGATGTGGTCTGGCCGGCGGCGATGATTTTGGCCAGGCTTTGGTCCTTCTATTCGATCACGACCGCTGTCATGATGGTAACTACGGTCGTTGAAGCGGCGGTCGTTGTGGCATCGGTCGTCGGGGCTGTCATCGTAGCGGCGAGGTGGGCGATGGGTGCCCGCATCCTCGTTGAAGCGCACCTTGGCTTCCTCGGTGTCAGCGTACTAGTTGGCAGTAGTGATCATCTCGCCAATGCATGTAGACAGCTTGCGGTTGAACTTGGAACGAAGCTCGCGATGGAGGAGTCCTTGGGTGAAGGCGGTGATGACCTCAGCTTCCGTGATGTTGGGAATAGAATTCCTCATCTCAAAAAAGCATCGAATGTAGCTACGGAGGAGCTCGGATGACTTCTGATTGATGCGGTTGAGATCATGCTTGGTGCCCGACCGAGTACACGTAGCCATATAGTTGTCGGTGAAGACTTTTTTTTAGCTCTTCCCAGGATCCAATGGAGTCTGGGACAAGGCTAGTAAACCAGCTCATGGCGGGTGGCATGAGCATGACTAGGAGATAGTTCACCATGACACTGGTGTCTCCTCCGTCGGCACGGACAGTGGTGGCGTAAGCCTACAGCCACTGTGTTGGGTTCATCCTTCCCTCATAGGGCTTGACCCCAGTGATTTTAAAACCATGGGGCCATTGAAGTGTTCGGAGCGCCCTTGTAAACAATGGGGGCCCTTTGGGGTTATGGTCGGCGTCGACTGCAGCGTTGCCGGCGTTGATTTGCTCGAGAGCTGAGTCCGAGTTTTCGTACTCCCGCTCGTACTCCTGGCGGCGGCGTACTTCGTCTTCATGGCGACCGAAGCGACGTTGCTCAATTCGCTGTCGTGCATCCTGGAGGTTACTGAGGTGCACTCGAGCGTCCTGTTCGACGTCTTGGTTGTGTTGGCGATGGTGTTCAGCGCGGTGTCCCCTAGCTCCCCCCTAGAGAGACAGTGACTGGTCGGTGAAATGGCTTTGATTGGGGCGACGATTGGATCTCGGCGCAGCTGATCGACGAATCATGCTCATTGAGCACGAAGGTCTCTGATCCTTGCGAATCTCTTTAACCTGACAGTGTGTCGCTTTAAGCATGGCGGCGACCTTGGCGAGCTCAGGCGTCTGCGGGAGGCGGGCGAGCTCGTTGGCGGCCACTGCCAGATTGGCGCTTGGAGTCTTGAAGACGTCGTGGCCGTCAACGCAGAGAAACTCTTCATCGAGGTCACGGTGGAGTGGGAGTGGCCTTCCTTGTGAGTCGAGTCGATTATTTCGAGCAGCCTCGGCCCTCGCAATAGCTGCCTTGTTTTTTCGGCGCTGCGCGCGGTTGACGTTCTGGTTCTTACGAGCGACATGTTCCTCCTCGGTTTCGCCGTTCCGAGGAGGGTTGTCGACGTTGACGTTGAAGATCACGCCACCCCGGAAGGGTGGGAGAAGGAGTTGCTCGGTGAAGGTTTCAGCGAGGGTCTCTGTAGTGCCCTGAGACTTGAAGCTCGAATTTTCCTCCGGGATGGTCTGGAGGGACGCCCTAGGGCACCGGCCTATGTGTAGCATGTTGATGGCTGCGTGGAGGCTGAACGGCGAGCTGGTCGGCGAGCGGATGGGCGTCTCCCACCTGGTCGGCGAATTTTCCCCTCAGGACGTCTTGGTAAGTAGCGACAACGTTGGTGAGCCCGAAGGGCAGAGCCGTAACTCCTAGAGTTTTCCGAGGAGCCTCCGATAGATTTGGATCGGAGGGTGGTCGGCGCTGAACCAGAGTGTCCAGGGCCGATTCGGCGACGGAGAGGCAACCGACGAGCTTCAGACCGACCCGATCGATGGATTCGATCATATCGTCATTGTTGACCTGCCTCCTCTCGCCCGTTTGTAACCCCTACTACAAACTCAGTGCTGGTAACACGAGCAGCCCGAAACTGGACGTAGGGACATTCGGCCCGAACCAGTATAATCCTTGCGTCTTCTTAGCACACCATCCGTGTCAGACGCGCAATATACAAATTTACTAGCCGATGCTTACTCGAAACACTGACAATTCTCCTCATATTTATTTGATACTTTAGCCTATCTAATAGTTAGATAGTCTATTAGCAAGTCTGTCTATAAGTGTGGGGGTTTCCATGCCCTAGTTTCCAAGATTTCATGCGATGGAAACAACGTAGATAAGTTTCATTCATGTGAAACTCATTTCATTCTAGAAATTTTCATCATCTTTTTCTTCATCTATTTTATGATATATATATATCTATTTATTTAATGCAATGAAACTATCTTGGAACTTTTATGAAGACTGGTCTAACAACTTTAATGGAGTGAGCACATCTCTAATGGTAGATGGCTTATGAACCACGTTTGTAACTCCAAAGACTGCGTGGGGTTCTCGAGCAGAAGCACCCTCCACGTCGCCTGAAATGTCCTCCTCTGTTCGATCTCGCCATCCAACGGCCTAGATTGGTCGGAGCGGATTTTTCACGGAGCGGCTTCTCCTTTTTCTCGTGCGCTTCTCCGGCTTCTTATCCTCTTCTTCAGCTTCGCGTCAGAATCCAGACCAGCAAATATATATCTCAGCTTCCGCTTCTCCTTAGTAAAAAAAAAAAAAAAAAAAACTCAGCTCTCCCGTCCCCGCCCCCCCTCTCTCCGCTTCCTCCCTCGTCCTCCCGAAGCCAACAGGGGCGACGGCGACGGCGCCGGCGCCGGGCGCGAGCAGCGCGCCGCGGCCGCCCTCCTCTTTCGCCTCCTCCTCTGCCTCCTCCTCCTCCTCGTCCTCATCCTCCTCCTCTCTCCCCTTGCCTCCCGCGGCGGCGGCAGGCGCGAGGCGACGACGCAGGCTGCAGGCGGCGCTGGTAGGACCCGGCGGCCCCCTCCCTCTCCCCCATCCTCCGTACGGCCTGCTCGATGCCTCCTCCCGCCGGTGCTCCTGCGCTCCTCCTGTCGGCGAAACCCTAGGTACCATACCGGATGGGCCAAACCCTAAACTCCGGCGTGCGCTTTCTCCCCTTCTCCCTCCCCTTCCCTAAACTCCCTCTCCTCACTGCGGGGATCTTGGCCGCGCTCCCCTCTTCGCTGCAGCGAGCAAGCTCGCCCAGTGTCCATCGTCTCTTGCTGTTCTCTTGTGTGCAGAACTGATATCCTTCCATGTACAATGATTATAAATTGTTACATTCATGTTACCTACTGAGGCTTGGGGATGGTGCAATGATGATCTTTTTAAGACTGGGACAATGGAGTTCTGCAGTGATGAGTATATAGTTATTTCATTCTTCAATGAATCTTGTGACAATGTCGTTCCATTAGTTGCACATTTTATCCATTTGTTAGTCAGCATACATCCATTGTCAATGATGTCTTTGCTTCATAAAATTTATCGGTTCTTCTATTACTGAGCTTGCCAATGATGTATTTGTGATTGCCCTTGCTAGAAAGGTAATTTATTACTTAGTGAACGTCAATATCAGGCTTAGTTTTCTCTTTAACTTTCCAAACTATACCTATTATTTGTGCATTGTACCTTTGCTTGTCTCAGATTAATTTTCATGGTTTGTGTCAAGTTTTTGTGAGAAAAATACACTAATAGTGTTCGGGCAGCCCGTTGGAAATATTGCATGTAGAAACAATTTGGACTCATCTTGCATTGGTTGGTTGTTGGAAGGAATTTTAATAAAAGGAGGTTGCCTGCATAGTCAGTCATCATTGATCAGTGATGGAATATGATTAAGTTACCTTGTGTGCTGCCGTACTATAACTATCTTGGTTGATAGCATGCATGAACCCGAACTTATGCATCCTACTATTAATCCTATATGAAACTGAGCTATCTTGGAAGGTGTCTCTTCGACCAATTACTCCTAAAATTAATTGTACTTCCTTTTTGTCATTCAGCTTAATACCATTGTGATCATACAGATTACATATAAATATATAATCATGTAGTTAACTGTCCATTGATATTTACAGCAAATTGGTCCTTGCTTGCTTATTGCGAGACTGCTTTTAATTGATAGAAACAATGGTTATGGCAGCTGGTTAAACACCAGCACCTGCATGTAGTAGTTCTATGCAGACATTGGGGAAAGGAAGGTGTTGGCAGTTCTATGTACAGAATATAATATATTTACAGTGCCCCTCCTGACTTTTGTTGGGTTAGTGTATCGTTCATTGTTTCGGAGTTTCAGGATCAGATATGATGCCTCATATCATGTTCTTGGAGTTCCAGGATCAGATATGATGCCTCATTTCATGTTTTTGCAATAATATGGGACATTGATGTGAAAAGAATATGTTATCTGCACCCGATTCAAAAGGCGATCACTCTATGTGTTGGAGAAGAGCTTCTATAGGTGAGTTATAGACTAATACCGACTAATGAGTCTATGAATTCCAGACGGTTTACTGCTCTAATGGGAATTTTGCGGCTGCCATATGTTCGGAATAGTTCTGCAACCGTGTCTCTATTGAACTATGTTTGCCTCAAAGATGCCTACCTGACATGCCATACTGGAATCCTTTTACTGGATCTTACACCATTGTTTATTGATGGTAAAGTATACTGCTCTCAGTAATGTTAAAAAGGGGGTTAGGTTTCTAATCATTGTTCTCTCTTTTGTTGTCCTCTTCTCAGGTTCTTGGGTTAAGGGCACATTCTTAGTATGTTGATGCTATGCTGGTGCTTCATGGATTCATCTGCACATCTATGTGTCTCTGACAACAAATCAGAGGTAAAAAGTAGTCAGTCCAGTTACAGAAACACCTCTGTTGGTGATTAATTCTTTTATATCATTTCTCTGTACTCCGTATCCTGCAATATAGTTTGTCTCTACTTTTACTTTATTTACTAAAAATGATCGCCTCCACAGCTGCAGAGATTGTCTGTAGTCCGTCAAAACCATCTATAAATATAGTTAATAATTTGGGTTTTCCAAACATTAAACTCTACAAACCTACGGGAGTTAGTGTCCTCTTAGCATGGCCATGTTAGCAAAATTTACTTGAGGATGCATGCTGGTACAATATGTTCTCTCTCACATTGACATCCCTGAAAATTTGAGTGGCACAACTATCTGTTTCCCAGCAGTTCAGATATCCAAGTATTGACACTATCAATTGTTTTACGAAGATTTATTTAACTTTGGCATGGTTTCATGATCTAATGGGCACCCTCCAGATCACAAATATATCAATGCATCACCTTTTATTTGCTTACTCTGGACTTTGTACAATTTGTATGTAATTTCGCCAAAGTTTAGGCATCTGATTAGCAACCTGCTTGTAGATTATACGCGTGTTACTCCATTTGTGAATGTGCCATTCAACTTTTTTTCATATTTCACATATCTATTTTAGTGTATTCCCCATAGTTTAGGCATCTGATCGGCAACCTGCTTGTGGATTGACCTTTCATGTTTTTCCTTTTACAGATCAAGTAGTCCATGATGCTCCAGGGCAGAAACATAGTGATTCAGGTCTTCAGGACCCTGTGCAGGACAAATACACTGATACTAATGTAGATGATTCAAGTGGCAGCAGTGAAAATGCAGTGCCTAAAATTACAACTCCACAAGGATCTACAAACGAAGATGCCCTCCTTCCATAACAAATTGTCTCTACCCCTCTTGGAAATAATAACAACGGTTAGCTACCAGTTATCAATTTGCTATTGTTCCAGCTTATAACGCCAATAGTTATTCTACTGTCTTTGTAATAGTGTGCATTCATGTGGTTGGTTTGCAAATGATGATATTATCTACAGCCTATTAAGCCAATTCTACCTCTGATGGTCATGCCAAATAAAAACTAATTCATATATGACCCATGTTTTGTGACATGTTTTTTCCATCCATACCCCCTCTTCAGCGATCCTTTTTTTAAAACCTTGCATCCATTTGGCCACTAATGAAATCACCCAACTCTGCTTACTTGACTAATGGAATCCTATAATTCAGCTCCCATATTCCTTAGTAGTGTTAAAAGTTTTGTAGGTTTATAAGAGCGAATGAGCAAACAAATGAAAAGAAGATATCTCTTTCTGATTTACGAAGACAGATATACAATGAAATACGATTTCCCTTATTTTATCCTGCATCTTACTGTCTTGTAGGTTGTAGGTTTTTAATTACCTTTATTTTTTATCTATGATTTTCTGTCTAGATTTTCCCTGCTTTCCTTGCTTTCTTTCGTTCACTTCAGAAATATGATTTTTCTTCTTTTACTATGCAAGCTGCACACTGGGAAATTCGTCTAGGTTTTGCGTTTGTCAGCGTACTGGAGATCACAACTTATTCTTGGTATCCATGATCACTGCTAAAATCGGGAGAATGAAAACCTGTATGCCATACCCATGCACTTGAATTATGAGATGGGCTTCATGCCTCTGTTGCGGGTGATGATATTTGTGAAGGTCACATATTTGTTTGACAACTTTCCCTTAAATATAGGAGCTGATGCTTTAAAAAATATAACTTGATAGCCTGCATGCTTTGCAGTTGGCACATAAATGTTACCTTCTATTCCTGTTGTGTTTAGTTCAGCTCCCTTTTGTCAGTTTTCAGCCCTGCATACCTTATTTTGGACTTCAGAGTCCTGCTCATGGAGCAGTTCCTTTTCTCCTTCCCAAGATGTCTGATAGATATAGCATGAGCAGAATTGAATATATTTTATATATATCTGAATGCATCAATTTATTTGCCATCACAATATATGCTACATATATCTAAGTTAGTTCACTCTTGTACGCATGTGTGAAAAAAAGAATCTACAGACATATTTTTTCTAATATGTATGTCCATTCTTTGTTAACAGACAAAATTTTGCATCAAGAATGTTCTTGTCTCTACATTCATTGCCAGGCACTCAGGTACTTGCTGGTGGCATGTTAGATTGCTGATTACCGAGTCTACCAACTACATCTTTGTCACTGATAGTTGGGATGTTTCAGGCAGTGACAGCCATTTGATAGAAGTCGAGGATGGCAGCTGTACAAATGAAACAAAAAAATGTCGTCCATAAAGAAGTATTTGCTTCTATTGCGTCTGACAACACATCCCTATGACACACATAAATGTACATACAGAGCATATTAGACTTATCTATTGTGTGTATCGTGTGTACACAGTAGACCAAAAAAACATACTGCTCCTTCTACTTCATTGTCTTTTATAGATCACAGGTTATGACCCACGCTTAACATGTATATTGACCTGTACATCTCTTTAGACAGCCGGCGCTTTTTTTTATGAGACTAAACAGCCTATTTGCTGCCTCTGCAGGTAGCCAGGATGCAGATGTAGCATTTTCTTTCGTCACAGTTGGCAACGCAGACAAGAAAGGCAGCTGTAGACTTTTGATGCCCCTAAGTTGCCAGTGACTAAGTAATGTATAAAGTACCTCTAAGCTTGTGTAAGTACCCCGTGACTAAACAATGTATAAAGTACCCCTAGGCTTGTGTAATGGCTCTGTATCTCATATATATATATATATATATATATATATATATATATATATATATATATATATATATATATATATATATAAAACCATATGCAACTTAACCGTGTTCGTTTCCTCCCCCAGATCCTGTTACCATGCCAAAACTAAACATGCATCTTTCGCCCCAGTATTTGCCTATTGATTCCGCGCGATGGCGCGCACCTTGATTGTTTCCTTCATTGTTTTGCATAAGTCATTTACCTGCTTTTTTTTTTTTTGCATGCTGTTTCTCTTTTTTATGCTCATCTCTTTATTTTTTCAACCGAACTGGTCATTTACTAAAATCTTTTGCCGTCGCTCGCGAAAGCGCGCACCTGCCACTAGTTTTTATATATATTCGGTCGGATAAATAAAAGTAACTGGGTTGGTTGGCATGGCAACGTTTTTTACCTCGTCAAGCTGGCAGCCTCCTTCAGTTTGCTTCCACGGACGCGACGCCGCGCGCTGACCCCTCCCCCGAAACGCGTGGAATTCGTAGAGAGAGACTCCATCCGATCCTTAATCGGATCGAGTCGTGTGCTTGTGTACAGACTCGGCGCCTCGGCGGTGTAAATTCTACCGTGCGTGACGTTGGAGGATTGACCGGCATGAATGAATTACTTAGGCGAGAAGCACACATGCGTAGCTTTGTTTTTCTTCTCCTTTCTTTGCCTTAGCGGCGGAGGAAGGGGAAGGGCATTCATGTCCGCATCTATATGCTGTGCGTGGTGCACCTGTGGCCCTGTGCCTGTGCCGAGGAAGAAATTATTCACCTGGACGCCGCCCGCTGGCTTTCGTATACCGGCGTCCGGCGACGATCGGAATCAGTTTGGTGATGCGTGCTTTTCAGTGTCACATCAGGGTCAGCGAGCACGGCACGCTAACTCTAGTGATCAGAGACGCCCGACTCATGGTCCATGACTGAAAACACTGTGCCGCGAAGGAGACGCTGAAAGATGCACGCGCACCTCCGCTTCCCGCCCGGCGGCCGCCGCGCTAGCATTTGCACGCATGTTTGTGTAACTTGAGAGGGGGAAATTATCGCCCGGTTCGCTTAGACTTATTTGGCTGATAAGACATACCTGAAAGTACCGTTGGCCGATTTGGTGTGAGAGAAAAATACTGTTCGTTGGCTTGAAAAGTACGGTTTATAAGTCAAACAAGCCCCAGCAAACAGGGTTTATATTTGTTCTTCTCTACGGTTCGTCGATGTTTCCTGCCTTGTACCAGTTCGTCGCCCTGCATGTGCGATCGGCGCTGGTCGCCAGCCCCTGCAGGCTGGTGGTGGTGGTGCGCTTGGTCACGCTGTGCTGCTGTGGCGACGGATGCCGCACGCTGTGCTCCGACCTCCGACCAGGTCTCCGCTGACGGGCAGAGCCACAGGGTGGTGGCATCTGCTGAGCCCTGAATCATCTTCAGAACCCAGCAACTAACAGCCTGTTCATTTCGGTTTATTCACTCGTATCTAACTTATAATACATAGCTTGAATAGTATTTTTCTCACACTAAACTAGCCAACAATACTTTCAGCCATGGCTTATAAGTCAATTCAGCCGAAACGAACAGGCTAACCCGTCCAACGCGGTACGTGTCCGTGTCAACTCCGCCGTGTGCAGGCCGCGCAGGTATCTGTCGTTGCCGAGTCGTGGCGTGGGTGCTGGTGAACTTGTCTGTTTCAGCCTTCGGGATGGCCAGGGCCGTACCAGCGGCCCGCCGGACATGTTCTTCACTTCTTCATCAATCGGCACCCGGCGCCAGCAGGAAGCGAAGAGAGAAATGCCAAACGGCTACGGTCCCCTCGTATGACTGCGACCTGGAGCCTCTCGTCGAGTAGTCGTTTCAGCTTCAAACGACCCCTGACCGCAGCGGGCGGTGGTGATTCCTTGTCACTATCAAGGCACAATTCCAAGGAACCGATCGATAATGACAGCGGATGCACTGCATATACTACTATTTACCTCGTCATCAACGTTAAGCGAGTTGGTGCTGCGTGCTCAACAGTTTTAACTAGACTACAGAGTCGAGCCGTGCTGCCGTGGATTCCTGACTATCCATTTCTGGATTCATTTCGTCGGTGCTTCCGGCATCAAGCGTGACTCGCGTGGGTCGTTCATCGCTCCGGGTAGAGCATTGGGTCATGTGGACGCGGCCTTTGCTTCCGGCTTCTTGTGCTGTCTTCCTGAATGTTTTACCTACGGTAACTCCGCGCTGCTCTGCCCGCCCCGGTGTTGTCTCGAAAAGGATCGCTGGAATTCCAACTTTTGTTTTAATCTCTGACAGTCAGTTTTTTTATACTTACCATCTCTAACAGCCAGTGCAGTCGTCCTCGAGAAGCTTGATTAATAAATTTGTCCATCTGTTAGCCCCCTGTTTGGATGAGCCAAAGCTAATTTTTAACTCATTTATAGCTAGCTGATAATTAGCTATTAGTACCAAACATGCCCTTAGTTCTGAGTTCATCCTAGCAACTCCATGGGATCTTCAGAGATCGATTTAGAAACAGATGATGCGTCGCACTCGCACGAAGATTCATTCCATCGCATGTTGGGCTTTCTGAATTATAATATACTACTAGTTGCTACTAGTAGTGTATTGTTATGTACTCCTGTGAAATTCATTCAGGACACCAACTAGTTGCTTATTTTTCTTTTGTCAAAACTTATTACAGGTGGCGAGTCTCGATCTCAGCCGATCCTTATTCGAATTCCACAAGAATAAATTAAAATCTCCCGCCAGCTCCTCTACGATTTGTTTATAATGTTTATAAACTCAAATGGCGATCACAGCGCCTGTTTTGATGAGCGAATAATAAAGCAGCAACGGCTGGCAAGCTTCCGTTTAGCCAGCCCGGCCCCCGGCCACGACGACCTCGACTCGACTATGAAGCCGCCCACGTCCACCGCCACCTCCTACCTCCTCCTCGCCCCGCTCGCGATCCTCCTGCTCGTCTTCGTGCTACCCTCGCTCCGCCCTTGGTTCCGCGCCGGCTCCGCCTCCGACGATGGCCTCGGCGTCCTCTGCGCCCGACGCGCCGGCTTCGTCGACGTCGTCGCCGCCGCCGCCGCGCCGCCACCGACCGAGACGTCACGGCCGGCGGCGGAGTTCAGCCTGCTCGTGGGCGTGCTGACCATGCCGAGCCGGCGGGAGCGGCGCGACATCGTGCGGATGGCGTACGCGCTGCAGCCGCCCCCGGCGGAGGGCGGCGCGCGCGTGGACGTCCGCTTCGTCTTCTGCCGCGTGACGGACCCCGTGGACGCGGCGCTGGTGGCGGTGGAGAGCCAGCGGCACGGCGACATAATAGTGCTGGACAACTGCGCCGAGAACATGAACGACGGCAAGACGTACGCGTACCTCTCCTCGGTGCCGCGCCTCTTCGAAGCGGAGCCATACGACTACGTGATGAAGACCGACGACGACACGTAGCTGCGCGTCGCGGCGCTCGTGGAGGAGCTCCGCTCCAAGCCCCGCGACGACCTCTACCTCGGCTACGGATACGCCATGGGCGGGCAGCCGATGCCGTTCATGCACGGCATGGGGTACGTCGTGTCGTGGGACGTGGCGGCCTGGATCGCCGGCGCCGACGAGATCCTGGCGCGCAACGACACCCTGGGCCCCGAGGACCTCATGGTCGGCAAGTGGCTCAACCTCGCCGGCAGGGGGAAGAACCGGTACGACCTCAAGCCGAGGATGTACGACCTCAACTGGGACATGGACAACTTCCGGCCGGACACCGTCGCCGTGCACATGCTCAAGACGAACCAACGCTGGGCGGCGACGTTCAGGTACTTCAACGTCACCGCCGGGATCACGCCGTCCGACCTGTACCACCTGCCGTGACCGTCATCTCATCGACCGACCAACACTCCGTTCTTTTTTCTTTTGTGCTAGTACTAATTGTTTGCAATCAGTCCGTGGCAATTGTTAAGAGTAAATTCTTTGGCAAGTGTTCGTGCATTGGTTGTGCGACACACGAATGGAACCATGGAACAGTAGTGGGGGAGCATGTGAGTCACGTCCCACGTCGTGTCATGTCGTGTGAGCCGATGGTTCGCCTGTTGGCGCGATCCAAACCGCCGTGCAAGTTGCCAATCTAGTAGTCTTTGCTCGACTACTAGATTGCCAATCTAGGCCACGTTTAGTTCGGCCGAATCGGCGCCGTCAAGCGCACTGTACTTACATTGTAGCTACAGTGTCGTTTTGTTTTTATTTGGTACTAATTGTTCAATCGTTGACTAATTAGGCTCAAAACGTTCGTCTCGCAAAGTACAACCACATTGTGCAATTAGTTTTTGATTTCGTCAACATTTAGTACTCTATGCATGTACCGCAAGTTTGATATGACGGAAAATCTTCTTTTTGTATAGTGTCAAAGTTGGAAATTTGGTGAAACTAAACATGGCCCTAACAGTCTTTGCCTTTGTCGCCCTTGGAAGAAAAAGGATGCCAAATTGGCAAGTGATAGACAAAGGAGGTTAGGTTTAGGCATGACCTGTGTAATGTCTGATTCCTGCTGTCATCCTGTACTGTCCATGTGTATTCTCCGCAGTGATGAACGACACTGCATGTTGCAGGCCGTATATTCCTTGTTCTACATTTTGGCCTCGTTCGAATGGTATGGTTCTTGAGGAATTTAGATGGTTTGGAGAAATTTATAAAAAGAAAACACTGTTCTGGATGAAAAAAGAAGCGAATGAAGCCAGATTTAAAGGCACACGAACAGGGTCTTTGTTACTGCCTTGCTGTACTATCAAACTCTTCTGGAAAAGTAGAATGACTGCGCATGGAAGCTGTGCCTTCCACAAGTAGCAAGCACACCAGTTGTTATTTCTTTGTTTTATTTATATTTGGCATTTGGCAGGCAAGGAAAAACTCAAATGACCAAGTGTAACTGTATGGGTCAAAATTCAAAAGTTTCATTTCAAACGGAAATGTTGCACTGAGAGCGTTCGACGATCGTCCGGACGCTCCCGTTCGCGGGCCGTGACACCAGCCCAACGGCGCAACAGTCATGTCCTCTCCAACACTCGCAACAGTCATGTCCTCTCCAACACTCGGGCGCTTCTGTTCTCCAGAAGGCTGCCAACACTCAGGCGCTTCGTTCTGCAGCGCCATGACCACACTCCACAGCGCCGCCTCGGCGTTCTCCATGACATCTGAGTGTCCACCGGTCGGCATCTCCACCGCGCTCGAGCGCGGCCACCAGCCTTCCTCAATCTCCATCGCGCCTCCAGCCCGCCACGGCCACACGCCTTCCTCCATCTCCGTCGCGCCTCCTGTTCGATGCGGCCTTTTCCACCACACGAACGGCCTTCTCCACTAGAGCGGTGACAGCTCATCGCGGCCTTCTCCACCGGACTGTCACGGCCTTCTCCACTGGAGCGACGAGCTCCGCGCCACCGGCAAGCTCTACACCGGTGAACTCCACATACGAACGAGCCTCTATTCCCAAGTAGTAAGGAGATGTTGCACTGAAAAGCGCATATTGCAAACATATGTTTCAGATATTTTAGTGATGTGTTGCAAGTGTTTCATATCGGTGTTGCAAAAGTAGATCGCGTTGTTGCACATGTTGCAATGGCTATGCACGTATGTTTCAAGTATGTGTTCCAAATGTTTCATCTGTATCATACGTTGTTGCAAGTGTTTCATCTAGATGTTGCAAAAGTAGATGTGGATGTTGTATATACATGCATGTTGAAGGTGTATGTTTCAAGTGCTTTTCAGGTGTTTCATACGCCTGTTGCAAGTGTTTCGTTTGGATGTTGCATATGTTTTGCAATGTTTTTCAAGTGTTTTTGAGGTGTTTTTGCAAGTGTTTTCAGACGCATGTTTCAAGTGTTTTATTTGTCTTCTTTTGTATGCTGCAACTGTTCCATCTATGTGTTTCAAAAGTAGATCGGGTGTTGCACATGAGATACGTGTGGGAAGCGGTTGGCGGCGCGGGCGACGTCTGGGGTGGTGCAGGCGATGTCTAGGACGGCGCTCGCTCGCAAACCCGACGCGCTGGGGTGCTCGCTCACTCACTAAACGGGCATCGTCCGACGCTAGCGCCCCGGCTCGAAAGTCCGAGCGCTAGCAAGTCTGTATTTCAAAAGGTCAATTTTAGAGTTAATAGGCGAACGCTGAAATCAAATGGTCATGCTCTGGGGTTCTCAACTGCAAACATGTCTTTTTATATTAGAAACTGGAAATTTGAATTGAACACAAAGAACCCCAACGTTTCAACTCGGAAGCTTTTACTACATAATATTCTCAAACGGAATTTCAATTTCCGTGTAAGCTAAGGGGAGGAAGAAAATAACAGAAAAAGAAATAGGATGCACGCATAGTTGCGGCAGGCGCAAGGTAGCACCACCACAAGCATATATAAACAAATGTGTAACTTTTTAGACTTACATAGTACAACATGGACGCTTATAACATGTACGCACACTCACTCCTATAAACACACGTACGTAAATCCTACCCATATGAGCATTTCTAAAGGACTGAGCCGGTAGATCTCGAGATTCACAGGATCACCACAGGTGTCTCACTGTCGACGGGGCGTCGCCTACCACTGAAAGCATAGCGCCGTTAAATCCTAAATTAAATCCAAGAAAATACGAGCACCCATGCCAAATCGATGACTTAAACCCGGGTGGACAGGTTCCACCACAAGAAATGTGTAAGTTGACGTAGTATTAGGATATAATTGAGTCAAATATTTTCAGTTTGACAATTTATATAAAAAATAATGATATCAAATACGTATGTATTATTAGATTCATCACCAAATTTTATATCACAAATATTCGTACTCTTTTCTATAAACTGTAAAAGCTTTAGATAATTTGAATAAATGCAAAACTAGATTCCTTTTGCAAACCGCAGTGTAGGCACCGACATTCACATACATTTTTTTATTTTGCAAGAAAAGAGAGTCATATATAACTTAGAATAGTTTGAATTACAATCCTAAATAATGAGATGCTTAACACAACCTGGCATATTGAATCGCCACACCGCTGAGTGCCTATTTCGCTTAGCCAGCTGTGCAGGCTCATGAGCCGTACGATTTTGCTCTCTTCACGTGGATAACCTTCCACTCCTGCATTCCATCGCCAACAGCCAGGACTTCCAACACGGTGTGTTCTACTCTCTCTCTCTCTCTCTCTCTCTCTCTCTCCTTATATGACAGCGACTAGATAGCTGCAGTCAGATTCTAGAATTGTACATTCACATACATACACACACTTATCCCTATAAAAAAAATACGCATACACACTCTACTCTATAAGAGCATCTCAAAGATTAACAGCCTGTTCGCTTGCTCGTATACGATCGTGGATTATAAGCTAGAATAGTATTTTTCTCTTCCATTAAATTAGCCAGCAATAAATAATCCATGATCGTTTACGGCTTGCCGAACAGGATGGAAGCCCACTTATCTTGAAATTAATGAAATACGTGGCTTACCATTAAAATCTTAAAAAACGCATACGTGTCAAATCGAGGATTTAAGTTTTCGTGGATAGATTTCACCACAAGTGAACTTGTTTATGCTTGAAACTCTCACTCCCTAAGGATGACTCCCGGACACTAATATGCAACTAGCACTATTGGCCCAACATTTTAATAATAGCTGCATAGTTTTTGTGCCAACCCACAATTTTAGCTTGTTCCGAAGGGATCACAAAATGTGTCTCAGCTTCCTACGGAGCAATTTCCAATTTTGCAATGAGATGTCATGTCGTGATACGAAAACAATGTGAAATGGCCATCACAACCTAATCACCCCGAACTGTCTCGATAACCGGACGTGCCGGCGTGGCATAGTAGTATATAGCAAGGTTGGTGGGATCTCAGCTTCGATCATATGGCGATGTGATCAAGCAGGCAAACCGTGGACGCCATCAACGGATTGTGCTTCACCAACACCAAGCAAGCAGTAACCGACAGCGAATCGTACTGTGTCCCCGGCGGCCTCCTTGAACCTGTTGTTGCCGCCCGTCACACTCGCACAAACAGGCAAGCTGCAAGCAACTAAACAACGCCCTTTCCGTGCCCGGAATCTCTATGGTCTACGAATGATTGCTCGTGACCTGTGACCGTTTTTTTTATGCATCACGACTTCACGAGAACAGATGGAATCGAAGATAAATTTAAATATGCATGCTGTTTGGTTGAGCTAAGGAAACGCAAACGCAAAGGGAATGGAAAAAACAGTGGTAACGTAAACAATGGAAGCCATTACTTGATTTGTTTGGTTGGCCTTTTGTAACGGTAACAAACTGAACAAGAACAACAGATTCAGGCAAAAAGCACGAAATCAATTCTCCACTCCTTCGCCGTTGACCCCAGCCTCCGCGGCATGGATTGAAGCTTCTGCGCTCCACTGGTACCTCCCGGTCATCGACGTCTGCGAGCTCATGGCATGGGAGGACGCCCAGGCCGGGTGCGGGAACCACGACGCGGGCAGATCTGTAGCGGGGCCCAGGAGAAGGTGTTGGAGAGCGACGATGATGCCCGCCGGCTCGCGTTGACGAGGAGGAGGCCGGATCTGGGCGTTCGAGTGCCACCCCGTGCAGGGGGTGGAGCCAGGACGAGCTCCTCGGCTTCCTCGACCACTCGACGGCGGGCTCCTCTGCTACCCCGACGGCGCGAGTTAATTACGCGTGGGCTGAAACAAACAGAAGCAACGGCATCTGTTACCGTCCGTAAACAGGTCCCGTTACATTTACTCGAACCAAACGGCATCATAGTTCGAAGGCGTTCCAGACTGCCGCTACTTATTCATGTTCGCGGACGTTGAAACTTCTCACTCCCATACCCATCACGCATTTCACCGCTTTTTTAGAGTTTACGGGCAGTCGCCCCGGCCCATTTCACCGCTTTCTACCGTCATGCACGAACGTTTCAACCAACATCTCGACACGACTAGTCAGTCGCATCGCACGTCGGCTCGGCGTGCGCTTTATAAGCCGACACCCGGCGCGCGGGGGCCGGGGGCACGCACGCGTACGTTTCGCTTCAATTTTCACGGAACGGAACGAAACGCTAGCTGGCGGTGTGCGCTGCGCCATGAAGACCACTTCGTCGCAAGGGCTCCACCACCTCCACACCGCGTCGCTCTGCACGCCGTACCTCCTCCTGGTGCCGCTCGGCCTCCTCGCCCTGCTGCTGGCGCTCCCGAGCCTCGGCTCCTCCCACGCCCGCTCCCAGGGCCTCGGCGTGCTCTGCCGCGGCGCGGCGGGCACAGACGACGGCGCCGGCGGCTACTACTCCGTCGCGTCGACGGGCGCCGACGACGAGAAGAAGGCCTCCGTCGCTGTCGCCGTCGCCGACGCCGAGACGCCGCCACAGCCGGAGCTCAGCCTGCTCGTGGGCGTGCTGACCATGCCGAGCCGGCGGGAGCGGCGGGACATCGTGCGGATGGCCTACGCGCTGCAGCCGCCGCCGGCGCCAGCGGGGGTGGCGCGCGTGGACGTCCGCTTCGTCTTCTGCAACGTGACCGACCCGGTCGACGCCGCGCTGGTGGCGGTGGAGGCCCGGCGCCACGGCGACATCGTCGTGTTGGACTGCGCCGAGAACATGAACGACGGCAAGACGCACACGTACCTGTCCTCCGTCCCGCGCCTCTTCGCGTCCGCGCCGTACGACTACGTGATGAAGACCGACGACGACACGTACCTGCGCGTGGCGGCGCTCGTGGAGGAGCTCCGGGGCAAGCCCCGCCACGACGTCTACCTCGGCTACGGCTTCCCCGTCGGCGACGACCCCATGCCGTTCATGCACGGCATGGGCTACGTCGTGTCGTGGGACGTCGCGCGCTGGGTGTCCACCAACCAGGACATCCTGCGACACAACGACACGCACGGGCCCGAGGACCTGCTCGTCGGGAAGTGGCTCAACATCGGCGGCAGGGGCAAGAACCGGTACGACCTCAAGCCCAGGATGTACGACCTCAACTGGTTCATGGATAACTTCCGGCCGGACACCATCGCCGTGCACATGCTCAAGGACAACCGCCGGTGGGCGGCCACGTTCAGGTACTTCAACGTCACCGCCGGCATCAACCTGTCTCACCTGCCGTGTTCGACCAGTTAATCACTTCGATTTTTTTTTTGTGTGTATACGTTGGCTGATTGTGCCAAGGTGGCGTGCGTAAGCCACATTCGTTTCTTGTATTTGTTATTCTCTGATTGGGAATCCTCAATGATCAACATGCCATACTGCCATTAAATTTTGCTTCGCATGTACTTTGGCTGTTACCAATTCAGTTTCTCCATTCTCTTTTCTGGTATAATCATTATTATACTGGCACAAGTTAGCACCACACTATCATGCCAGTAGTCGTGGATGCAGTATAAGTACATATACACATGGCTCGTATAATTCAATGGGATGGACTGAAGATTGAGTCATCGTGGGGTGTTTGACTAATTAGGTGTAATAAATTTTCTTAATTCATACGAATACCATGTACTGTCATTTCTAGGATTAACGTTAGCCACACGATCGAGCTGGCGAATCTAATTGGACACTCTACGAAGTTGCTTCGCATACTCCTAGTCCTAGGAGACAAGAAGAATGGGGCACCTACCTCACAAGCTGCGCGCTCGCTTGCATGAAGGCATGAAGCCAGGCCTGCACTGGCTAGTAGTTCATTTTATTTTATTTTTAGGGGAAGTAGTTCAAATTTTTGGCGGTGGCTAATGCAGCGTGAAGTCCTTTTTGTGGTACTCCACAAACTTAAGGCTCAATTATTCCTCAAAAAAAAAAACTTTAAGCCCCAATGTGGACAACCAAACATGGAGGTCATCCCTTCCAACATTGGCGCCACGCTAGTGCATCTTCAGGTTCAGGGCCTCATTGACGATCAACCTGTTGTTGCTAGCTGTATGTTGTCCCTCAATTACATATGGGCAACGATGGTCCATTAGCTCCGGCGGTCTCCGGGAATCAACCTTGCAAGCTTGGAGGTGCTGCATCTCGAGGATAATAGGCTTGTGCCATCGTTCCAGCGTCTTTGTGCAATATGGAACAAGCAGCATAGTCACGTACCTATGGATACTGCTGAGAAACTACCTAGAATAGGAGTTTCTAGCCAGGGTACTGCTACTCAGTTCAGCAGAGCCACCTCTTCTTTCCCAATCTCCAATCTTAGCAGTTAGCACTCCACCAAGTTATACTTATCCAGATCAGATTTAATGATTTGTGCGGCCTCCTATAAGCAACTATGACAAGCATAGAGCACCTACTTTCTTAGCATGACCACCTTCTCTCTTTGTGCAATACTCCCTCCATCCCAAAATATTTGTCATTTGCGCTTCCGGATAAACAACTTTGACTAAATATATATTAAAAATATTAATATTTATGATACATAATTAATATCATTATATAGATATTTGAATCTAGTTTTTTAATAAATTTATTTGGAGATACAAATGTTGCACATATTTTTTACAAATCGAGTCAAACTTTTGGCACGGAAACCAACGACGACAGATAATTTAGGACGGAGGGAGCATGGAACAAGCTACATAGTCACGTACCTTCTCTCTTTGTGCAATATGACACCGCCAATGTAGGCTAACATTCTCCGGTACAAATAAAGTGAACCACATAGAATAGAAAATGTTGAGACTACTATTCACACAATGCAAACTATCACTACTTGTGTTTTGCAAAGAAACGTTTTCCTTTCATCATGCCTCACCTTTATTTCCTCTCCCTCTTCTTTTTTAACATGGATCAGTTTCTCTCTCCCTAAGCACTATGACAAATGTAGAGTACTTATTTTTTTATCTAATCCTACATGGCACTTGGAGCTACAAGTAAAAAAGCAGCGTTGGGGAAGGCCTTACGAGGAAGCTGCAGTCTCTGAACATTTCGTTCTTTCATTTTTCTTGTGAGGTAGTATAAGCAACTGACAAGGAGGGTTCGGAAATCGTCACTGCAACGGCTAACTGCTGTCAGCTGAAGATATGATTACCAGTAATAACTCTTTCAGTGGGTGACTACCAAGTTCAATAGCAAAATCTCTCCGCGACTCTCTGATATTTAGATTACAATAACATCACTGCAAGTACCCCCCTCGAACATTGGTAATCTTGTCAACCTTAAGCGTGCTAGACATAGGGCACACGTTCATGTCCAGAGTTTTTCCATATTGCATTGGACGCCAACTGAACTTGGTTTAATTAGCTTAGAATGACAATAGGTTGTCAGGCCTCATTCTCCATCTGTTGCAAATCTAACACAGATAGAATTGCTACCTCCATAGTTCCATCCAACAATGACTTTGAAGGGACAATTACAACAAGCCTTTAAGAAACTATTAAAAAAAACATAGACATTCTTGATCTGTCAGTGAATTGAACAGGTCAGTCCCAGGGGAGATTATCGAATTGAACAACCTCAAGCCTGTTCTGTTAGCAAACCAGTTTTCTGGTCAGATACCTGAATTTGATAGTACTCTAAACTGCATAGTTTTGCATTATAGCTGCTGGATAGGAATTCATACCTCATTCTCTGAAGAATCTAAGAATGTAAAAGGTGCCAGCAAACTGAACTTGACCATGAACAAGTTGCCGGGTGAAATCCCTGATACTACTGTCTACTGGTAGCAGCCTAGAACAATACCAGCACACAATTTCTAGGGGGAAATCGCAACAATTTTGAAAATTTTGAACCTGTGTCATACATGGATGTGTCCTTCAACAATTTCTTGGTGACCATGATCCTGATATAAAAGAATCCAAACAGAGTACTATTCACTATTCAGTTAGCATATCTTAGCTAATGTTTCTCTAAAACAGCATCCGACAATTAAAAAATGCCAAGCAAACTTTACCACTACTATCAGATGATGGAGCTCTAGAATAGCATTATAGTCATTTCCATGGCATCATCATCGATAGATCACAGTTTTTTCTACATATTCAAGCTTCCAGTGTAGGTTGTGCATAAACAGTCTAGAAATTTCATCCAGCAAGGAAAATGAATTAGGAAACAAGCAATTCCATTTCTGATTTTTTTAATGCACTATGCCAGGTCCTTGCCTCAGCAGTTCAAGCAGGATCGTATCGTCACAGGCCAGGTCATTGGTCTATTAGGCCAGCCATTGCTGAAATTGAAGCAATTACCAGATGCAGGCAATTTTCAGTTACCAACATTAGCAGAGATAACAAGACAGCAGACGGACTCGCAAAGTTCGCAAGACAGGCTTCGATTCCTGCCTTTACTCTTGTGAGTCTTTAGTACACCAACCGGAATGTAATGTTAGACTTGCTTTGCAAAATTTCAGTTGGGGGATATTCCACCCAATCACTGTACTATGTTCATAATGAATGAAATCATTTCCGCTTTCAAAACAAAAAAAGGCACCCACAGAAATTTCAAGTATCCTTGTTTCAGATATTTGATATAGGTTTGCACATATAATTAGCAGCACACTGCCGGGCACGCATCTTGATAGAAATAGTAACATGTGAACAAACACCGAGTGATGTGGAACAGTATTCTAGAAACATCATCACAATCAACTCTAGTTACACGCAGATCATCATCCTCCATCGCTAGCCCTACCAGATAAACTGAGCCACGTCTACCAACACCACCCAGCCATTACTACTACGAACCTAAGAAGAGGTGAACTTGGTGACGGCCTTGGTGCCCTCGGAGACCGCGTGCTTGGCGAGCTCACCGGGGAGGACGAGCCGCACCGAGGTCTGGATCTCGCGGGAGGTGATGGTAGGCTTCTTGTTGTAGCGCGCCAGCTTGGCGGCCTCGGCCGCGAGCTTCTCGAAGATGTCATTGATGAAGGAGTTCATGATGGACATGGCCTTGGACGAGATGCCGATGTCGGGGTGCACCTGCTTCAGCACCTTGAAGATGTAGATCTTGTAGGTCTCCACGGACTTCTTCGCCTTCTTTTTCCCCTTCTTGCCCTCGCCGCCGTCCTTGCCGGCGGACTTGCCCGCCGGGAGGCGCTTCTCGGCCTTGGGCTTCTTCCCCGCCGGGGCCTTCTCCGCCTTCTCGGTCGCGGGCTCCTCCTCCACGGGCTTCTTCGCCGCCGGCTTCTTATCCGCCTTGGGTGCCATCGATGCGGCTGCGGTAGGGAGGTCGCGGTGGTGAGAGGCTGTGGTGAATTCGCTCGATCGATTTGGGGACGGAATATTTCGTTGGCTGTGAGGAAGAAAAGGAGAGGGTTGCGCTGCATTTATAGAACGGAGCAGCGGGCGCTGATTGGTGGAGCAGCATGTGCTGCGGATCGCTGACGTGGAGGGCTGGGATGCGTTGCTGCCATCGCAAATAGACGGTGGCGATGGTTTTGCCGCGGATTACTGACGTGGTTAGCGTGTGGGCCCTCCAAGGAGACGGATGGAAGTGAGTTTCGGCGCGCAACGGTGGGCCCGTCCAGTCTCTTTTGGCGGTTGATTTTGGAGTCGGTCTGCCTCTGGCCAGGCCCACCCTTGGGCCTACTAGTCAGTTTCAGTTACGTAATTAATGCAATTGAAATTTGTGAAAACCTCGTGGCATCTGGGCCATGCAATGTTTGTAGTCTGTGTCCACGCTTCCAAACACAACATTAGCAAAACTAGTACATGAACCTGTGCTTTTATACGAGCTAACTAAAATATAAGTATTATTACTTCCTCCGTCCCATCCCAAAATAAACACACATTCTCATTTTTTAAAAGTTAAATTTTTAAATTTGAGCAATTATTATATATAAAAGTATACTAATATTTATGATATATTAAGAATCATTAGATTCAACATTGAATATATTTTTATAAAAAAATATTTAGAGATACAACCGTTGATACTATTTTCTAAATTTCTACGCAAATTTAAAAAAGTTGAAGTACTCAATAAGCAAGACAATCTCAAATTTATGTTTTGCCAAGACTATTTGATTGTGATGTTGTTTTCTATAAACAACCTGTCGGTGTTTCGAATAAATACCAACTAATAAATTTATATTTGTTGCGCATTGAGCCCGGATGGTGTGCTAAAAGACACAAGGTTTATACTGGTTCAGGCAGAATGTCCCTACGTCCAGTTTAGTACCGCTGCTCATGTTATTAGCACTGAAAGGTTCGTAGTAGGGGTACAAACAGTCAAGAGAGGGACATATCCCAAGTCTTAGATGGTAAGTTGAAAGGGGTACTGAGAGCTTGATTGCTGCTCAGCTATGTGTTATGTGGTGCGTGGTGTGTTGAATCGATCCGTCCCCTTAGCGGGGTGCTCTGCCCTCCCTTTTATAGATCAGAGGGAGCACGGATTACAGATAGGAGAAAGAAGAAAAACCAGAGACAAAGAAGGTCCTTCAAAGGTACCGGGCCTTCCTTTTCCTTTAAGTCTGCTCTACTGACACGACAGACGGTGCCAAGGATAGCACGTTCGGTGATCTAGATAGGGACGTGCTCTGGCTTTGTTTAGCAAGTGGTCACGTCCCATCCCACCCTGATGGGCGACATGGCGCGCTAGGGTGACGAGCCGCGACCCTATGGGGAGCAGATGGCGTAGAGGCCCCCACGTGTGGTACTGTAGATGACATGAGTTTACTCTTGGACCATAGCGGTTGTCGTATGTTTCCGTTAGGATTCGTGTCCGAGGACAAATGCCGGCGCCCATAACACTGTTTAGGCTCTAATATGCCTAGAAGGGCTTAAAGCGTCTGTCTTGTCATATCCTGATGGTACTTTACTATAGGTGTGCAGGGTATGGTCCTCGGTATTACGGTTGACTTGAGTGCCCCGCCTTATTTGCACGTGTAGTTATGAAGGAGCAGCTGAAAGGTTCTAATATGGCTAAAGGGGGGGTGAATTGTAACACCCCGGCCTAGAGCTTAATAGGATTAATAGGATACTCATACAAACAAGTTGTAACTTCTTTTCTGGAAGCCCATCTCTTAAGAACTCCAAGGTTAAGCGTGCTTGGCCTAGAGCGATGGGTGACCGACCAGAAAATTCTTCTCGGGAGCGCATGAGTGAGGACAAAGTGCGCAAAAAAGACTAGTGTTGGTCTGTGCGGGCAGTCTATGTCCTAGGAAAGCTACCAGATATAAGCGGGCCTGACCTTGAGGAGGCGGGACGTTACAGAATGGTATCAGAGGTGACCCTTGCGGTTTCACGGGTGCGTGTGTTAGTTGCGCAGGCATGGTGCGCATGGCTGGTGTGGACCTAGAGTGGTCACCCAGCATGGCACATGCGCTGGCACTGGACACATGGACGTGGCCAAGAGGGGACGTTTCTGGCCTGGGGTTGACCGACGAGGACCTCAGTCTCCTAAGGGGGTGAGGATGTAACACCCCGGCTCAGAGCTTAATAGGATTAATAGGATACTCATACAAACAAGTTGCAACTTCTTTTCTGGAAGCCCGTCTCTTAAGAACTCCAAGGTTAAACGTGCTTGGCCTAGAGCGATGGGTGACCGACCGGGAAGTTCTTCTCGGGAGCGCATGAGTGAGGACAAAGTGCGCAGAAAAGACTGGTGTTGATCTGTGAGAGCAGTCTATGTCCTAGGAAAGCTACTAGATGTAAGCGGGCCTAGCCTTGAGGAGGCGGGACGTTACATGAATAGCCAATTTAAAATTCTACAAATCAACTAGAGTAATTTGATTAGTATGACAAATGGTGAAATGCAAATTTGCTCTAGCTCTATAAGGGTTGCAAGCCACCTATCCAACAATTCTAGTAGTAGTGATCACTTGACACACCACTTGCAATCCCACTCGCTAGATGAACTTGAATAACAATGCAAGCTCTCAATTCTAATTACACCAAAGAGCTTGCTACAACTAATTTGCATGAATATAAATAAGTGAGTAGGATGATTATAGTGCCGTGTAGAGGAATAAACCAATCACAAGATGAAGATTACACCAATCATCAGGAGAATACAAATGACAAGAGACAACCAATTTTCTCCCGAGGTTTATGTGCTTGCCAACACGCTAGTCCCCGTTGTGTCGATCAACACTTGGTGGTTCGGCGGCTAAGAGGTGTTTCACAAACCTCGTCCACACGATTGGACACCGTAGGAACCTATCCACAAGTGAGGTAACTCAATGACATGAGTAATTTACTAGAGTTACCTTTCGGCACTCCACCGAGGAAGGTACAACTCCCCTCACAATCACCAGAGACAGCCACGAACAATCACCAACTCGTGCCGATCCTCCACCGCTGCACCAAGCCGTCTAGGTGGTGACAACCACCAAGAGTAACAAGCAAAATCCGCAGCGTAACACGAATACCAAGTGCCTCTAGATATAATCACTCAAGCAATGCACTTAAATTCTCTCTCAATCTCACAAAGTTGATGGATCAATGATGGAGATGAGTGGAAGGGCTTTGGCTAAGCTCACAAGGTTGCTATGTCAATGAAAATATGCAAGACGGTGAGCTTGAGCTGGCCATGGGGCTTAAATAGAAGCCCCCATGAAATAGAGCCATTGTACCCCTTCACTGGGCACAGATCAGGGTGACTGGACGCTCCGGTCATATTGATCGGACGCTGGACCCATCGTCCGGTCACCCGATGCCAGCCACGTGTCATCATGCATTCAATAGAAGTTGTCTGATCTTAACGGGCATGACATGACCGGACGTGTTAGTTAGAAAGTGACCAGACGCTGGACCTCAGCGTCTAGTCATTTTCAGTAAGCTCCTAGAGATGCATTTCTTTGACCGGACATGTCCGGTCGCACTTGACTGGACACAGTCAGCGTCCAATCAGTTATCCTGACTTTTGTGTACCTACGTCAGCTTTAACCGGACGCTGCCTTCCAGCGTCCGATCAATCAGAGGTCTAGCGTCTGGTTGCATGACCGACGCCAGGTTATCACTGCCACGCCTGACTAAATGCATCAGTCCCCCCTGAGACCAGCGTCCGATTAGTTGTAAAGCAGCGAGACTGGCCCTCTTTCATCTCTATCTCCTTCATCCTTGCTCAAATGTGTCAACCACCAAGTGTATCACCTTGTGCATATGTGTTAGCATATTTTCACAAATATTTTCAAGGGTGTTAGCACTCCACTAGATTCTAAATGCATGTGCAATGAATTAGAGCATCTAGTGGCACTTTGATAACCGCATTTCGATATGAGTTTCACTCCTCTTAATAAAACGGCTATCTATCCTAAATGTGATCACACTCACTAAGTGTCTTGATCACTAAAACAAAATGGCTCCTATATTTTATACCTTTGCCTTGAGCCTTTTGTTTTTCTCTTTCTTCTTTTCCAAGTTCAAGCCTTTGATCATAACCATGCCATCACCATTGTCATGATCTTCATCATTGCTTCATCACTTGGAGTAGTGTTACCTATCTCATGATCACTTTGACAAATTTGGTTAGCACTTAGGGTTTCATCAATTAACCAAAACCAAACTAGAGCTTTTAATCTCCCCCTTTTTGGTAATTGATGACAACCCTTATACAAAGATATGAATTAAAGTTCATTTGAATCCATGTTGCTTGCCCAAACATATTTACAATGTGTAAAGGATATGGACAGGTTTTATGAACTCCTTATGGTAGCAATTGCTCCCCCTACATATGTGCTAGGAGTTTAGATTGTAGCTTTGCACATATGCTTAGATAGAAAATATAGGAGACAATTTCTACCAAATGATGCTAAGATATAAGAGATGGACCTTTGAAGCGTGATACCAATCGTAGTGCACCATTATACCATCCTTAACACCATTACTAACTAGACATACATAAAAACTAGAATACCCCATGAGATCAATATTACAAGTAAGGGTCTAATTTCCATATGATGAACATAAGTCTAGTTACTTCTAGAATACCACTTGATAGCTAGATACCACTTGTAAATACATGGGAATGAAATCATTAGATGACCTATGCATGCTAGATTTTCATTTCATCATTCAAATCTACAACTAGCATACACCACACAAACATGGATATTGAACTTTAAAACTTTGTGCCATGCAAACAAATATATGAAATGCATCATACAAGTTTATGATCTTTCTCCCCCTACTTGTGTGCAATTTTGATTGATCCCCTTACAATGTTATTTTATTTGTTTGCTCCCCCTATCTATCTTACTATCTTTGTGCATTTCTCTCCCCCTTTATCAACAATTAGCACAAAAGGTGAGCTCAAATTATAGATAGGTTGGGGTGAAACCATGTGAAATGAGGATTATTTTCCTAAATTGGTTCAATCTAGATTACTTGCAAAAGATATTTGACTCGGTTTGATCCAAGGATAAGCTTCTTCATACCTCCAAATAAGAGTTATCTTGTACCATGTTGAGTTAATGTCGACAGAATATGCTCGGCAGTCCACCGAGGGGTATCCCACGATAGTAGATTTATCAGTGGGGATGCACGTAATCAGGAACCAGATGGTGACACAAGTAGCAGAGACAGTGATTTAGACAGGTTCGGGCCGTCTGATCAACGTAATACCCTACGTCCTATGTCTTTGGTGTATTGTATTGATCTATATGTAGATCTGATCTGATAGATCCTATCTGCTAGGGGACCCCTGTCTCTCCTTATATAGTCTAGAGAGAAATGGTTACAAGTAAAGTATCCTATTTGGTACTATACAATGTCTTGCGGTACACGCCGAGCAGCGCCGTGCACGCCTTGATCTTGTGGTCCAGGCCACCTCCGATGGTGCGGCCCATGTCTTAGGGGCATACCCCCACAGCTAGTCCCCGAGCCTGATAGTAGGTGATGCAGTTACGTGGTGCCAGGGTCATAAAGTAGAAGACCAACCGAGCAGGCAGCCAGTCCCCAGGCGTAGTCTTGAGATGAGAACAAGCATATTCACCGCAAGGTGAAGTGTGCCTACTTAGTCCCCGAGCCTACTGGAAGATGAAGAATGAATCTTAAAGTAGGGTCAAAGAAGTCTAAAAGCTTGCCGACATCGTCTAACATGCACGTATCAAGACCCCAGACGTGCTGCCTAAGATCAGCACCCTGATCCGAACAGCATGGAGCATCTTGATAGTACATCGACAAGATGTAGCAAGATCCGAGCACCGAGGAGTCCCCGGCATAGCCAGCGATGTCTAACCACCAAGGAGCGAGGAGTCCCCAGTGTAGGCGGTGATGATCGAGCACCGAGGAGCGAGGAGTCCCTGGCGTAGGCTGCGATGACCGAGCGCTGAGGAGCGAGGAGTCCCCGGCGTAGGCGACGATGACCGAGCACCGAGGAGCGAGGAGCGAGGAGTCTCTAGCATCGCTGGCGATGACCGAGCATCGAGGAGTCCCTGGTGTAGGCGGCGATGACCAAGCACCGAGGAGTCCCTGGCGTAGGCGGCGATGACCGAGCATCGAAGAGCGAGGAGTCCCTAGCGTCGGCGACGATGATCGAGCACCGAGGAGCGAGGAGTCCTCGACGTAGGCGGCGATGACCAAGCACCGAGGAGCGAGGAGTCCCCGACATCGTTGGTGATGACCAAGCATCGAGAAGCGAGAAGTCCCTAGTGTCGGTGGCAATAATCGAGCACCGAGGACCGAGGAGCGAGGAGTCCCTGGCGTCGGCGACGATGACCGAGCACCGAGGAGCGAGGAGTCCCTAGCATAGGTGGCGATGACCGAGCACCGAAGAGCAAGGAGTCTCCGACGTCGCTGGCGATGACCGAGCACCGAGGAGTCCCCGGTGTAGGTAGCGATGACCGAGCACCGAGGAGCGAGGAGTTCTCGACGTCGCTGGTGATGACCGAGCACCGAGGAGCGGGGAGTCCCCAGCATCGCTGGCGATGACCGAGCACCGAGGAGCGGGGAGTCCCTGGCGTCGCTGGCGATGACCGAGCACTAAGAAGCGAGGAGTCCCTAGGGTCGCTGGCAATGACCGAGCATCGAGGAGCGAGGAGTCCCCGGCGTCGCTGGCGATGATCGAGCATCGAGGAGTGAGGAGTCCTCGGCGTCGCTGACGATGACTGAGCACCGAGGAGTGAGGAGTCCTTGGCGTAGACGGCGATATCTGAGCACCGAGGAACAAGGAGTCCTTGGCGTTGATGTCCGAGCACTAAGGAGCGAGGAGCTCCTAGCATCGCTGGTGATGACCGAGCACCAAGGAGCGAGAAGTCCTCGGTGTAGGCGACGATGTCCGAGCACCAAGGAGTCCCCGACGACACTAGCGATGTCCGAGCACCGAGGAGCGAGGAATCCCCGATGTCGCTAGCGATGTCCGAGCACCGAGGAGCGAGGAGTCCTCGGCGTCACTGGCGATGACCAGGAGCGAGGAGTCCCCGGCGTCGCTGGCGATGACCGAGCACTGAGGCACGAGGAGTCCCCGGCATCGCTGACGATGACCGAGTACCGAGGAGCGAGGAGTCCTCGGCGTCCCTAGCGATGACCAAGCACCGAGGAGCGAGGAGTCCCCGGCGTTGCTGGCGATGACCGAGCGTCGAGGAGCGAGGAGTCCCCGGCGTCGCTGGCGATGACTGAGCGCTAAGGAGCGAGGAGTCCCCGGCGTTGCTGGTGATGTCCGACAATCGAGGAGCGAGGAGTCCCTAGCATAGGTGGCGAGGTCCGAGCACCGAGGAGTCCCCAGCATAGGCGGCGTTGTCCGAGCACCGAGGAGTCCTCGGCGTAGGCGGTGAGGTCCAAGCACTGAGGAATTCCCAGCATAGGCGGCGAGGTTCAAGCACCGACGTAGCTGACGACGTCCGTGCGGTGAAGTGTGCCCACTTAGTCCTCGAGCACGAAGAATCCGAGGGCCGAGGAGTAACCAGTGTCGCTGACAATGAAGCACGAGCGACGAACAGTCTGGTCAACTGGTCGACGATGAAGTGAACATTGAGTAGAAACGACCGGCGAACAATCCGATCAACTGGTCGGCGACGGAGTCCATGAACCAAGTGATCCAACCAGTTGACCGATGGAGAAGTCCGAGCACCAGGTGGTTCAATCACCTAGACGATGATCCTGCAATACAAACATGTAGAATGGGTAGTACATGATGTACAAATAAATAAACTCTAAAGAAAAATCAGTAATGGTGATGAAATAGCGTAAGCAGTTCGACGATCAGTTGGTATGAAAATATATTTATGTTTAATATAAACCACCTGAACAGTTAGTGTGTAGCTAAGTCTCCAGCCCTAGCTAGCCTATAGTCCATAACGTCGAGCGTGGAGCCCGTGCACGTGTAGGAGGAACAGGCGTCGCTAAGGAGCCGCTGCTGACCACCCATAACGCAGAGGTCAGATGCTCATGCACGTGTAGGGAGGAGCCGGAGACAGGGCCATCTCTAGAGGCGTTCGAGCATCAACAGGACTATTCGAGGGTTCGAAAAATCATTTGGAGAGTAAATATGGAGAAAATAGTTCGGAGAAATATTATGGCGATATATGGAGATCGGAAAATATTTAGAAGAATATTAAAGCATGACTTAGCTTTAGACGGAGTGTCTGGTCGGCGACGTATGGTGTTATCTGGTCGGCGTTGACGGCGAGCACCTAGCGGCGGTGAGTTGTTGGTGAAGACGACCTCGGAGGTGGTTCCGAGATCAGATCTGCTGTCATGGGGGCTGATGTAGCCAGTGATGAATCGTCGTCGTGGACCAGCATGGATCTCCACGAGATTGATGATGAGAACGCGTTGTTGATTTGAGGTCTATCTGGCTCACCATGGATTAAGCGCACACCCCCTACCTAGCGCGCCAACTGTCGATAGAATATGCTCGACAGTCCACCGAGGGGTATCCCACGATGGTAGATTTGTTGGTAGGGATGCGCGTAATCAGGAACCAGATGGTGACACAAGTCACAGAGACAGTGATTTAGATAGGTTCGGACCGTCTGATCAACGTAATACCCTACGTCCTATGTCTTTGGTGTATTGTATTGATCTGTATGTAGATTCGATCTGATAGATCATATCTGCTAGGGGACCCCTCCCTCTTCTTATATAGTCTGGAGAGACAGGGTTACAAGTAAAGTATCCTATTTGGTACTATACAATGTCTTGCGGTGCATGCCGAGCAGCGCCGTGCATGCCTTGATCTTGTGGGCCAGGCCACCTCCGATGGTGTGGCCCATGTCTTGGGGGCATACCCCCATAGTTAAACACTTATAGCTCATTTTATAGATTAAACACTAGGTTTACAAGCCCACAAACATGTCATATGCTACCACTAGATTATTTCAAACATACAAGCAATAGTGGTACCATACAAGCATCAAATTCATTTGATTTTCATGAATGAGCCTATTCAAATGTGAAATATGCCTAGATGCACTAATCATGTCCTTAGCAAGGATGTATGCCATGCCAATCAACTTTTACCTTAGATTACTCGAAGGAGAGGCATGTCATATAAATTTGGGGGGTGCATCAACACATATTAGAGAAGTCAAGTATGTTCAATTCATTCCTTAGCTTACAAAACCTCTTTTCATCAAGTGGCTTGGTGAATATGTCGGCAAGTTGATCTTCGGTGCCCACACTCTCTATGCAAATGTCTCCTTTTTATTGGTGATCTCTTATGAAGTGATGACAGACATCTATATGCTTTGTTCTTGAGTGTTGAACCAGCTTGTTGGTGAATTTGACGGCACTCTCATTGTCACATAGCAATGGCACTTGCTTGAATCTAATTCCAAAGTCACTTAAAGTAGCTTTCATTCAAAGTAATTGAGCACAACAACTACCGGCCAAAATGTACTTTGCTTCGGCGGTTGAAAGTGCTACACTATTTTACTTCTTTGATGACCAAGATACAAGTGATCTTCCCAATAGTTGACATGTGCCCGATGTGCTCTTTCTCTCAACTTTGCATCCCGCATAATCAGAGTCCGAATATCCAATCAACTTAAATCTTACTCCTTTGGGATATCACAATCCAACATTTTGTGTATGCTTCAAGTACCTCAATATCCTTTTTGTTGCTTTCAAATGACTTTCTCTTGGTGAGGCTTGAAATCTAGCATATATGCATACACTAAACATCACATCCGGCCTTGATGCGGTCACATAAAGTAGGCTTCCAATCATAGACCGATACATTTTTTTGATCCACCATATCGCCACTAGCATCATTATCTAAGCTTCCACTTATCCCTATTGGTGTACCCATAGCTTTACTATCATCCATTCCAAACTTCTTGAGCATGTCCTTGATATACCTGCCTTGACTTACAAATGTGCCATTCTTCATTTGCTTGATTTGAAGACCAAGGAAGTAACTAAGTTCTCCAATCATAGACATCTCAAACTCACTTGCCATCATCTTGCCAAACTTCTCACAAAAATCTTAATTTGTTGACCCAAATATGATATCATCAACATAGATTTGCATTACAAACAAGTCATTTCCAAGCTTCTTAGTGAAGAGAGTGGTGTCAACCTTTCCTATCTTGAATCCCTTAGAGAGTAGGAAATCCCTCAATCTCTCATACCATGCTCTTGGTGCTTATTTCAATCCATATAAAGCCTTTCTCAACTTGTAAACATGGTTGGGTTTCTTTTCATCTTTAAAACCAGGAGGTTGTTCAAGATACACAAGCTCATTGATGTACCCATTGCGAAATGCACTCTTTACATCCATTTGATACAACTAGATGTTGTGGGCACAAGCATAGGCTAACAGATCCTAATTGCTTCCAATCTTGCAACCAGAGCATATGTTTCTCCAAAGTCAAGACCTTCAACTTGAGTGTAACCTTGAGCCATTAATCTTGCTTTGTTCCTTATTACTATCCCATCTTGATCTTGCTTGTTCTGAAAAACCCACTTAGTTCCAATCACATTATGATCCTTAGGCCTCTCAACTAACTCCCATACTTGTGAAGTTGTTTAGCTCTTCATGCATAGCATTGACCCAATCAACATCCTTTAAAGCTTCATCTATCTTCTTAGGTTCAATGGATGACATAAATAAGAAGTGCTCATAAAATGAAGCCAATCTTGATCTAGTTTACACACCTCTTGAAATATCACCAATGATAGTATCCAATGGATGATCTCTTGCAACATTGGTTGGTTGAAGCACTTGCACTTGATTGCTTGTATTTGATAGATCACTTGGTTGAGATGATGAACTAGCCACTTGTTGTTGATCTTGCACTTTGTCATCACTAGTTCTTGCTTGAACTTGATCATGAAAACCACTAGCTTGCACATTTGAGTTAGAGAGCACTTGATTCTTATCATCTTCAACATCAATCATCTCTCTAGGCCTTATATCACCAATGTCTATATTCTTCATTGCATTGATCAATTGAGTGCCTCTTACATCATCTAGATTCTCATCTTCCTCTTGGGAACTATTTGTTTCATCAAATTCCACATCATGAACCTCCTCAAGAGTACCACTAGCCAAATTCTAAACTCTATAAGCCTTGCTAGTAGTGGAGTAACCAAGCAAGAAACCTTCATCACATTTCTTTTCAAACTTGCTCAATCTAGTGCCTTTCTTCAATATGTAGCATTTACAACCAAAAACCCAAAATTATGCTATGTTGGGCTTTCTTCAATTCAAAAGCTCATAAGGTGTCTTCTCCATCATGGGGTGACAATAGAGTCGGTTGCTATAATAGCAAGCCATGTTGATTGCTTCGGCCCAAAATAAATGACTCACATTATACTCACTCAACATTGATCTTGCTATGTCAATCAAAGTTCTATTCTTCCTTTCAACTAAGCCATTTGATTGAGGAGTATACTTGACCGAGAATTGATGTCTAATTCTAAATTCATCACACAACTCATCAATTCTTGTGTTCTTGAACTCATTTCCATTGTCACTTCTTACTTTCTTGATGGTTGTTTCAAACTCATTGTGAATGCCCTTGACAAAGGATTTGAAAGTTGCAAACACATCACTCTTGTCAACAAGAAAGAATACCTATGTGTATCTAGTGAAATCATTCACAATCACAAATCCATATTTATTTCCACCAATGCTTGTGTATGTGGTTGGTCCAAACAAGTCTATGTGCATCAACTCAAATACTTTGGATGTGCTCATCATGCTCTTCTTAGGATGTATGTTACCAATTTGCTTTCCGGCTTGACATGCACTACATAGCTTATCTTTCTCAAAAGTGACATCTTTCAAGCCTCTAACTAAGTTATGCTTGATTAACTTGTTTAATTATTTCATTCCAACATGACCAAGCCTTCTATGCCATAACCAACCCATGCTAGACTTAGTGATCAAACATGTTGACAATTGAGCTTCTCTAGCATTGAAATCAACTAAGTATAGATTCTCATATCTAAATCCTTTGAATATCAAGTTAGAGCCATCTACACTTATGATCTCTACATCATCTACACTAAATATGCACTTGAAACCAAGATCACACAATTGAGCTACCGACAATAGGTTAAAGTTCAACTCTCTACTAGTAGCACATTGAAAATGCTCAAGTCATTGGATATTACAATCTTACCAAGCCCTTTGACCTTGCTTTTGCCATTGTCACCAAATGTGATACTATCAATCCCATTGCTCTTATTTCCATTGATTGAATTGAATATTCTTGGATCACCGGTAATATGTTGTGTGCACCCACTATCAAGCACCCAATGCCTTCCTCCGGCTTTATAATTGACCTACAAAAGAAGATCAATTCTTTTTAGGTACCCAAACTTGCTTAGGTCCTTGAAGGTTAGTTACCAAGGTCTTTGGTACCCAAATGTCCTTCTTCTTTGGGCCCACAATTGATGTACCAATGAACTTAGCATTCACACCATTGGCACCCTTATAAAGCATGTAACAAGAATCAAATTTGATTGATGATACATTAGGTAGCTTGTTCTTATTAGTCTTGCAATTTTGCTCTATATGCCCAACTTGCTTACATCTATTGCAAAACCGACCATTACCCTTCACAAAGCTAGCTTTGGGAGTGACAAAGGCCACCTTGCCTTTCTTGGGGGTATAGCCTAATCCCTCTTTGTTGAGAGAAAACCTTTGGCTACCCAAGCACTTTAGCAAGCGGGCCTCTCCACCATAGGCATTGCCTAAGGCACGAGTGAGCTCATTCACCTCCTTCTTGAGGGTCTCATTTTCCACTTTTAGTAAGGCATCACAAGTGATTCCATCACTCAAAGGTGAAGTAGAAGTGATAGTGTTACAAGAGGGGTTAGTGGGAGCAACTAAAATGGACTCATAAAAAGATTCATTAATAAGATCACATGTTAGTCCCACATCACATGATACGATCACTTGCTCCTTCTTGGCTTCCTTCACTTTGACTTGCTCAATGAGAGATGAGTGAGCCTTTTCAAGCTTAGAGTGAGCTTTACCAAGCTTCTCATGGGCTTCCATTAGTCTCTCATGAGTAGCATTGAGCTCATCAAAGTATTGCTCAAGAAATTTTACTTTCTTACGTAATTTTTTGCACTTCTTTCTCTTCATCTCATTGCAAGTGTGCACTTGCTCACATATGTCCAAGAGCTCCTCCTTGGTGTACTCCTCATCCTCATCATCATCATCATTATCATTCCTAATAGATTTTTTTGTTGATGGCGATGCTTGCTAGTGCTTTCTTAATAGATTTTTTGCCATCATCACTAGAGTCATCACTATACGATGAGCCATCACTATCCCAAGTGACTACATAGCCTCCACCCTTCTTCTTCTTTTGGAAGGTCATTCTCTTCTCCTTCTTCTCCTTCTTTTCATTTTTATCTTTCTTATGCTTCTTCTTCTCATCTTCATCATTATCACTATTGTAGGGACAATTTGCTACAACATGATCAGGGCTCTTGCAATTGTAGCATCTTCGCACATACTCTTTGCTCTTGGTGTGATCTCTTCTCTTTCTTACACCATAGCCCTTCTTCTTCATGAATTTGCCCATCTTACGCACAAATAGAGCCATGGCTTCATCATCAATGTCACTAAGATCATCATCATCATCACTTGATTCTTTCTTGGACTTGCCCTTGTTCTTGAATGATGATGAGCTAGCCTTAAATGCTACACTCTTCTTCTTCTTGTCCTCTTCTTCCTTCTTGTCCTCCTTGTTATCCCCCTCCCTTTCCACATGGTATGTCTCTTGTGTCATGACATCACCTAGTACTTGGTTGGGGGTAATATCCTTCAATCCTCCTCTTATGATGACCAATCTCAACATCTCAAATCTTGGAGGTAAGCACATCAAGAATCGATGAGAGACATCATCATCCTTGATCTTCTCTCCCAATACCTTCAAGTCGTTGACAATGACTTGCAATCGATAGAACATCTCCGGAATGCTCTCATCATCCTTCATCTTGAAACTTGTCAACTTGTCCTTGAGGATGTACAACTTGGCACTCTTCATTGCTGGTGTACCCTCATATGTTTCTTTCAATCTTTTTCACACCTCATTTGCTCTTTCACAATCCTTGATTTGCTCAAACACCTTGGAATCAATGACATTATATATTGTGTTGAGAGCCATTATATTGCATTGCTTGTTGATCTTATCTTGGTTGGTGGGATCATCGGGATTGATGATAGCATAGTCATTCTCGATCACTTCCCATACTTGATCATTGATTGAACCAAGATACATCCTCATCTTTCTCTTCCAATAATTATAGCATGTGCTATCAAAGAACGGTGGTTTGCCCCCCACATGATTGAACACAACTTGAGCCATAATTTGACACCGAGGTTGTTAAGCCTTCAATCAAACGGTGACCACGGCTCTGATACCACTTGAAAGGTCCTAATATGGTTAGAAGGGGGTGAATAGCCTATTTAAAATTCTACAAATCAACTAGAGCAATTTGATTAGTATGACAAATGGTGAAATGCAAACTTGCTCTAGCTCTACAAGGGTTGCAAGCCACCTATCCAACAATTCTAGTAGCAGTGATCACTTGACACACCACTTGCAATCCTACTCGCTAGAGAACTTGAATAACAATGCAAGCTCTCAATTCTAATTACACTAAAGAGCTTGCTACAACTAGTTTACATGAATGTAAATGAGTGAGTAGGATGATTATACCACCGTGTAGGGGAATGAACCAATCACAAGATGAAGATTACGTCAATCACTGGGAGAATACAAATGACAAGAGACAACCGATTTTCTCCCGAGGTTCACGTACTTGCCAACACGCTAGTCCCCGTTGTGTCGACCAACACTTGGTGGTTCGGTGGCTAAGAGGTGTTTCACAAACCCCGTCCACACGATTGGACACCGCAAGAACCTACCCACAAGTGAGGTAACTCAATGACACGAGTAATTTACTAGAGTTACCTTTCGGCACTCCACCAATGAAGGTACAACTCCCCTCACAATCACTAGAGACAGCCATGAACAATCACCAATTCGTGCCGATCCTCCACCGCTGCACCAAGCCATCTAGGTGGTGGCAACCACCAAGAGTAACAAGTGAAATCCGCAGCGCAACACGAATACCAAGTGCCTCTAGATACAATCACTCAAGCAATGCACTTGGATTCTCTCCCAATCTCATAAAGTTGATGGATCAATGATGGAGATGAGTGGGAGAGCTTTGGGTAAGCTCACAAGGTTGCTATGTTAATAAAAATGTGCAAGACGGTGAGCTTGAGCCGGTCATGGGGCTTAAATAGAAGCCCCCATGAAATAGAGCCATTATACCCCTTCACTGGGCACAGATCGGGGGGACCGGACGCTCCGGTCATATTGACCGAACGCTGGACCCATCGTCCGGTCGCCCGATGCCAGCCACATGTCATCTTGCATTCAATAGGAGTCGTCTGATCTTAACGGTCATGACATGATCGGACACGTCAATTAGAAAGTGACTGGACGCTGGACCTCAGCGTCGAATAAGCTCCCAGAGACGCATTTCTTCGATCGGACACGTCTGGTCGCACTTGACCAGACACGGTTAGCGTCCGGTCAGTTACCCTGACTTCTGTGCAGCTAAGTCAGCTCTGACCGAACGCTACCTTCCAGCATCCGGTCAGTTAGAGGACCAGCATCCGGTCGCATGACCAATGCCAGGTTATCACTGCCACGCCTGACCGGACACACCAGTCCCCTTGAGACCAGCGTCCGGTCAGTTGTAAAACAGCGAGACTGACCCTCTTTCATCTCTATCTCCTTCACCCTTGCTCAAATGTGCCAACCACCAAGTGTATCACCTTGTGCACATGTGTTAGCATATTTTCACAAATATTTTCAAGGGTGTTAGCACTCCACTAGATCCTAAATGCATGTGCAATGAATTAGATCATCTAGTGTCACTCTGATAACCGCATTTCGATACGAGTTTCACTCCTCTTAATAGAACGGCTATCTATCCTAAATGTGATCACACTCACTAAGTGTCTTGATCACTAAAATAAAATGGCTCCTATATTTTATACCTTTGCCTTGAGCCTTTTGTTTTTCTCTTTCTTCTTTTCCAAGTTCAAGCCGTTGATCATAACCATGCCATCACCATTGTCATGATCTTCGTCATTACTTCATCACTTGGAGTAGTGCTACCTATCTCATGATCACTTTGATAAACTAGGTTAGCACTTAGAGTTTCATCAATTAACCAAAACCAAACTAGAGATTTCAGCAGCGCACAGACGTTGGGTGAGGCGGAGCCAGCCCTAGGACGTTGGGCGAGGCGGAGCCTGTCCCCAAACGTCAGGCGAGGCGGAGCCAGCCCCCGGACTTCAGGTGAGGCGGAGCCATCCCTCGAACGTCGGGCGAGGCGGAGCCATCCCTCGAACGTCGGGCGAGGCGGAGCCTGCCCCTAGACGTCGGGTGAGACGGAGCCAACCCTCAGTTGTCGGGTGAGGCGGAGTCTGCCCTCGGACATCGGGCGAGACGAAGTCTGCCCCCAGACGTCGGGCGAGGTGGAGTCCAGCCCTCGAGGGTTGGGCGAGGCGGAGCCAGCCCCTAGGGGTCGGGCGAGGCGGAGCCAACCTTCGGCCGTTTGGGCAAGAAGTGCAGTTGCGTTCTTGTCTGTTCGGAAGCATCAACGTTCGATGGTTATTAGCTCCCTCTCTTTGGGTACCCCGGTATTCGGTCCCCGACACAACCGTTGATACTGTTTTCTATATTTTTACTCAAATTTAAAAAGTTTAATTACTCAGATTTAACTATAACTAATGAAATTGCTTATATTTACACGTCATGTTCCATAGTCTCTATTTGATTGTGATAAATTTTTTGCCATATATTTGGTTTCAAAATAGAATTAGATGTGATGGTTCCATCTCTATTTTCTAGGACGGGTCAATCTCATTTCTTGATTGATTGTTAGGATGGGATGGTCCCTATTTTCTATTTGATTAGATGGATGAAGGCAGATGGAATAATCATATCCCTTGTTTAGATGGAGGGATAAAGATGAGATATAGAATATGGCGACTTCTCGGATGAGATCACCGTACCTGTTGTATATACTAATATAGGATACATCTTAACTGTAAATGACACTTAGCAGATTCCAATACATTGTGACATGAAGCTAAAGGAATAATAAGAAGTAAAATTCCAGAGAAAGTTTAAAAATTTCTTGGAGAAAGGTATCCATGCTTAGCCAATTTTTTAATCCCACTTAGCAGGTTTTTGTGAACTTGCTAAATCAACAAATATACCTCATCATTGGATAGCTCCCATCAAGATGATCTAAAGCTATATAGGGATCGTCAAGATTGATGTCCGGATGAAAGAGTTATGAATCTAGGATGTATGCTTACTTAGCAATATCAGCTAACCTCAGTTTGTCCTGGTTCGAGTAGAATTTTTTAGACTTGTGCGGGAGTTGATTTATAAACAATCTCCAAGTGATATAAGCCTGTTCGCTTACTCGTATACGATCGTGGATTATAAACTGGAATAGTATTTTTCTCTCACACCAAACCAGCCAGCAGTAAATAATCCACGATCGTTTATGACGAAACGAACAGCATGAAGACCACCTCACCCCTATAAATATATGTTGAGGGTATCAAATCGACAATAAATCAATCTACTATCTTTTCAACATCTCTTTCTCTTCGAACCTTAACTTGTTCTTCCTTCATCTTAACAGTGATTGAATCTGCTCTAGCTGGTACGTAGACACTAGGGCAACCCAAGTGTGCTTGCCATGACAAGGTCCCTTCCGAAAGTTTACCTAGTGACCTGTCATACCTGACTTAGCCGACTTTATTTCAAACTGGATTAACTAGTTCTCGAGAGACGTTGCAACAAGCGTCTTTGCATGTTGCACGCACCACGGCACCAATGCTTAAGTATTTGCATATCTAAGTGGCAACAAAAGAATTTAAAGATAATTCCCGGACTTTGTAGCTCTGGGAAGAAGAGCATCTCCAAGAGATTAGCCAAAAATAAACATCTAAATTTAGTGATTTAGTTATTCTTCAAAACAAATCTCTACTAAAAAAAAAGATGGACTACTCCAATAAACTATCTAAATTGAGACTCTCTATATTCAAACTTGCGGTCACCAGCTATTTTGTCTTCAGATCCACCACAATCACATCGGCTCTCATCGCGTAGACTTTATCGCTGCCGCCTACAACTCAAGTTCAGCAACAGGGGCCCTGCCCGCAAGGCCAGGAGGGCAACGCGGCGGTCGTCGACGAGCAAGCCAGTGACGTGCGACAACACGTTGTCCGCCCTCCTCGCCATCCACGGCCTTGCATGTGCTGCCAGAGGACTCCTCACCTTGGCTGCCGGCGATGACACCTACAACTTAATTGCCCATTCGGGCGCGGGAACGAGCGATTGAGCATGCGTGATTAGCTCTCGATAACGAGCCGGCTCGGCTCATTTGGACTCGGCTCGTTCTGGCTCGTTAAGATAACGAGCTAGCTCGGCTCGGCTCGTTATCCTAACGAGCCAGAAAGCCAGCTCGGCTCGGCTCGTTAAAAGCTCGAGCTGGCTCGTTAAGCTCGCGAGCCAGGTATAAAAAATACACAAAATATAATATTTGCATTTATCTAAAGTTTGAGAATAATAATAATACAAAAGAAATGCATATAGACCAGTTACCAGTCAATTTATAGGGTCTAGACCAGTTACCAGTCAATTGTAAAGTGCAAGACATGAAGTAATACAAAAACTAATACAAGTTTTGATACTTTTTTTCCTAGAAGCTTGGCTCGTTTAGCTCGCGAGCGGCTCGCGAGCTGGCTCGAGTTGGCTCGTTATAACTAACGAGCTAAAATCTTGGCTCGGCTCGGCTCGTTATCATAACGAGCCGAGCCGAGCCGAGTCGAGCCAGCCACGAGCCAAGCGAGCTTCGAGTTTTTCATCCAGCCTTATGCGTGATAGGTCGAAAGCGCGCAGGAGAGGCTGCTGTCGTGGGATTCATGGGACTTGGCGAGCGAGGCCTGCTCGCTGCCCATGTCTACTTTTAGAGAGCAAGATGGAGAGTCTGTTGGAGGTTTATTTTATACAAAATTCTTCAAATTAGAATACATTGCAAAGAATAGAGAGTATCTTAGAATTGCTCTAAGGGATACATCTGTTTGTTCATTCGTACAAGCAATACTCTCACTGTCCTAAAAAAATGCAATTCTTACCCTCTGAGAAGCAAAACAATATCAAATTTGACCAAATCAATAGAAAAAAGACTAACATTTATGATACCAAATAAATATCATTAGATTAATTATAAAATATATTTCTTAGTGACCTATTTAGACACATAAACATCGATTCCATTTTCTATAGATTTGATCACACATAGGAAGGTTTGACTTGGTAATCAATTGAACTATGCTGCCCGTTGGACTTCAGAGCAAAAGGAAGACGACATACGACCCGTTACTGGGCCTATTTGTGTACAGCTAAATTGGATTGCTATCTCGGCACAAAGCAAATCCGATGGGCCGGGCCACCATTAGTTAGCAGCGTGGCAACAAGAGGTGAAAACGGGGGCATATGATTCCGCCTTCGTCCTGTCTCCAATCGGCCATCGCCCAGATACCGAAGGAACAGGGCATCAAAATACTCGACGAAGCCGCGTTGTTTGATGCACAGTGCACAGCTGTTTAGTGGCGCTGAATGACCGGCTCACCGCCGAAATCGCAAATCCTAGCGGCAGCTAGCTCTGCCGGTGCCCGGATGCTGCGTGTCCCCGCCCGCCTGATGAACGCGCGAATCATTGCAGACGCTGAGCACCGCGCAGGCGCACAATCTCGTCGAGCCGTCTGCCGTCCGGTCTCCGTCTCTCCGAGGCTCCGTCCGACCTCCGAGCGCGGCGCAGCAGCGGAGCACAGGCCACATCACCGCAGTCCGCAGAGGCAGGCAGGGCAATCATCGCGTGAAGTCAATTATTCACGGCGGCCGGCCCGCCTGCGGCCTGCCTCGAAGTCGAAGCCATGGCTGGCGCCAGCGAATCGATTGCGAAGGCCCGCCCGGCTTTTTGTCAGCGCGCGGCACCCGGCGGATGGATCATGGGTTCCATGGATGCGATGCCACGGACACGAGCTTTTCAGGATTCTGCACAATCATCGAGTGAGTCTGACTGTGCATGGATGCAGTTGAGTGCCAGGCCCGGCTGCATCAGGATTGAGGGTGATGATTCTGGGCTCGCTCAAGCTGCTGAATCCAGCGGACGGATGGACCATGTGTCATGTGCCCGCCTGAGCCTGACAGATTCAAAGATTTGCATCATGGGTTGGGCTTGGCCTGGCCGCTCTGGCGAGCTCTTAGAGCAGGTACAATAAGCCAACTGGAGAGAGAGTGAAATCGGCGCCAGCCCCGTCGCCGGTCGCAACACACGCTCCGAGGCGGTGCTGGGTCCCACGCGCATTCTCTCTCCCCGTCGCTCTTTTGGCGCTACCATCCCTCTCTCCTACGAGGCCGAGCTCGCCGTCGCTCCATCGTGCGCCAGCAGCTGCAAAGCTCTGATATCCCAACCAGTAGTTCCAATATGGAACAGGGATGCAAAAACCATCAGCGCGACAGTTGGACTGCCTCCGCAATTTTCGGCTGATGCTACAATGTTCATCAGTCTGCTGAACAGTGTAGCTGTAGCCGTAGACTATAGTGGCAGCGCCTTTTTGTTGCAGCCGAACACACGTTGGAATCACAAGTGTGTTTTTGTTTCGGGACGGGGGGGAGTAAGAATTTAAGATGGGTTTAATCGAGCGCGTTCTACAATTGCATCTACTCCTTTCTTGGACGGAGAGTGCAGTAAAAAATGGAGAATCCGCCATGTTATTTTTCGTGGGAGGGCCGCACTGTCAGTGTCAAACACACAGGATTCCTGACGGCCGGACTGACAAGACCCGAGCCTACGGACTGGTCGACGCGACGCCTGAACGCGACCCTTCCTCGCCGCCTCCCGAGCGCGAGCGACGTGACTGCGGCTCGGCAGCGTGCACGGCGCAGGAGGCGCCGAGACATCACACAGCCGTATTTCCGGGCAGGCAGGGCAGGGGCAGGATGCCTGTGTGCCTGGGCCGCGCACGCCACGGGACGACGAGTCGTCTGGCTCTGGCGGCCGGGAAAGCCGCTGCCGCCTGCAGGGCTCTGGCGGCCCGGCCGGCCGATTCCTGCCTTCCTGGACTGCCGGGCAGGCTCAGCCTCTGCCCTCCCTGCCACACCAGGGGTCCAGGGCACAGTGCGGGCACTGCCCTGGCCATCAATGCGTAAAGGGATCCGATGTCCTGACGCCGTGCGCTCAGCTACGCTGTCCCTACTCTCTGGCTGCCACTGTACCAGGTGCTGCTGTGCGGACTGCCTGATCCATAGATTCGATCCGGTCGGACCCAGCATCTTCCGCCACCGCGTGTCCGTGTCCTCGGCCCTGCCGTCAGGCCGTGCACGCCCGAGCCCCGACCCGACTCGTGTTGCACTGTTAACAGATAACAGCACGCCACCCCACCCAGCACCCGGTCACACATTCCCACTTGAAAGCAGGCATGTATCCATGGAGATGAGCTAGGGTCATCATCATCGGCCAGGAGACGGAGATCCGATCCGAGGGAGATGACGGTGGCCGCACTGCTCATGAGATCTTTGACGGCTTGCCTTCCTAGCCGCCTAGCTACTCGTTCGTTCCTGCAATCCTGCATGCATTCCTGAGGTCTGTGGCCAATGGCATTGGCATCGCATCTTCCGTTCCTGCCGGGCCGGAGCAGGCAGAGCTGAAGGCTGCAGTGCTGCAGCAGCAGCCATGGCCATGATTCCCCACGCGCGGTTGCGCCCACGCTACAGCTATAGCAGGAGCATAGTCACAGTTTCTGGGTGGGGTCACGGTACAGGACGTGGTACACTACTTGCGAAATATTTTTACACTTCGGGTTGAAAATAAACCCACGAACCTGGGTCGGGGTCGACGAACCCGGGTCAAGGGTCGAAGGTGGTGAACCCCTTACGTGACTATGAGTAGGAGTACTCGTATCGTAGCTTGAGCGGAAGCGATCATGGGATGCCCCTGCTCAGGCTCAGCTGCCTCTCTCATGTGCTCGCTTGACCTGTCTCTGCGTCGACGATTCAAGGGCTAGAAACTTGAAACTCGCAGCGCTGATCGTCGCTCGTCGGAGCCGGCACAATCCGTAGGGTGTGCAAGTATACCTGTCGGTGGATATTCTTACCCGTTCCCCAAATCCGCACCCGCATGATTTGAGTCGGGTATGGGTGAATGGCTGTCTACCCGTTGGATTGAGGGTAGGGTACGGGTATCCCCGCTCCTACCCGTAAATATCGTCTCCTCCCTCGTATATCGCAGAAGCCAGCGAGAACATCTTCGAGTTCCAGTCGATGCGGACCCCGCCGCCGCCGTGGAGTACATCCCCGCCGACCCCGCGACTAACTCGCGCTCGCCCTCGGTGGCTTCCTCTGCCGCCACCGCCTGCTTCCTTGGGCCGCGCTTCACCATTCCCGCGATCACCTGGCACACCAGGATCACCGTACGCTGCTCCTCCTCATGCAAGCCGTCGCCCTCCGCCGCCGGCACGGTGTCGTGCGCCCGCCCGCTCGTCGCCATCGGCAGCACCGCGCCGTCGCGGATGATGCCGCCCACGGCGCCCCCTGCCTGCGAGGCTCCGGCGGCTTTGCAGAGGTGCGTGGCGCCGTTGAGGGCTTGAGGCCCCGCGAGCAAGCCATGGTGGCAGTGTGCAATCCGAGCAGCTCGTTGCCGACTTGCTGTCATGAAGGAAGACGACGAGCAGCTCAGGCAGTCTCCAGTAACCCATTCAATCTAAGCAAGCATTCTACGGCAGGTCTAGCTACACGGCGGAGGCGTTATGGGGAATTAGATTACCCATTGGATAATGGGGAATTATGGGGAGGTTATAGGATGGATATCTTAGAAATGGATTTGGACGTGGATAAGAGTGGGTTTCCCCATACCCTCCCCAACAACAGGTACATGTGCAAGTTTTGGCACATGTAGGAGTACGTTCTTCAACTTCAGGTGAAAGTGAAAGAAAGTGGGAGTGTACTTATACATGATCTACCCCTGCAGGCTCTCTTGTACTTGATGCCCTAGGTTTCGTTTAATTTCGGAACTACACTAGTAGTGTGCTGTACGTCTAATAATCTAATCATGCCACTAGCGGCTGCAGCTCACTCCGCGAAGTGCATCGTTGGCTGTAGCTAGTCGCCGTACTGTAGTTCACTCCACGCCTCAGTTTCTTCAGACTAGACTGTCGACTCGTAACGGCACCCAAATCCAAAATGGGTCATGGATGATACTGGGTTAGCCTCTAATATGGTACCTATATGCGAGACTTATTTTGGGTGACAGCAGAGGCATAACTCAAATATGAGTATCCTCTCTCTTGGAGACTCATTTGCATAAAGGCTTCTCTTTTGGTCAAGACTAAAAATAGGTATAGAAACATTTACCTGTAGCGCTACCCAAACGTGGAATGTGTCATGTATTTTGGGTCTTGTTGTTGGAGATAGTTAAGGCCTTGTTTAGTTCCTCCCCTAAAGTTTAGTCCCTATTTCGTCGGAGTTTGGACATATGCATGGAGTATTAAATATAGACTAAAAATAATTAATTACACAGATTGCGACTAAGGCCCTGTTCGGCTTACCCCATATCCGGCCTGTTCGGCTTCTTTTTTCAGCCGAAACAGTGTTTTTCTCTCATAATATTTTAGCCGGAACAGTGTAGTACTGACCCCAACAGACAAAGCCTATGACCCTATTCTTCAGCACTACTTCAGCAGTACTTTTCAGTGAATAAACAATGTTTTCCTCTCGCAACAAATCAGCATAAGCATCAGCATAAGCCAAATTTCAGTGAAACAAACAGAGCCATAAGTGTCTGCTTAAGCACAAGTTTATAACAATTGAGCATACCAAACATGTTCAGAATACAAAGCCAGAAATCCAAAGCAAAGTGCAGTTTTAGAATACATGTTTACCCAAAGATTATACATGAAATCTCCTAAAAGTCATCATCATCTCTAGACATGTGATCTCTGCCATCACAGTAACTGCCATCACTGTAATACTAGACTCTAGTATCATGTTCAGCCTCGCTGCCTTCAAATATGCCAACTACTTTCATCTTATCTCTTAGAAGGTCTTCTAAATTGGCTTCAATGACAGTGGCTTCTCCATCATGACTAGCTCCATGCATAACCTGATCACCATCACCCTCCAACACTTCATGCTCATTATCAGAACAGTGATCATCTTGGTGCACTTGACGCTCTATTTCACTTACGCCATACATATCCCTATGTTTGAACTTCTGTACGACCCACCAATCTTTGCCCAAGGAGGTGTCCTACAGATAAAAACTCTACCTTGCTTGTGTCACGAGAATGAAAGGCTCACCCTCATACCACAACGATCTAATGTTGACGGCTTTGAAATGTCCATCATCGTCAATGCCTATAGACTTCATATTGCCGGCTAGATTGTACGAGTCACAGCGCAGAAGAACCACCGTCCTATGGCTGGGTACGCTGGAGTTATACATCAACTGAACAACATCTCTAAGGACACCATAAAATTCCATTGTTTTGCCATCATGTGTGATGGCGGCCATGACACCACTGTTCCATGTACGCAGGGATTTCTTGCGGTCAACAGAGCTATACCTGACTCCATTAATACTGCAAGTTGTACAGACCCTGACTCGGGTATCAGGACCACATGATAGTGCATACAAACCTTCACTGGCCTCTGTTGGTTTCTCTCTATGTAGCTCCTCGATCTGCACACAAACATGAAACCATAGTCACCACTAAGTTGTCGTATAATTCTGCCAATGATTGTCCTAACAGAACTAAAATATGCTAATCATGTACATGAGACTTAAACCACGCTGGAAACTCTGCTGCTAGCCAACTATGAACATCATCACTAGTTGCCCCTTCTTTCTATAAACTTTGTCTGTATATTCTGTAGCACATATAAGCATTATTATTGGTAGCATTTCATACGTAATATAGGAAACAACAAATCCGCATATAAAAAATCATACTTACTCCACATATGGTCCAACCTCGTCGTAGTTATTAAGCACATACTAAGCAAGCTCATCGATTGTGGCTTTATCAGCGATGTCTGTTACCCGAGTACTACCAATGGGCTTGACACCATGGATGAAAATAGAGGTGTCACCATCTGCTAGCCCATCATGTGACATATTGTCATCTCGGTTATATCTTGTTTGAACATCGACCATGAACCTCTCCCAAAATGCCAATGTCTCACTTTCTAAGTAAGCCTCCGCAATTGATCCTTCAGGCCTAGACCTATTCCTTAAGAAATTCTTCAACATGCCTAGTCGTCGTTCTATTGGGTACATCCATCCATACTGTACGGGCCCTCTAAGAAATGCCTCATTAGGTAGATGGATAGCTGTAACAACCCAGGTTTTCGACCAACAAAAAATGTGAGCTTTTTAAAAATTTTCCTGCAATGTGTGAAGCATGTAGTCTTTAGGTCAAACCTAAGTCAACCCGCTAATAAATCGTTGCATCCATGTAGAATTGATTGTAGGAGAGTGCCTGTGTTCTTGAGTTGGTTTCGGGTTTTCAGTTCTTTGGAGTTTGGAGAGCACAAATCCGTTGCAAGTTCCCCTCAAATCCCTTCTCAAAGTCCATGTCATAATTCATTAAAAGGAAAAATTCCTTTCTTCTTTTAATCTGGCCCAACCGGCCCTTCTTCTTCTCCTTTCCCGCTGGCCCGATCTGTAGCCGGCCCAACCTAGCACCTCCCCCTCTTCCTTCCTTTCACTCCGCCAGCCCAACCTGCCACTTGAGCCTCGGCCTTGTTCTCCCAAGCGGCCAAACTTGCCTCCCCACTTCCACCGCACGGCCCCCCTATCCTAGCTCAGGCGCGTAGCCACCTGGCCTAGCTTAGGTGTGCAGCCCATCAGCAACTCTAGCCCAGCTCGCCTCCTCCCGCAGCACAGTCAGCAATGTCATGACCCATGAGCCCATCGGCCCCTGTAGGCCTGTCAGCGCACCCGCACAGCCCTCATAGGCCTAGTCGCCCGGCCCCCACAGACCTGTGGTCACCACACCCATACACCCTAACCCTAAACGTGAACCCACACCTTGCATCCGTCCCTAGACACCGCCGCCACGCCTGTCCCATCTCCATGCCTCGGCGTCCGTACCGCCACCCGTAGGATGCGTGTCGCGTGTCCCAGATCCTGCACGGACGACCAGGATCACCGGGGCCCCGGGAATCCTAGCTAGTCATGCCTACAAAGCGCCGCAGCCGTCGCTCCCCTCTTGAGCTCCCTATAGCCACCGCCGCACTCACCTGCTCCCTTCCTCCTCCAGGCGAACCCTAGCTAGCCATGGCCGCCGCTCAGCCCACCGCCGTGGCCATAGCCAGCCACCGCACCATCCTCGCCTCTATCCACCTTCACCGCAACGCCGCCTAGCGCTCGTAGTGCTACGCCACCGGGCCAACACCATGTGCTGCCGATCTCCTTCGCCGTATGGACGCACACAAGGAGCCGCACCCTTCCTCGAAGCATGATGGCCTCACCTCAAAGCCTCCATGCCACTACCTCGATGCCATGCTACGACATCAAGCCACCACCACCGAGCGCCCTCCTCTGAGCTCCTCCTTGTGTCGAGCTTCACTGAGCCCACAACGTCGTGCCCCTCCTTTGCCGTGGTGCCGCCTCATCAAGCAAGACGCACCAACCAATTTCAGCCAACATTCAGCCAGCTAAATGGGGCCTAATTTGCGAGACGAATTTTTAAGCCTCATTAGTCTATGATTTGACAATGTTGTGCTACAGTGAAGCTACATTAGCTTATGCTAATGCCGAATTAATTAAGCTTAATAAATTCATCTCGCGGAGTACCGAGGACTTCAGTAATTTGTTTTATTATTACTATCCGAACACTCCCATGTGACACTCCGATATGACACCCGATGTGACTCCCCTAAACTTTAGCCCCTGGATTTAAACAATGCCTAATCTAGCTTATGCGTGTGTGTGCCTTGCTTGTACTCCCTCCGTCCAGAAAAAATATGTAATTCTAGCACAGTGTCACGTTTTAGTATCTTAAGTTTGACCAATTATAAATAAAAAATATTAATATTTATGATATCAAATAAATATCATTGATTAATTATGAAATGTATTTTTATAATAAATTGATTTGGAGCCATAAATATAAATACTATTCACTAGAAACTTAGTTAAACCGTGAACTATCTTTTCTGACATGTAACCTATAGTTGCATGTTTTTATGGACAGAGAGAGTACTTATATCGATGCATCATATCGATGCATCGAGCGCTGAGACGATAAGTTTACAGGCATAGTAGTTGGTGTTTAGTACGATGTCCAATGGTTGGTTGACCTCACCGCCGCTAATACTAAGAACCAACTTGGTGGTACCTGAAACAGAGGAACAAATGATCTCGGGATGGACGACTGGACGCTTTAATTTATTAAGCTCAGTTTCAGGCGTCTTCTTCTCCATGCACTTGTTCCGTCCTTGTTGACCCCGATCCAAGGATCTGGGCTGTGTTGATTCATGTACGGATACCAAAGCTCCTCATTTTTTTTTCTCTCTCTATATGCATAGGTTAAGGCGGCGTTGCTCTACGGATGCAAAGTGGCACAAGAGATGGTTCTGCATGCGCAGTCCACGTGTTGTTGCATTGTACATTACCTTGCTCATTGAAGGGGAGAGTGGCACAGCTGTGTACCAAAGAATAGTCCTGTGCGCCATGTTCTAATATATAATGGTGTCAACTGGTAGCCGAGTTTGGATACATCGCCACAACCAAGACCTTACATTGCCCTTACGTTGCTCATTGAAGGGGAGAGTGGCACAGCCGTGTACCAAACGATAGTTCTGTGCGCCATGTTATAAAATATAATGGTGCAACTGGTATCATTGACCATACATTGCCACGACCAAGACCTTCGCCACCAGCTCCTTCTATCTTAAAAAAGGGGGCGTACCCAGTGCAAAGAGCTCCCGCTCTGTACGGGGTCTGGGGAAGAGTGTTAGTGGCAAGTCTTACCCTCGCCTGTGCAATGCGAGGAGACCGTGACTCGAACCGGGACCTTCCAGTCATAGACGGTAAGACTCTACCGCTTGCACCAGGTCCGCCCTTCCAGCTCCTTCTGTCTCTACCATAGTAAAAGTATCGACAACAGTTGTAGCAAACGGTGGGTGACGGTGTCCAACGTCTTCATTTTGTCCTACGAACCAAAAAATAGAATAGTCCCATACTCTAAACAAACAAGCAAATAGAATCGTCTTATCCTAAAAATTAGAGTCGAGACCGTCCCATCTCATATTGTCTCAAAACCAAACACATACATACACTTTCTAATCCGCTTCTGTCAATCAAATTAAATATTCCAAGCCGTGTACACGATGATACTTACATTGCTTATACGCCGATTAGTAACGTGTTTGGATAGATAGCTTAAGTCACAACCAGTTTTTATGGAAGTTCACATCGGCACAGTACAGTGTTTCATATATTGTCGAAAAGATTTAGGCTTCAAATTCTACTTTATTTTATTACAGGTGTGTTTTTTCAAAGTATCCTGAACGAGCACAAAGGTAATAGTCGGACGTGGCAACCACAATGTGCACAAACTGATTTGGGTTTTGGGACCATGTTGATCCTTGTACTGTTTAGGCTGTTAGCTTTTTCAACTAACATTAGGGCTTTACCAACGTGGGCAGCAGTCAGTGACGGGCCTAGGTTTTTACCTCTGGTTATGCGCAGCAAAAAATTTTCTTATGCAATTCGGTGAAAATTTCCTTTTTTTTATTTTTTTTACATTGAAAATTTCTAGCTATCTCTATGACTGACGGACCCCAGGGTATGCGGACCCCACTCACCTGGTAGCTTGCGGGACTTCCAAATGATATGTATGACATGGCTGTGAAATATCGATGTGGAGGTTGTGGCAGTACGCTAGGGTAGAGCATTGATAAAGGCCTTTATTTGTAGACCAAGCCCAGAAGTATACAAGCAGGACCCAGGCGCGTCCTGTTTTTAGTCTGATAACAGAAGACACACTGGACTCCTTTTTCTATAAGCTTGCTGAAATCTAGCATTACAGGTCAGATCGAAAAAGCTTGCGGTCGTTAATGCAATCCTAGTTCACGGACTTGAAAAAAAAACCAGCCTTAAGTCCCGAATTTTTTACTTTTTGGCCCTTTTTTCGAAAGTTTCTCTCAAATAGACCCCTAGCGGAAAGAATTCCAGAAATGGACCCTTGGCTCGGCGCCAGAGTGAGTGGCGCCGAGCTCGGCGCCAGCCACGGTGACTGGCGCCGAGCTCCTGGCCACGGGCAAACGGCCTGCAAGGGGCTCGGCGCCAGAGTGGATGGCGCCGAGCTCGGCGCCGTAGATCTTGGCGCAGAGCTCGGCGCCACTCACTCTGGCGCCGAGCTCGGCCTAAATATCTACCCGGCCTTCTTCCCCATCTCGTTGCCCTAGCCAGCCCCCGCCGCCGCCGCCGCGCCCACGCCCGCCCGCGCCCGCCCCCGCGCCGCGCACGCCACGCCGCGGCACCCGCCGCGCGCCCGCCGCGGCGCGCCCGCGCCGCGCGCGCGCCGCAGGCCGCGCCGCGCGCGCCTTCGCGGCGCGCGCCCACGCCCGCGCGCCCTGCCCGCGCCGTGCCGCGCCCACCGCGCCGCGCGCCCGCTCGCGCCCGCCTAGCGCCGAGCCCGCGCCGCGCCGGGCCCATCCGCGCCGCTGCTGCTCCGGCGGCCGAGCCCGCGCCGCTGCCTCCGCTCCCTCGCCCGAGCCCACACCGCGCCGCCGTGCCCTCGCGCTGTTGGCCGTTGGTTGGCTGCAGCGCCGAGCCGCCACGCCCTCCACCGTCGTCGTAGCCTTTGTCTCCACCGCCGGCCTCGGCCTCGCCCCGCCTTGCCGACGTCCACCGCTGTCCTCGCCTCGCCCCGCCTCCCGCGGCCGTCGAGCCGGTCTCGCAGCGCGGAGCACCGGCCACCCCGCAACCGCCACGCACCACCTCTGTCGTTGGCCGCCGCAGTCCCGGATATTCGCCTTGACCTACGCCCATCGTCCGTCGACCCGAAAAGGTATAAAATATGAATATGCAATGTACCTATTTAGTTGGTGTATGTTATTGACTAGTTATATTGTGATGACTTTGTTAGTGATATGGTTATATATATATGTAGATAGATAGAAACATAGATACATTGATAAATAGATATAGTTAGATAGCTACTTAGATATGTAGTTATATTTGTAGTTACCTACATATGATCTTGCTATTTAGTGAGTACACTATAAATATATACGTAGTTATTATCATGATTACTTAGTTTGTAGTTAGAAAGTACTTGTTAGGTACTATCTATCGTATAATTTGGACTAAAGGACATGTGTTTCGTTACGTTTTTTAAATAGATGGACAACCTAGTGACCATATATTATGGAGGCACGGTTGAAAGCGATCGTTATGGATATGTTGAGTTTCTTGACATGCAAAGCGTGCCTGTGCTATTCAATGATAGACCTTCATTTAGTGATATGGTTGCAAGGGCTCGGGAGGAGCTGCATTGCTTTGGAGATGATGACATTGCAGTTGATGGTGTACTGCACCTAGGTTGTCCTCCGAACATCTTCAGGCGAATGATCTCAATTGGTTGTGTGGATCAGTGGGACAATTATGTGAGATCGGCTATGAAGAGCCAGCTGCAATGTTTGGACGTGGTTGTTCGTCGGGTGTTAGTTGATCCAATCCCTCATGGGTTTACCCCAGCAATGGATCATCCGGCACACATCGACCCTCCCGTTCCGGAACCTTACCTGCATGTGCAGATTGCGCCTATGGTTCCTGATGCTCAATCTGTCCCCAATGCGTTATTTGGAGATGGTTGTCATACTCATGTTTTTCGTGGCAGATCTTCCTTATGAGATCCCTTTGACACAGAATCATCCGAGTAAGTGTCTTAACCTCATGGTTTTTGGGAGCTCATCAGAATCATGGTATTTTTTTTCATTCTTTCCTCATTTCTGTAATGACGTTGCAGGAGACATTCCTGAGAATATCGATGTGCCCCATGTTGCTGCGCAAGTGCACTTTTCAGATGGATTTCGTGGCTCTAATAATGTTGAAATTATGAATGATTCGGAGCCATATGAGATGGCTAGGGCTCTTGATTCTGATGATGATCGTCCTGTTGGAGAGCTGACGGAGAGTGATGTTGAGATGATGAGACGTATCTTTCCCTGACCGCCGTGATCCTAGAGTTCATGAGTTTAGTGATCTTGCTCATTCTGATCTAGCGTTTGCAGAAGGACGTGATGATGAGCTCCTAGAAGCTCCTGAGGCCGGTCCTAACATGGTAATTGAGGAGGGGAGGGTGTTCAATGACCTCCCTGCTTTGAAGAGGTGGTTGCAGGCTTTTGCAGTGATATGAAAGAGGCCTTATAGGGTATTGCATTCATATGTGGAGCGCCGTTACACAGTTGTGTGTGACAAGGAATGCTGCCCATAGAGGGTTTGTGCAAGGAAGCAACAGGTGATCGGAAAATGGAAGATCACAAAAGTAGTTGGGCCACACAATTGTGCTGACCATGAGCTGACACTGAGGCATCGGCAGTTGACATCTACCCTAATTGCCAAGCGATTGATGGGAATTTTGCAGGGAGAACCCAACATGAAGGTGAGAACAATTATCAGGACCGTTGAGGCGTTGTATGGAGGATATGTGATAACTTATGGTAAAGCATGGAGGGCTAAGCAGTGAGCGTGGAACATGATATATGGAGACTGGGAGGATGGGTATGAGCAGCTGCCAGTTCTTTTCAATGTAATCAAAGCGGTGAATCCAGGCATGCATTATGAGTACATCCCAAAACCTAATGCATGGAAGGATGGGAGGCAGATATTTTTCCGTACCTTCTGGTGCTTTCCTCAGTGTGTCGAGGCCTTTAGGCATTGTCGTCTCGTCTTCTCCATTGATGGTACGTTCTTGATTGGCAAATACCAGGGACACACTTCTTATAGCCATATCCTGTGACGCGAACAACAAGTTGGTTCCTTTGGCATTTGCTTTGGTTGAGAAGGAGAACAATGACAGTTGGGGATGGTTCTTGAGGCTAGTCCGGATACATGTGGTTGGCCCTGGCAGGGAGGTTGGCGTCATATCTAATAGGCATCAGGGCATACTTAATGCCGTGCGAGAGCAGTTAGAGGGGTATGCACCTTTGCACCATCGTTGGTGTACTCGACACCTTGCCGAGAATCTCCTACGGAAGGACAGTGTCAAGAAAAACTTTGATCTGTTGTAGGAGGCTGCTCGACAGCTTGAGGACAAGTACTTTAGGGAAAAGTTGGAGCAGGTCAGAACCGCATCAAATGCAGAAGGTAGACAATGGCTCACGGGTTTGATGAGGGATTTGGAGAAATGGACGAGAGCTCATGACGATGGTGGCTGGAGGTACGAGTTTCAATGTAGCAACATGGCAGAGTCATTCAATAAATTGCTATTGGGGATACGTGGTATGCCTGTGAATGCAATTGTTCAATTCACCTTCTATAAGCTTGTTGCCTGGTTCAACGATAGACACGCCCATGCATTGCAGTTGAGTAGTGATGGAGAGATATGGGCTCCGAAACCAAAGGCACACCTAGAGAAGGCAAGAGAAAGGGCTGGCACACATGAGGTTGCATGCTTTGACCACGCCACAGGGACTTATTAGGTCGAGCATAGGGGCGGTACAACGTCCGATGGCGAGGTCCTGAGAGTCGAGGATACATGTGGTTGTCCTCCAAGATTTCAAGTGCACTTGTGGTAAACCAAGGCAATACCACTTTGTATGTTCGCATTTGGTGGCAGCAGCTAGGCATCGCAACTATAATATCGAGAGGAGGATACCTCACGAGTTCAGTGTCAACACGCTTGTGAACACATGGAGCCCTCGCTTCGTGCCTTTCCGGGACCCTGGAGAGTGGCCTCCTTATGATGGGCCGAAGTACATTGCGGATCCAGCTTACCGTTGGAACAAGCGTGGATCAAGGCAGAGGACGAGACATAGGATGGTTATGGATCAGATACCCGAAAGAACTAGGCGTGGGAGAGGAACTCCATTTGTTACTGATCCCGAGCAGTACGAGTGCGGCAAGTGCGGTAGACTTGGCCACAACTCACGAAGTTGTCATTGGCAGATTAGTGAGGTAGGACTATTGGTTTATAGTATTATTTTATATTTTGTCGTATCATATATTTAATTATGCATGTCTCAATTTATGCTTGTATTTGTGTCAATTATGTATACATTTATAAGTTCATGTTTCATTGTACATTGCAATTCTAATTCATTCACTTTTTTTGTAGGATGGAGCAATTCCACCTGCTCGACCCGACGTACGAGGAGACCCACAGAGGACGTCTCGTTGCGCTGGGGCAGGTAATAATCTATAAGTTTTATTCGTACATGTGTTCGTGAAGTAACATGTTACTATGTTATCTTCGATGCAGGACCTTCCGCACCTTCGTTCTAGGACCCACAGTGGGTTCTTGGACATTCGGTACGACGATAGGTACACTCCTTTCCTGTAAAGAGCTGGCCTGGATGTCATCTCCTTTCAGGTTCGTCGTGGGTTGCCCAAGTTCAACTCAGCAGCGATAACTGCGTTGGTAGACAGGTATTAAAGTGAATCATTATTTCCATTAATGGCCATTTGTTAATGCGATTGACTGTTTGACAAGTAATCTTCCTTGGTCTTAAATATAGGTGGCGGCCGGAGACTCACAGCTTCCACCTACCTTTCGGGGAGATGACAGTCTCGCTTCAGGACTGTCAGAAGATGCTAGGCCTAAGGATTCATGGGAACCCAGTCACCGGGCAGTGCAGGTTAGAGGGATGGAGAGCACGAGTGGAGGCCTTCCTTGGGCGTGAGCTTGGCGAGCAAGGGGCTCGCACTTCTGGAGTTCCCATCTCATGGCTACGTATAGAGTTCGCACAGTGCCCCGAGGAGGCAGATGAGGAGACGATTGTGTACTACTGCCGGGCGTGGATCCTACACCTTTTTGCTTGCGTTCTCTTTCCAGACGCGACGTGTGACAATGCGTCCTGGATGTGGATCCACTGCCTCAGTAACTAGGACCAGGCAGGTCAGTACAGCTAGGGCTCTGCAGTCTTGTGTTTTCTATACCGGCAGCTGTGCGAGGGGTGTCGTCGGTCTATGGCGAACCCGTCACTTGGTGGATGCGTGTACCTGTTACAGCTGTGGATGTGGGCTCGTTTTCCAGTTGGTCGTCCAGAGGTACTGGCTCGTTGTGAGTGGTTCCAAGGTCAGCCTCCAAGTCGCCAGCCGACATGGGCGTACCTTTGGGACCAGGTCAGGGTTTTGCACACGAGGATAGACCGGGCGTACATTCAGTACACGAACGAGCTAGATTCGCTGACGGCGTCTAGTGTAAGTAAATTTTATTTTCCATGCACCTATTAAAAGGATTAGTATACCATCTAACATCTTATTTGAACATGATGCAGGTAGAGTGGGAGCCATATGGTGGAGAGGACGCACTACTTTTTCAGCTGAGCACCGTATGTGGGGCCGACGACTACTTCTATAGGATGAGGTGTCCTCTAATCTGCTTCTATGCTATCGAGTACCACCTGCCAGATAGGGTTGCACGCCAATTTGGAGTGAGACAGCTTTGGCCTATGCCTATGTTCTCGACTGGTGTTGACTTACACAAGTAAGTGTTTTGATATTTCAAATGAGTCATGATGATGGTCCATTTATTATAATATGGTGCCACGTACGTGGATTAATGTAACGATGACATACGTGCAGGTTGGATCGTCAGAGGAACAAGAAGATTTTTGACTGGGAGAGGCACCACCAGTCCTACATTGAGGAATGGGAGGAGATGCACGACAACCTGGACGACAACAACGAGCCGCACATGAACCGTGAGTTCAGGCGGTACCAAGCTTGGTACCAGCGTTCGACAAGGTGCAGGCCTCAGACTATAGTGGACCGAAGCTGACTACGCCGACATCGAGTCCTCCGACGATGAGGACACGACGTACGACCGGTCCACTCGTGCAGGAAGGCAGGTGGAGGCAGGACCGATCTTGGACAGAGTGGTAAGCCAATCGACTTATTTTGTTATGTTTAGTTACATAACAATACATTAGGTGTTCTTGGACCGACGTTAGGAGTTATCTATTGTAGTTATTGCAACCTTCACGCTGTATAACCCTTGTAATAAGTTACATTCTTGTACAAAAGAAAACAAAACTAAATATATAACCCTTGTAATACATTAGGTGTTCAGAAGTCTTAATATTGAAAACATTATTGCAGGGCAATACACTGAGAAGCTCAGTTGAAGAGATCGAGCGCGTTCGGCCTAGAGTCAATGATGACTACATACTTGGCTTCCTAGATGTAAGATTACAAATATTCTTTCAAACAAATCATTAATACGTTATATTCTTTCACTTAACATTATTTTGTACAACAGAGGCTGTCACGTCGTCTACGCCGTGCGGCTGGTCGTTGTGGTTGCAGGACAAACACGACGCATGACGTGTACGATCCTTCCGCAGGAAGAGGAGCCTTGGGTTCCTCTAGTCAAGCAGCTACAAGGGACGAGGAGGCCGCCGACGACGATGACATGGACAAGAGGCACGATGAGCTTGGGCCCTCTCAGCTCCATGACGCTCCATCGACTTATCCTACACCGCCTCTAGGCACTAGGCGACGCCGTCCCCATGACCCTTACACTCCAGGCACCAGCGCTCTGGGTCACAAGGGTAGGGGTAAGAGTAGGAGACAGTGAGGGACGCGGTAGATGTTACTATGAACTATTGTATTTACTTATCTTTAATTATTTGGGACCGTATGAATATTGTGGACTATTTGTACTTTGCATGACATATTATGTTAGTTGTGATATTCGTTGTGGTTGCATTATGCTTGTTGGATGAGTAAATGTTTAGAATATATATTGATGTCTCTATTTGTAACTGTGGATGCTTCTAATACAAGACCGTATCTTGCGATTTTTTTGCGTGAATCTTTAATCATACTATACTTGTACAAAGACACAAATGTAGTACACAGATTAACTATAAATTTATTACGTTTATAATCTAGGAATATTTGTACATACGCTGTGTACAAGAATCTATGCATTTCAGAGAATCTATGCTTTACAAGAATAAATATAGACTTTTCAGATACACGGACATCATCGAATTATCACATCACTGATATAGACCTCTTCAGCTGCAAGGACAACATGCAAGGAAGCACAACTAAACTCTATCTCCACCATCCATCTTATGACTGTTTGATCCAAGGGCTGAGGTAAAGCGGCACACAGATCGCTGACATGGCACATTGACAGGCCTCCATTCCTCCTCTTGACCTATAAATAACCACTCACTCCCTCTCATTCACACAAATAATAAGGAAGAAGAACACTCCTCAGCATTTGCTTTCGTTGTAGTACCAATGTTTGGAGGGTCGTCCAGAGGGAGAGGAAAGGGGAAGAAAACTACCTAGGGGTGGGAGGGTCCTCTTGGTCCCGATTTCTTTGAGGAAGCTCTTTATGAGAGGTTCCCAGTTGAGATCAAAAGTGATTTCACCAAAGAGGCACCACTGACAGGATACGATGAAAGGAAAGAAGAGTGGCCAAAATGCATGCATGGTGAGGACTGCCTAGTGCAGATGTTCACCGAGGGAATAGATGGAGGTCGTCGTTTCTTCAAATGCCCGTGAGCATGGGTAATTTCTTTTACTATTTGTTTCTTCAATATGTTTGTCTTGTATATCACTTACACGACATACTTTTTGTAGTCTTCCTTGACAGAAGAAAACTGTGGGTTTAGTAGGTGAGTCGATCCTCGACCTATTTATCCACATGCGGAGTACATCTACTACCTATAAGACCGTATCTTCGATCTAGAAAGGGAAGTTAGCAGCGGTTACAAGGACGACGAATAGGACGACAACAACAATGGTGCCGATTCACAGGAGGCACTCTGCAATGATCCATATTGCACCTGCCCTAACCACAAGAAAAAGGGGTCTCCCCCATCACCCCCGCCACCACCACCACCAACAACGGGAGGCTACTATGGAGAAGGTGCAACACAATTTGCTATGTGGCCACACTACTAGGATGAGTTTATGTTTTTCTTGTGGAGAATCCCAGGTTTAATTATCTAAGGCATATTAGGTTTAATTACCGAAGGCATGGTTTAATTACCTAAGGCATGTTAGGTTTAGTCAAAGAAAACTATGTACCCAGGTTCGGTACCTGTAGTCACATGCCATTTAATGTGTTTCGTGTGTTGATTTCTATAATATCGTATGTCGTTAACTGTTTTTTACAGCACGTGTTCAAATAGAAATAAGTCTGTATCATTAAGCGGAATATTAAGACCATTGATAATGAAAACAACCACATAATGAAAAGTTAGATACTATGTCATATTACACAACATATTAATAGTATAACTAAGTGCCGACAGTAGACAAAGGGGCAAATGCACTTCCAAATCCTCAATCTGAAACGTACTGAGTAAGCAACTCATTATCCGAGTACCAGTCCTCTACTACAACCCTATTGCTGCGGCTAGGCTCAACTGCGTTGCTCTCACCTGCCTGTCGCTTATAGTAAGCGGCCTCCGCTTCGTCTGCGGTCACTGCGGCCTGAGTGAAGAACGCGTCGTCATCCTCCTCTGCCTGTAAGCCTGCCTCTGCTAGGGCGATGAGCTCGCTCAGTCTGCTAGTGTCGTCGTCAGCCTCCTACGCCTGAATGCCCACCTCTGCTAGAGAGATGAGCTCGCTCAGTCTGCCTGTGTCGTCGTTAGCCTCCTGCACCTGTATGCCCGCCTCTGCTAAAGCAATGAGCTCACTCAGTCTGCCAGTGTCGTCCTCATCCTCGTCTCCATCATCACACAGCACAATCGATGATTGAACGGTGCGACCAGCTCGTGATCTATGGGCATCTAACTTCTTCTCCTCATATCTTGCACGAGCCACCTCTGCAGCATGTTCTCCGCTGCAACCAATCCCTTGATGTATAAAATGCAATCAGTTAGCAACTCGATAATATTACATTTAAAACCAGGCAACAAAAAAAGGTTTTCAAGCACTCACTGGCACATAATGTAGCAACATGCTCGTCCAAGACCTGCATCTGTACTCTTGTCTCCTCCCTTGCCTCATTCCTTGCCCTCTCCTCCTCTAACGTTGTTCGCCTCTCCAATCCCCATTTGTTAAGCCCAACATCGATCGGGTTACAAATACCACGCTGTCTAGCAAACTCACACATATTTTCTTTGTGATGTTTAACGAATAGGTTGACGTAGTCAGGTCCATATCCCCTCTTCCATGCAATTACTTGCCTCTTCTTCAGTTCATCCAAGAACTTAGCTTGACCATCATAACATTCCCAACTGCATTTCCTAGTACTCTGTTCAAAACAAATATTATATCATATATGTTTTAGGAAAACAAACAAAATACGATTTCATGTTTACTAGAATTATAACAAACCTCATCATACTCAATCATATGGCCGCAATAATGACCTATTCCAAGTTCCGAAGGAACTAGGCCATAGTTGGATTTTACACCACATTCGCACATGACAGGAGGTGCTTTGTAGATTACACGTTCTTTCTTCTTTTCCTTAACCCTCCGCGGTTCTTCCGGCCATTAGTTCTTAGGACCATACAACCACTCCTTGAAATGACACTTCGCCATTGAATACACCTAAATAATGAGACATTAGTACATAAACACATATAGCTCAAGATTTTAACACATACACTTTGCACTTACTTTATGCTTGTTTGGACACACAAACTCCAACGTATTCTCAGGGTTTATCACAGCTCGATCTCCGTAATCGCACAAAGGAGGTTCCTCGAGTCGTCTAACGGTGGCTAGGTGCTTCTCCTTAGCCGTCATTGCCGGAGGGTTAGGGGGGGGGTGGAACCCACCGCTTGAAGTGCTCATGTGGATGTCTCCCTCTAAACCAATCGTCGAAAAAGAGGTACCTAGGATCAAACTTTTCTGCACCATCGATCCACTGAAAGAAAAATCACCTCTCATGGTCCTACACAACGAGATTCCAATAATATATTAGTACCATACTTAAACAAATAAAGAAAAAGGATAGTACAAATAATTTCTTATATTAAACCGACTACATGTGTAGAAGCAACACGCGGCTGTGTCCGGATGTTTCGATTGAAAAACTTGGGCCGGGAAACCACAATCACAGTTAGGGACAGGAAGGTCAGGGGGAACAGGGACATCTTTGCTAGACGCGTCGGGGTATAATTCGCGAGGACGACCCCGTTTTCGCCAAAACTCCTCCCGAAACATTTCTTGCATCTAACAAATAGGATGTAATTTAGCAAACATAAATAAAAACATCACAACAAAATATCAATGAGAACCATAACTACAATACAATCAATTTCGTTATAAGAACCAAAAGCAGTTAACATTATACCCTAAACCTAGGGTTTCTCATTTCATCCACAACAATAAACCCATAACATAACTACATGCGGCTTGGTTTGCTAGCATTTTTCACGCCTTGAAATGAACCTACGGTTGTATAATACATATATTGAGGGATACAATGAAACCCTAAGTGATGACGATTCTTAGGTTCAAAAATCCGACTAATATGTACCGAATCTATACGAGAAAAACAAGGAGGTGAGCGAGTATACCTTGCTCTCGAAGATCTATGGATCAAATCAAGGTTTTCAAGGTCCAATATGTCGATTCGTGAGGTAGGATGAAGTGGCGAGAAAAAAACCCGAGGAGAAAGAAGAGGAAGAACGCTCAGGGAAGAAGGCTGGGCGGGGGTTAAATGCAGGTAGCTCGGCGCCAGAGTGAGTGGCGCCGAGCTCGGCGCCAAGATCTACGGCGCCGAGCTCGGCGCCATCCACTCTGGCGCCGAGCACCTTGCAGGCCGTTTGCCCGTGGCTCAGAGCTCGGCGCCAGTCACCGTGGCGCCGAGGCGCCACTCACTCTGGCGCCGAGCCAAGGGTCCATTTCTGTAATTCTTTCCACCAGGGGTCTATTTGAGAGAAACTTTCAAAAAAAAGAGCCAAAAAAATAAAAAATTCGGCCTTAAGTCTTGGTGAATTTGTGACCGTCAACACGACGGAATGCCATATGGATCGATCTTTGCAGCTCATTTTTCAAGCCGTCCAATCACACGTTTCAAAAGAAGAAAAGCCATCAAATCTTTATCCAAAACTTGACATTATCTGCGTTATCATTGACGAAGGCCATTAGCTTTAATTTGGATCAACTGACAGTGTTTCAATCCCCGTTGTCCAGTTCTCCTACCTACGACTGGTAGCATGGCACGATCATGTGCTGGAACACGTCAGGGGAACAGTGTCGACCGTATCGAGAAGGGCAAGAAGAATCTTCCATGCCCTGCAACTTGAGATCTTTTGTCGAAATCGTCCTTTCGTCGTCCATCAACTTGGCTACAGCCTACAGACAGCAAGCAGTGTGCTAGGATGGCGACATGCTGGTGCCGTTACTGTTTCCTGCCAATGTTTAATTTGCTGTTTGCCTCCATGTTCCTCCGTTTAGTTTTTATATATGCTGCATACCAAGATTAGTGACCAATTTTGGTGAGTTGCACTAGGAACACAACAACAAAAAAGATAGCAGTCCACCAAACATTAGCAATTTCAAAGCATCCTCTGCGATCGAAGCCTCTTCCTCACCACCATCAAAGGTAATAATCGCCGTCGAGTAGCGGCTCTTTTCTCTCTACGTGTTCAAGGCCTGACAAAATCTATCTCGTGGACACCGAGTTCACCTGCTACGACTACGAGTATGGCCACGTCCATCGGGCCTCCACGACCGCTGTTTGTTGCCGCCAAGCATCTTGTTCATTTGTCTCCGGTGGTGATGTGATGTCCCGTGATGGATGTCGATGTGTACCTCTCCTCATCATAGCAACCCCCTTCCTTCTGCAAGGCGTCTCCAAGTGTCATTTAGGGCTTGTTTGATTGTTTGTCCAGGCATTCTAGGCTCGTGATTTCGCCCGGGCTCAATCAAAACAGGCCCTTAGCTAGCTGAGCTGGCACGCCAACCTTGCTCTTCGCCCGTTAATGTCCATGTCCTGTTGTTGTGTTTATCTGCTCTAATTTATAAATATCGTTGTTATTTAAAGGAAAACATCACCGGCAGTCTCCAAGCATAGCCCAAGGTAAAGTACCCATCAGCCAGAACGATTTGGCTGCAGCACAGCATTCTATCCATGATGACACACTGCACAGTCGCAAATCTCGCTCGCAGTGGCCCCTCTGAGCGGGAGATCTCTCTTGGTATGTGTACTCCGTCCGTCCGCTGTGAATCCTGTCGCCCTGCTCTAATTTCATCTCATCCTCCTCCTGCCGCCGCTCCGTCTCTCTCTCCAAGATCCGTCTGTCTGACCATCTAGTAATCTCTGAGCTCCATTGACAGCGACCTTGCCTTGCTGGTCCTGGCCTACTCGCTCACTGTCACCAGTGCACCTCATTTCGTCCGTTTCGTTCGTTCGTTCGTTCCTTCATTCATTCAATTATCATCGCCCGCCCTCCTCAAATCTTTCTCCATTCTGCCGCTCCTCCTATAAATGCGTCGCCTCCGCTTATCGAAAGACTCCAAGGTCCAGCCTTGACTCCTCATTGCCGCATTTGCTTCCTTCCAAGATCGGACGAGCGTCCCAAGAAGAACCGAGCTAGAGGGGGAGGCGGAGAGGAAGAAGGGGGGAAGATGGAGTACTGGACAGCGCTGGCGTCGCTGATGGGCGCGTTCGCGTTCCTGCAGGGGGTGGTGCATGCGATGTTCCCAGCGGAGCTGCGGGCGGCGCTGGCGCGGCTGCTGGGCAGGCTCACGCGCGCCTTCTCCCCCTACTGCTACTTCGACGTGACGGAGATGGAGGGCATGAGCACCAACGAGATCTACGACGCCGTGCAGCTGTACCTCAGCAGCACCGCGGCGCCGGCGTCGGGGGCGCGCCTCAGCCTGTCGCGCCCGCTCAACGCCTCCTCCTTCACCTTCGGGCTCGCCGCCAGCGACCGCGTCGTCGACACCTTCGCGGGGTGCGCCGTCACGTGGGAGCACGTGGTGGCGCCGCGCCAGGGCCAGGGCTTCTCGTGGCGCCCGCTCCCCGAGGAGAAGCGCCGGTTCACGCTCCGCATCCGGCGCGGCGACAGGGACAAGCTGCTCCCGGCGTACCTGGACCACATCCTCGCCGCGGCGGCCGACATCCGGCGCCGCAGCCAGGACCGGATGCTCTACACCAACGCGCGGGGCGGGGTCATGGACACGCGCGGCCTGCCGTGGGACCCCGTGCCGTTCAAGCACCCGAGCACGTTCGACACGCTCGCCATGGACCCGGCGCGGAAGGCGGCCATCATGGCCGACCTCCGGGACTTCGCCGACGGCAGCGCCTTCTACGAGCGCACCGGCCGCGCATGGAAGCGCGGCTACCTCCTGTACGGTCCACCGGGCACTGGCAAGTCCAGCATGATCGCGGCCATGGGCAACTTCCTCGGCTACGACGTGTACGACCTGGAGCTGACCGAGGTGACCAGCAACGCGGAGCTCCGCAAGCTGCTGATGAAGACGACGTCCAAGTCCATCATCGTGATCGAGGACATCGACTGCTCCGTCGACCTCACCAACCGCGCGGCCAAACCGCCGAAGCCGACGAAGCAGCAGCTTCGGTTGCCGAGCATCGACGGCACCATGGTCGACCAGGACGGTGGCGCCGGGGCCGGGCGGTCCATCACGCTCTCCGGCCTTCTCAACTTCACGGATGGCCTGTGGTCGTGCTGCGGCGCGGAGCGCATCTTCGTGTTCACCACCAACCACGTCGACAAGCTGGACCCGGCGCTGCTCCGGTCCGGCCGCATGGACATGCACATCTTCATGTCCTACTGCTCGTTCCCGGCGCTCAAGATCCTGCTCAAGAACTACCTAGGCTTCCAGGGCGACGAGGAGCTGGATCGCCTCAGCGACAGCGACACCATGCGCGGGCTGGAGGAGTGGGTGGACGCCGCGGAGATCACGCCGGCGGACGTGAGCGAGATGCTGATCAAGAACCGCAGGAGCGGCAAGGCGGAGGCAATGCAGGAGCTGCTGGACGTCTTCAGGGCCCGCGCCGAGAAGCGGGGCCGGGGCTTCAGCGGCGGCGCGGCCTCGGCGGGCAAGGAGGCCGGCGGCGGCGGCGGCGAGAACGAGGAGGAAGAGGAGGAGAAGCGGGCGCTGGAGAGCCCCAAGGAAGCCGGGAAGGAGCAGGCCGGCATTGACAGCTGCGCGGACGGACAGGACGAGGAGGCGGAGGGCAAGAAACAGGTGTGAGGAGCAGTCGAGCAGAACAGGACAGCCGAGGCTGGAAAGAGCGAAGAGGGAAAGCGATGGGTTCGAAATTTCACTGTTCGGTGGTGGCCAATCTTCACCGGAGAAATCAATGCAAGAAAGGAACTTGTTGCGGAAGATCTTTTTTCTTTGTTTGTCTGATTATTCTTTGCTTATTTTTCCCCTTTTGATTTGATGCTCGTCGTTGATGTCTTTTCTCTTGCTATCTACTAGTTAGTTGTTGTCCTATTGTAATAAGAAAAGCAATTGATTCTAGTAGTGGGATCATATCATTATCATACGAGCTAGTACTAGTAAGTAATATGTTTGTGTTGTGCGTGTTCGTTTGTTATGATCTTTTCTTATGGTACGTGCAGTGTTCGGCTCAGCAAGAATCTGGCTGTTTTTCTTAGTCGGATAGTGTTTTTTTTTTTCTTGAAACAGTGTTTTTTTTCTACCAGCCGAGCATCTATGGGCAAGGCCGCAAGGGCAACGACGGTTGCTGGGCACTGTTCCAAGATCAACCATGCTGATTCTGCACGACAAACTCTTGTCCTTGTGCTCATCTTTTTGCGGTGTCGTAAGCTTGGTCTTTGTTGAGTGTTTTTGTCTCACAATAAATTTGTATAAACAGTATTTTTAGCATGAACAGTTCTACAGCTGAGCATCTATGGGCAAGGCCGCGAGGGCAACAACGGTTGCTGGGCACTGTTTCAAGATCAACCATGCTGTTTCTGCACGACAAACTCTTGTCCTTGATGCTCATCCTTTTGCGGTTGTCGTAAGCTTGGCCTTTTTTGAGTGTTTTTTTAGGGTTTCTACAGGAGTTTCTAAAATTCCTGTCACATTGAATGTTTGGACATATATATGGAGTATTAAATATAGGCTAATTACGAAACTAATCGCATAACTTGTGACTAATTTGCGAGACGAATCTTTTAAGCCTAATTAGTCCATGATTTGACAACATGGTGCTACAGTACGTGTGCTAATGATGGATTAATTAGGCTTAAAAAATTCGTCTCGTAAATTAACCTCTATCTATGTAATTGGTTTTGTAATAAATCTATATTTAATGCTTCTTATTAGTATTTAAATATTTGATGTGATATGAATTTTAGGAGCGACCAAAGAACAAACACCCTCTTAGTGAGGACTCTGAAAGGAAGGTGGGCACTCTCTTTTTGCCCAAGAGATCTTGTGTGCGCACTGTGCAGGCACAGAGGGGTTGTTTGTTGTGGGTCATCGAGATCAAACACTTTATGGCCGCGTTTCCGGCTTGGATTAGCAGGTGGACAATCAGCCTGTTCGGTTGGCTGGTTCGTGTCATTGCTGATTTATGAGGAAGTACTGCTGGCTAGTTTGTGTTAGAGAAAAATACTATTCTAACTAGAAATTTACGATCGTTTACGATAAGCCACGGTCAAACGAATAGACTGAATGACTCGCTGCTTGTTGTGTTCTTTGGATCCCCTGTCGTATCCAAGGCAAGGCTTGGCGCTCTTTCCAGCTCGACGCCCGCCGGCAATTCTTGGCTGGGAGGAACTGTCTGCCGCCGTACTGGTCAGCTCTATAATTCTTCCTCCCTGCGATGAGACGATCAGAAAGCGACTGTGTTTGTACGAGCACCAGCCCGTGCGCGGCTAGCTGTTGCTGCTGTGCTAGCTAGCTGTTCATGGTGTGGCTGTGCCCTGCTTGCAATTGCAAGGGTGCAGATTTCCGTCTCTAGTGCCTATTTAGTTTCCAAAATTTTACTAAATTTTTTAAGATTTCTCGTCACATCGAATCTTTGGGCGCATGCATGAAGTATTAAATATAAATAAAAAAATAAAACTAATTACACACTTTAGACGAAATTCACGATACGAATCTTTTAAGTATAATTAGACTATAATTGAACACTAATTGCTAAATAACAACAAAAGTGCTACCGTTTCATTTTCTAAAAAATTTCGCCAAATAAACGAGGCATAGTGTCATAGTACTGGTGTATGTTTTCAGTGCTCGTAGCGCCTTTAGCATAGCAGAGGCAGCCAACACAGCAGAGCAGAGCTAGGAGGAGGTAGAGTAGGGGCGCAGGTAGCGACGACGGGCAGGTCTTGGCCCTTGGGAGTCAAATACGTACATGAATGATAGGGCAACGACCTGTGTTCCGGAATGAGAATCTACGCATGTTTCTCCTGCAACATTCCCTCATATTTTATCTAGTAGGAGTACTCTGTAACTCGGGATGGATTTCGTTATTGCCATGTGGGACTCTCCTGTTCGTTTTGGCTGAAATGACTTATAATCCATGACTAAAAGTACTGCTGACTGTTTTAATGTGAAAAAAAATCTATAAATTATAAGCCAGATACGAACGAATAATTCGAAACGAACATGGGCTGCCAAGATCAGAATCATAGAGCCGTGGCAGAGCTCCGGATTGTACTGCTGGGCGCTGGCAGAAGGCAGATGAAAGTGGAAGCATGTGGATTCGCTCCCCAGTACGGGCGATCGATCGATGGATCTGCTGCCATTCTCCCTAATCGCCTTGTCTTGCCCTTGCCGGCCGTGTGACGTTTCCTTGTTTGGCCCAGACGGTCGGAGCGAAGGCGGGGGCGGGGCACGGCGCACGCGGATTCTGATGGCGCGAGCGCGATCGGGCCGCTCCGGCGCCGCGGCTTTTGCTGCCTCGAGAGGCCGTGTTCCATGTGCCTTGGGAGCGATTTTTTTATTATTTTTCAGCCTTTTTTTAAAAAAATATTCATAAATAGACCTCTGATGGTTTGATTTTTGTTTATGGACCCTGACCTCAGCGCCATGGCTTTTGGCGCCGAGGAAACACGTGGTGCTAAGGTCTTGACGAGGCGTCGGACGTAACGGTGACCTAGCGCCGACGTGGACAAGGTCTCGGTGCCGTAGATCTTGGCGCCAAGGTGTTACCTATAGATCTTGGCGTTTGAAATAAAACAAGTATAATTATTCCAAGAAACATTGAACAATGCCATTGCGGTTCAGTAGGTTAGGACCTGCACAACTTAGCTTAAAAGGCCTGGGTTTGAACCTCAACGCAAAATCTTCCTTTGCTATATTTTTATAAGCATTTTTCACTAGCGTGAACATTTTTCTGTTCTGAACATTTTTTACAAGCAGCGTGAACATTTATATAGTTCTAAACACAGATTTCCTAGAGAGGTCACAGCCATATGTACATCCAATTTTACAGTGCATGCCTAGAGGTTTTAGCTGCTAGATAGACAACCAATGTGGTTCCTCCGGCTTAGCCACCATGGCTGACACCCACAGCCCTAACTTCCACATGCTGCCGCCCTTCTTTCTCCGGGTGAACGACCACGGTGGCCTACGCCTCTTCCAGTGCGCCCTCCTTGCCCTTCCGACTTGTGGTCAGTGTACTGACCATAGGAGGAAGCTCACCTGGCCTCATGGTCTTACCGTCGGTCTGGGAGATGATCTCCCAGTGCTCCGTAACTGACGTGACATCCCCATGTTTCCCACAATGCTTCTTGATGTCGTAGAGTGTTGGGAGTATAATGTAGTCGTTCAGCAGGTCATAGAACGGGTCAGGTTCTCCGGCGTGCAGCCAGTGCTAGACGATCCGGAACACATGGCGACTGCAGACGATTCCCCGGTGGTCAGCAGCAACCCCAGCTCTTGCCACGGCATCAAATCCATCCGCTTGTATAAAAAGGAAAAATAAAACATTTTGCCCTCAATTTTCTCAACGGAGCTTTGCTTCAAACCCCCAAATGATAAAAGCAAAACGCCAATAATATCAGACCTTTGCTGATTCTGTGGGAACAGAGCCGTCACCATCAACATAGACATATTTTCCCTGAAAAAAGGGGAGAAAAAACAGGGCTCACATCATCAGACATTATAAACTGGGGATTCATTGTTAAACGCACCAGGAATTGCAAAAAAATGAAATCATGAAAAACACACACAAAAAAAGAACTAACCTGAGCATATAAGAGGTTGACCGAGATTTGAAACCGGATGCTTTTCACTGCCATAGCTGCCAAAGAGAAGCATATATTTGGTGAGAATGCACCAGACAGTATGTGGAGTATCATAATCAATCCCATAAATGTTGTAGAATTTCACTGATTCTGGAAGCTTTGTACTGCTTAAAAGATCATAAGTTTCCTTTGCCCAATTCAATATATCCAAATTAAGGGGCACCGGAATATGCATGCCATCAGCAATGATCTGCCATTGCAATTTAATTGTCAGAAAGAATGAGCATTAGGGTAAGCTGAGTTACCCAATAATTTGAAATGTGAATGACACACCTCATTACTGGAAAGAGCCTTTTCAATCACCTTAATTGCTTCCTCAGGCTCATGTGACTCAAATAATCCATACTTTTCAGCTTGTTTTTTCAGTCGGAATAATGTTTTTCTCTCCCAACAAACTTGCAGGAACAGTGTTTCGGCTTTTTTTTTTCTCCACCGAAACGAACGGGGCCTAACAGGGCACTTTTCTTGCCATCGTTATCCAAATTCTCTCTCCAAATCTGTAGCAGTGGGGTGTCTTTCCACTTGTAGTTAGGGTTTGCCAGCAACTCATAGATTGATGGGCACTCAAGTAGCTGAAGCAGAAAAACTTTTTCAGGATTCTTTCTAAAATGGCAAAAATTATGGTGTCCACATGAACATACACAGGAGATGTTTATGGTAACATATTGAGCAAGGAAAATCACAACATGAGGGTGTATGGAATAAATGATGTTTAAATGACAAAAGGGCCTAATCATGTGACTTCTAGGAATCAATGGCAAAAAAAAAAAAAAAAAAAAAAATCAAGACAATCACAATACTGAATAGTACCTGCTTAGTAGAGCTCTTACAATACTCTTAATATAAAAGTGAGATTTGCAGTCATTAATACTACTAGGCAGGTTAGACATGGGCGACTTCAGCAGATTGCATTGAAATCAAGGTGAGCCTAAGATGGAATCAGCTTGAGAATTGCATCGCCAGACGAACAGATGAGCAATTTCAGCAAGCTGCGAGGCACCGGCGCAGTTTTGGGGAAAATTGGAACGCAAGCTGGGCCCCAATTGAACCAGAGATAGCAGTCCAAGTCGGCTGCCGCGGCAATTTGCGAGAAAGCTCCAGCTCACCGGATGAAAAGGACCAAAATAAAACGCCGGCAACTCTGACACACCCACCCTCCCCTATACAAGGTGAACACCAACAGAGCCCCTCCGATCGCGCGAACGAAGCCGCAGGGTTCGGAGCCAGTCGGGGGGACGCCGGCGCTGGGCTAGGGACCGCGGCCGGAATCTAGTGGTGTTTATTCGCTTCCGGAATTGGGAGGTGGTCGGGTTTCGCTTTCCCGTCCCGTACTCTAACGCCGAACCGGAGGGAGGTACACGAAGCAAAGTTGCCGAAAAATGTACAAAAAAAAAATTCAGCGCCGGAGTTTGAATCCACGACTTTGAGCTAAGTCGCGCGTGTCATAACCAGCTGAACCGCAATGACGTCATTACATGTTTTTCGAAATAATTGTACTTGTTTTATTTCAAACGCCAAAATCTATAGGGTAACAGCTCGACGTCATGATCTATGGCGCCGAGTTCGGCGTCAAGATCTACGGCGCCGAGGCCTTGTCCACGTCGGCGTTAGGTCACCGCCATGTCCGACGTCCCGCCAAGGCCTCGGCGCCATTAGCCATGGCGCCGAGACGTGTTTCCTCGATGTCAAAAGCCATGGTGCCAAGATCAGAGTCCATAAACGAAAATCAAACCATCAGGGTCTACTTGTGAATATTTAAAAAACGGCTTAAAAATAAAAAAATTCGGGCCTTGGGATCGTGCTCGCACATAAGGATGGCAACGGGGATATACCCGTCGGGGATCGCCGGAACGTTCTCTTTCCCGCTACGGAGAATTCATCCCGTCTCCGTCCCCGTTAACTGTCTCGGGTATAGATTCTTGCCCATCTCCGTACCTGTCGAGCATCGGTCGGGTAACAGATACCCGACAGGTGTTGCATACCCGATAAACAAGGACACTTGGGGTCACAGCTTTGCAATCAGAGACGTTTCTTCTTCACTCGGGTATAAGTGTCGGAGTCTTGGAGATGCCGAGGAGAAGGAGCGAGGTTGCGAGGAGGACGAGCAAAGGTGGCAGAGAGACCGAACTGAGGAAGCGAGGGGCACGAGCGCTCGTGAGGCAGGCGTGCTTGTGCTGCTGGCGGAGATGGTGAGGAAAAATTGAACTAGGGTTTCTAAAACATACAAACTATATATATGATTGTTCAGATTTAGGCCAAAATACCTATGTTGAGCTTCTTTAGGCCTAATACCCGCATGACAGCTCAAATAGTTGGGTTCCCCAACGGGTAACGGGACGAGTAAACAGGTAACGTTCCCGTACCCGCTATACCCGTCGGGGATGGATTCTTGCCCATTTAGATGCCCGCGGGTAAAGATATGATTCCATCCCCACCTCCTAATGGATTAAATACCTGTCAGGTATCGGATATCGAGGCCCGTTGCCATCTTTACATGCACATGTAACATGCCCCCATGCCCGCTCTTCTCGTCCGTTTCAGCCGGTTCGGAGAACCCGAGACCCGAGTCCCCAGCTTAAGGATGGCAACGGGTATATACCCGTCGGGTATCGCCGGAACGTTCTCTTCCCCGCTACGAAGAATTCATCCCGTCCCCATCCCCATTATCTGTCTCGGGTATAGATTCTTGCCCATCCCCGTACCCGTCGGGTATCGGTCGGGTAACAGATACCCGACGGGTACTGCATACCCGATAAACAAGGACACTTGGAGTCGCAGCTTTGCAATCGGAGGCGTTTCTTCTTTACCCGGGTATAAGTGTCGGAGTCTCGGAGATGCCGAGGAGAAGGAACGAGGTTGCGAGGAGGACGAGCAAAGGTGGCAGAGAGACCGAACTGAGGAAGCAAGGGGCACGAGCGCTCGTGAGACAGGCGTGCTTGTGCTGCTGGTGGAGATGGTGAGGAAAAATTGAACGAGGGTTCCTAGAACACACAAATTATATATATGACTGTTCAGATTTGGACCAAAATATCTATGTTGAGCTTCTTTGGGCCTAATACTCGCATGACAGCTCAAATAGTCGGGTTCCCCAACGGGTAACGGGGACGGGTAAACAGGGAACGTTCCCGTACCCGCTATACCCGTCGGGTATGGATTCTTGCCCATTTAGATGCCCGCGGGTAAAGATATGATCACATCCCCATCCCCTAATGGATCAAATACCCGTCGGGTATCGGGTATCGGGTCCCCGTTGCCATCCTTACCCCAGCTGAAGAGGTTGGTCCAGAGGCAAAAGGGCATTGCAGCAGCTGCCTATCGAACGAACCAAGGTCGGGGACTCGGGTCAGCTGGCCGAGAAATCCGGTGACATGCCACTTCCCTTTGCTCTGGTTGCTGCTGCACCGAGCCACGAGGTGGGGTTGACCGACTCCTCCCTGGTCCCCACTGCCAGCCTGGCTTCGAGCCACAACGACAACGTCGCGTTGCTCGGCGCCCGCAACCCGTCGCCGCCATGAATTCAGTCAGCGGTGCAGCAACCCGTGGCACACATGCGGCGTCTGCCTCTGGTTGCCGCCGCCGCCGCGTACTAGCAGCATGCGTCGGAATGTTGCACCGTGTGTTTGTGCCGCCAGGGTTGCCGAATGCGACTTGCCGGCGTGTCAAATGCAGCTGACCTGACGAAGCGACACTCGACCTCGAGGCCTGACGAGGTCTACAACCTTGTTTATCGGCAAAACAAGCCGGAACCCCCTCCCCCGTTGAAACATTGACATGCGTGTTAGCATCCCAGATCAAAATTGACATCGAGGACAATGGCTTGGGCAACGATGGAAAGGCCCCTGTGGCTTGGGCAACGATTTGCGATGGCGAATGAATGACCTTCCCAGCCTCAGCGCTATCATTCCAGGCCTGGATCCATGCTTTCTCGGTATACAATTCAAAACGGGTGCTAAGCCCAAACCCCAAACATTCTCAGTTCCGTTCTTTTTTGAGCACTCCAAACACTCTCGGGTAAAACATGTCTTCCTATTTGGCCCACTGAGGTTGCTCATGAGTGCTGGCCCATTATTCCCTGGTAGCCAGGAGTTACGGAGGAGCTGGGCTGCCCATTTCCTTTTCTTTTCATTTTCCTTTTCCTTTTCCCTCCATTTTGTCTTTCTTTTTGGTTTTGCACATCTCCATCGCACCTGAAATTTTTAATTTTAATTTATTATTATACAGCACTAAATAAACTAATTATTCTGTCATTTTCTAAAAATTTCTGACCTTTAGTTGTTTATTTACCAAATTATATGGAGGAAAATATGACTCAATTTTTTTTCTCAATTAATTAACAACCGGGTATTGGATTCATGTTAAATGCATTGAGTTTTTGTGTGAGAAATGGATTTACAAAGTCCAGTTAGTTTCTGGGGTATAATTTGAAACCAGGAAACAAATATGAAAACGGGGGGCTAAGCCCAAACCCCAAATATATGCTCATATATCTGTCTCAGGTCTCAGCTATAACATGCGTGCTTGTTTGGCCCATTATTTCACCACAACCACAAGGAAGCAAGAGATCAGATGCCGGCCCACTATTCCATGATAACCAGGAGTCACGGAGGAGCTGGCTTGCCTTTTCTTCTGAACAAAACCCTGGTTTGAATTTTTTCCTCCCTTTTCTCTCAATTTTTTTTGCAGATCTCTACCTTGTTCTCCCAAGTATTTCATGTCAATACAAAATAATATTATATTTCATGCTATTGTTCCGTGGCTGAAACCTCACAAGTTATGTTTCCATGTATCAATATGTGGCATGCCAAAGTAAATGTCACACTGTCACTATTTCTATGTCCTGGTCTGAAGGACCAAAATGGCAATTAAAGGGGGAGGGTGAATGGGAGACTTAAAATTCTATTCACAAGAATGATAGATGTTAAGAATTTCTCAATTAAAGGATTGATGGGTTCATACCATATATGCCCGGAAGGCTATATCTATATTCATGGACTATATGTACACCTGGAATGACTAATAAACAGATGGCTCCTCTCATATATTTGTGTTTTCTGTGTTGTTCTTGAGGACTAAGAAAGGAAGACGGGATCTATATACGACTTCTACATATACACGCCTCTTTATTGTTGAGAATGAGAAAACGAATCTGGTAGTCCATGGATAGGCCAATTCTCAACATGTTATCAGCAGCTCTACCGCTGGGTGAGTCGTTATAGTTTTTATATTGGATTTGAGAGGTTGTTGAAGCCACCCTCTCTCTATGGAGACCCCACATCTACGAAGTGAGTGGAGATATGAAGAACTCCATCCTTCATAATATAGTTGGTTGAATACATATCATGTCATACTATCCAAATGTTGTACATTAAGATGATGGTTACCTGATCATGCCTAGAGTCAGCCCGTTGGATCTGCTAATATGCTTAGATATATTTGATACATTAGACTTTTAGTCGTAATGGGCCACAAGCGTTGAAGGCCCATTAGTGACATTGATATATTGAAACAATACTTGTGCTTCAATACTTGAGGAAAGTAAAGGTATGTTTGATTGCCATCAAACCCTAGCCACCTTATCTATCACATCCCTAGATCGCTGTTGCATGTGAGGTTTTTAGCACACCTACATGAGATGTTCGTTCCTTGTATGTGTGGGTGAGTGTAGAGACTGTTCATGGTTTGTGTATTATGTCAATCATATTACTACTTCCCTAATGTTGATTGCATCTATGCATGTTGTATCAAGTCTTCTGCCGCACCGTGTGTCATGAAAGTACAATCCATAATCATCTACTCATAAATATTCTTTATTTCATGGTAATTTTGTTTGTATGCAAGCGTACCATGTCTTGGTCCTTGATATGACCTCCTTGAGCAAAGGCATGGTTAGAGCCCCCTTTAAATGCCCTGAATGATTTGCAGTGGTAGCAAGGCGAGTACAAATGTTTAGTCTTCTTTTTGACAATAAAATAAAACAAATCCTATCCTAAACATCCAAGGATGCTTATGGGTGTAAATTATCGCAATACTTGCATCTACAGTGAAGCAAACTAATGGTTCTCTAACAACAAAACACTTAATATAAAGACATTGCCTCTAGCAAATACAGTTGCTAAACTTCCACCCATGTGTTGCAAAGATAAAAAATATTAGTTGTCTCTAAAACACGACACACCTAGTGATGAGGACATAACTTCTTCATCACATACAAGCCAAGGAGAGGAGGAGGACCAGCATGGGCGTCCAATTCATCTTTCTCATGGTGGAGGCCCAGTCCAACTGAAGTTGGAGCCCATCTCGGGTTCCAAGACTAGTCTGCCTTAAACTAGTCACCCAGGACGCATCCGAACTCCATTTTCGACGATCTACATATGGTTGGAAAGCTAACTTAATAAGGAAGCCAATGCAAGTAGTCTCACATCAAAAGCCTTTCGAAATCAATGGAAATTGTCGAAACAAGTTAGCGTCCAAAATCTGTCAGGGTGCTGCGACACCGTCTTTTGGTCCGTCTGATCGTGTATCGTGTTTGGGCCCATTAGGGGGCGCATCCAGGTGGTGACACACAAGACTCTATAAATAGCAGCCGTCGCTCTCCTTAGGGTTTAGGTTTTGTTTAGTTCTTGATTTTCTCATGAAACAGACATCGTTTTGCTGCAACTGTACCGTAAGGCTGCTTACTGTGAACTAGGGCCCCCAGTTCTTGATCTTGTTCGTCTGTGGCGATTAGTCTTTTCGAATAAAGACTTAAACTCCTTCTTGTTATCATAAGCCTCATATTTATTTGTAATTTCAGATTGCGTTCATCCTGTTCTTGCTTGTGTTCTCGATTTGCTTGCAGGAAAGCCTTCTCGGTGAGGTCAATCGCGTTCGCGTCATTGATAACCAACAAAGCAGTGGTGTAATGGTTGCGGGGGTCCGAATCAGTCTTGGTTCGAAGCCTAGATCATAAACGCCGAGTCTCCACCAAACAATGCTATCATACCTTTTAGAAGATCGGGCCTAGTCTACATCAAGTGATATCAGAGCCCTTGTTGCCCATTAGGTATAACTTTATTTTTCTCTTTAGATTGTTACTATTTTTGCATTACCTATAGTCCACAAAAGCCAAAAAATATACACCGCCACATATTCCCTGTTGAAGGGACCATGACGCCTAAGAGGGGAGGGTGAATTAGGCAACTTAAAATTCTAACTCTAAACTATGGCCACTTTTTTTAAACCTAGGAAAATCTATGCAAAAGATAAACTATCTAAATGTGCAACTACTGTTTTGCTAGTGTGTTGCTATCTCTACCACAAAAGGAGTAATACAATCAATGTAAATGTGGAAGCTAAAGAGCAAGGTAGAGATATGCAAACTCCCATCGACGACCGCAAACTCCCATCGATGACTCCGGTATTTTTACCGAGGTATCGAGAAGCACGCAAGCTTCCTCCTAGTCCTCGTTGGAGCCCCTCTCAAGGAATCCCTCGCAAGGGCCAAGCTCTCGATTGGGTAACTCTGTGGATAGCCTCGGGCCTTCCCCATATGCAAGTGGGTCTCCGACGTGCCTTCCGGCAAGCCTCTCCCGGATGCTCCCCGCTGTCTTCACTATCAAGCTTCCGGCCGAAACGCCACGGGTCTTGTTCCCTCCGGTACACGGTGGTGGCCACACCACAAATGCGGTTGGTGTGATCTTGCAAGACTTCAAGCCCCTCCGATGTACAACAATGGTGCGCGTAAGCACCAAGTGGTAAGATGTATGCAAACCTCACTAAATACTAGGCCTAAACCTAGAGCAAGCGCATGAGCGGTGGTCTAATCAACCTAAGCACTTCGCAAAGCATCTATGCTAATCACCTAATGAATCACTAAGCTCTATGCAAGTGGAGATTACTAAAATGGTGTATCAACACCCTTGGTATGTTTTCTCAGCTCCACACACTTCATTTGGCCAGTTGGGGGTTGTATTTATAAGCCCCACTGAGAAAGTAGCCGTTGGGGACAAAATCCTATTTTTCTGCTACTGACCGGACGCTGAACTCGTCCTAACCGGACGTGTCCGATCGTCCCAACCATTGGAGCCACGAACACTTGATCGGATGCTGCCAGCGTCCGGTCACCTGCCACCGGACACGTCCGGTCGTAGTTTTGTCGCTCTAAAACCTCTTTGTACTCGATCAGATGCTGCTGCCCTACGTCTGGTCAGTTGCCACCAGCGTCCGGTCACTGCTGATGACGCCTATCTGCTGAGCCTCCGGTCCAGCATCTAGTCGCTTCTTCCAGCGTTCGGTCCAGCGTCCGGTCACCTCTGCGAGCTCGTTTCTTCGCGATCTTGCGTACGGCTTGGTTTCTATCTCCATGCTTAGACTTTGCTTTATATCTTGGGTCTTCTCTTGTGCTTCTAAGGTCTTGCTTGAGGTGTTGATCATCGGATCATCACGTCGCCTTTGTCCAAGTCACGTCTTGCATCCTATTGAACTACAAAATAATCACTTGCAAATTCATTTGTCCAATTTGGTTGTGTTGGTCATTAAACACAAAAATCCAAAGTAAATGAGTCAATGGTTCATTTTCCTTACAATCTCCCCCTTTTTGGTGATTGATGACAACACGACCAAAGCAAGCAAGTAATAGACTTTTGAAATTTTAAAACTACCTACTTGCTAGGATGTAATACAAGGGGCAAGATTACATGATGCTAAAAGATACTACTTGTAAGACTATATAGAAACTTATCTTGCCCTTGCAAACATCCCCATGTGGTATTATAGATTTAAGCCTTGCTTCCTACAAGTTTTCCCATTACTTAGGTTAATTCATAATCCACTATCCTCCCTTTCTTGGACCATTACTACAAATCAATGCTTGCTTTTGGTCCTCTAAATTCTACCCCTTTGGAATCAAGCACCGAAAAGGAAGACATTAGTAGCATGAGGGAGGGTCAAACTTTGTGATCCTTTGTATGTAGAGTGGAATAGATCACAAAATTTGACTCTCACATTATATAGATTAAGCTCCCCTAAATATATGCATACATATGATAGAAGGCAAAGCATATGCATAGTTGGCAAATTCTTTGCTCACGGGAATTTAATCTATATAATGCATGGAGAAAGCATATAAATATCAAAATGAAATCAACATGATGATATTGGTTTAGAAATACCACATATGGAAACCAATTTGATTTCTACCACTAGCAACCGGTGGTGGATCTTTAAAGTTTGATGCTTAACTCCGGGGACTCCATTTTCCTTGCAATGAGACTACTACACACATGATAAGCTCGAAAAGATGTTAGTCTCAAAGCATCCAACTTGTAGAGTAACCTCCCCCTAAATTTGTGCACACAAGTATAGAATACTTGTTGGAAACATGCATATTGATTTTAGAATCAATAATACCACATGAAAGATGACATCTCATGAATGTGAGAATCATTTTCGAATATGATATTTGGGAGAAGTTATCTACAGTTCGGACTTTGGCACATATTAGATGAACAATTTAAGAACAAGCTATGTGCTGTGCTCCTAAACAATTTTGAACCATGTAGGATTGCTCCAAGGAATAAGAATGAAACCGAGCAAGCCTACCATATGAAATACCTAGTGTATGCATGACAAAAGATATAAGCATGCAAATGTAAACCTAGGCAACAATAGTAACTAGATGCTAAAAGATACCAAAAGATATTGAAGGAAAATAGAATCTAGTTACCTAACATGGAAAGGGAAATTTGGGTCCATAGTATTCACTAACCCACTTGGCAATGATTTTGTCCATCATAATGCACCCCATGAAATGCATCCATACTTTGCCAAGTCTCCAAATTCCCCGTAGTCCATCGGACTTCACTTCTCTTTTGGGATCCAAACCTTCTTGGTGCTCTTCATGTTGGAAATGATTTCCTTTGGCACCCAAAAGCGTTTGACCCCATTGTTGGCTTGCTTGTTCACCTTGATGGCCACCACCTTGTCATTTTTCTTCTTCTTCAAGAGATAAGGTGTGGAGGCCTTCTTGTCCACCTTGTTGGTGTAGGTGTTGGAGAGCTTGCTTGCTTGCTTCTTCTCTTTCTTCTTTGCTCCTCCCCCATTCTTCACCTTGCACTCATAGGACTTGTGACCTTCCTTGTGGCACACATAGCAAACTATGGTTTGTCCTTCATCAAGCTTCTTCACTCCCTTAACGGTGTTATCTTGATGAAGTTGGGCTTGCTTCGCCTTGCCTTTCACTTGAGTCAAGTCCTTGGTGAGGCAAGCTACTTCTTGCTTGAGTTGCTCATTTTCCTTTGCAACCTCTTGTGTGCATGTATCTACAACAATTTTCTCAACACAAACTTGGTTGCACAAAGGTGAGTCTAAACATAAATCATTACAAGAAGTAGAGGCATCCTTTTTAGGCATGTTAAAGATAGAACTTTTCTTTTTAGATGCCTTGGTGGGGGTTGTACTAACGGCTTCAAGATTAGCAACTTTATTAGTTAGCTCATCACAATGTTTGTACATGGTTTCCATTTTTGCAAGCAAACTTTTATAAGCATCTTGTGAGCTAGCTAACTTTTCTTTTAGTTTTTAATTTTTCTTTACAAGTTGCTCATCATTGATTGTGCATTCATTTGTTGTTGCACTAGCCTTAAGTTGCTCAAGTTTAGTAGATAGTTCAACATTGAGATTAGCAAAGTTCTCATATTATTCAAGCAAAGTTTTGTATGCTTCTTGTGAACTATCTAGCTTTTCTTTTAAACTTTTGAGATTCTTTTGTTGACTATTACAAACTTTAGCATATTTAAGATTTTGTTGTACAAGTTTATCATAAGAAGGCAAATCATCATCACTATCATTCTCACTAGAGGATGAGCTTTCGTTACCTCGTGCCATGAGGCACACACGTGAAGAGCTTGATGATGAGTGCTTGCGTCCTCGCCTCTTGTGATGGTGTTCTTCTTCACTTGAAGAATCATTCCATGATTTTATTGAGGTGAGGGCTTGGTTCTTGCATGCCTTCTTCTTTGTCTTGGGTGTGGGCTTGTTTGGATAAACTTCCACAAAGTGCCCCAACTCACCGCATCCATAGTATCCTCTCTTTCTTTGCTCATTTCTTTGATTGGTGAAAATGAGATCTTAAATTTGGATGGGCACACCCTTGACATTGAGCCTTTGGATCATCTTCTCCACCTTGTTGATTAATTTGATTGATTCTTCATCAAGGTCGAAGGTGGAGGAGGAAGATTGATCATCATCACTTGAATCATCATCATCATCATCATCGTCCTCATCTTCTCTTTCATCTTCACTTGAGGAGCTTGAGCTTGAGCTTGTCTCAACATGCTTTCCCTTCATCTTTTTTTTCTCGCTACATGCGAGAGCTTTTCCTTTGCTTGATGAAGAAGCTTCTTCTTGACCCATCTTACGTGATATTTCAAATGCCACTAACTTGCCAATAACTATGCCTGGGGTCATGGTGCTCAAGTCCTCCATGTTGTGAAGGATGGTGATGATGCTTGCATATTTCTTTTGTGGTAGCACGGAGATGATCTTCCTCACGATGTCCGCATCATCTAGCTTTATTAATCCTGTTGAATGGAGCTCATTGATAATTATATTCAAATGAGAATACATATCATGAACAAGCTCATCATCATTCATTGTAAAGGAATCATAATTTTGTTTAGCTAGACAATGTTTTTGCTCACGGACATTACTTGTGCCGTTATGGAGCTCTTGGAGTTTTAACCAAATTTCATGTGCCGTATTTAAAGTGAATACTTAGTTAAACACATCCATGCTAAATGATTCAAACAGGCAATTCTTAGCTCTAGCATTGAAATGCATTTCGTTTTCATCACTCTTTGTGGGTTTTTCGGGATTCTTGATGGGTTTCATCTCGTCACGAGTGACTCTCCATACACCCAAATCAACCACCTCAAGGTGGCAAGCCATTCTAGCCTTATAGTAAGGGAAGTTAGTGCCGTCAAAGTGCGGAGGCCTAGAGGTATCCATCCCAACCACTCTAAATGGCGTCGGCCCAACGGCGGTTAAGCCAATGGTCCAAATTGAGCCAACTAGCTCTGATACCAATTGAAGGGACTGTGACGCCTAAGAGGGGGGTGAATTAGGCAACTTAAAATTCTAACTCTAAACTATGGCCTCTTTTTCTAAACCTAGCAAAACCTATGCAAAAGATAAACTATCTAGATGTACAACTACGATTTTGCTAGTGTGTTGCTATCTCTAACACAAAAGAAGTAATACAATCAATGTAAATGCGGAAGCTAAAGAGCAAGGTAGAGATATGCAAACTCCCATCGATGACTCTGGTATTTTTACCGAGGTATCGAGAAGCATGCAAGCTTCCCCCTAGTCCTTGTTGGAGCCCCTCGTAAGGAATCCCTCGCAAGGGCCAAGCTCCTGGTCGGGTAACTCCGTGGATAGCCTCAGACCTTCCCCACGCGCAAGTGGGTCTCCGACGTGCCTTCCGGTAAGCCTCTCCCGGATGCTCCCCGCCGTCTTCGCTATCAAGCTTCTGGCCAAAATATCGTGGGCCTTGTTCCCTCCGGTACACGGTGGCGGCCACACCACAAACGCGGTTGGTGTGATCTCGCAAGACTTCAAGCCCCTCCAATGTACAACAATGGTGCGCGCATGCATCAAGTGGTAAGAGGTATATAAACCTCACTAAACACTAGGCCTAAACCTAGAGCAAGCGCATGAGCGGTGGTCTAATCAGCCTAAGCACTTCGTAAAGCACCTATGCTAATCACCTAATGAATCACTAAGCTCTATGCAAGTGGAGATCACTAAAATAGTATATCAACACCCTTGGTATGTTTCCTTAGCTCCACACACTTCATTTGGCCGGTTGGGGGTTGTATTTATAAGCCCCACTGAGAAAGTAGCCGTTGGGGACAAAATCCTGTTTTTCTGCTACTGACCGGACGTGTCCGGTCATCTCGACCATTGGAGCCACAAATACTTGATCGGACACTGCCAGCGTCCGGTCACCTGCCACCGGACGCGTCCGATCGCAGTTTCGCCGTTCTAGAACCTCTCTGTACTCGATCGGACACTACTGCCCTACGTTTGGTCACTGCTGATGACGCTTGTCTACCGAGCCTCCGGTCCAGCATCTGGTCGCTTCTTTTAGCGTCTAGTCCAGCGTCCGGTCACCTCTGTGAGCTCGTTTCTTCACGATCTTGCATACGACTTGGTTCCTATCTTCATGCTTGGACTTTGCTTTATATCTTGGGTCTTCTCTTATGCTTCTAAGGTCTTGCTTGAGGTGTTGATCATTAGATTATCACATCACCTTTGTCCAAGTCACGTCTTGCATCCTATTAAACTACAAAATAATCAGTTACAAATTCATTAGTCCAATTTGGTTGTGTTGGTCATCAAACACAAAAATCCAAAGTAAATGGGTCAAGGGTCCATTTTCCTTACACCTGTCCTATAGACTCGTTGTGCCATGCAATTTTGTCTCTATGTCACATGGTTGAGTTTGTCCCCTAGGTCAAGCTCTGGTTGCTGGTTTTAGATCGTTTTTGAGTCTAGTTTGTGTTTTTTCCTTTGTTTTTTTTATCATAATCCGTGAACACCTTCAAGTCTTGCTATGTTTCCTTTATATCCATCAAACCCTAGTCCATGCCATCTAATTTGTTATACTTGTCTTCACTGTTTCCATCAAATCCTTGCTGCCATGACCAATTTTGCGCGCATTGTTCCCATTTTGTCGTCTAATTCGGAGTCAATTCGTAAAACTGGTCTAGTTTTTGCATACGAACTCGAATTTCGACATTCCATATATCAAAATCGATCAGAAAATTTTTTTGGATCCATCCATCCCCTGCCATGTTGGGGTCAGAAATTTTTATTTTGGTCAAAAACTGGTAACAAGATCATCTTTTCGTGGTCACAAGCTTTTTGTCGATTTTGAGCACGTCTTCTAAAATTTCCACAGGCCACGCCTTTCACTTGTTTAAGCTCATATTTTCTGTGGTTACTTCTTTTGTGCTCCTAAGTGAAGAAAAAATATCAAAAAATAAAAATAAAAAGAAAAAGTCAAAGAATCTAAAAAAACAACGACAACAAAAAAATAGAAAAAAAAGAGGGGCAAAAGTAGAACAATATCTAGAGGAGCACATAGAGAGCGTCATTTGAGCTGTGTTTGCGTGTGCTGATTTCTGCCTTGTTCCTAATCATATTCCTGCTGTTCACATCACTTAATACATCTGGTACTTGAAAATGAGTAGGTCAGCAACTAAGATAAGTACTTGGGATACTTATTCAGCTTTGCTATTCAGTTGCGAATTTTGATATTTCTTGCTACTATATTGTGCATGTCCAAGCTCTACTTTCTTTTAACCAAGTATAGGTTCGCCTTGCAACTGTTACACTCAAGCTACAACGGTATCATAGTCACCGACCGATTGCACCGCCTGTTGCTTTGGTAAGAACACTTGTAAGACCATGGTAAGACGCTTGAGAGTTAAGTGCTTTATTTTTTCTTGTCCATAACCTAAGTAGTTGGTAGGGATAATACTATTTATGTTGTCTTCTTCTTTCTACTAACCATGTCAGGAAAAGTGGAAAGCAGCGGCAAAGGAAACGGGAATACACCTACAGATTTCAATGACTGTGTTTCTAAGAATGAGCTTCGTGTCGTTCTTGATGACAAGTTTAATGAGATCCTTCAACAAATCACCAACTTGGCTAAGAGGATTAAAGATGTTGAACAACGATATCCTGAACCATGTCCTGAAGATGATGATGATGATGATGATCTTTCTAAGGAGGATGATGGCGACACGGAGGCTGAAGCCGAAGCTCAACGACGTGCTGATGATGCACATAATCGTAATCGGTTGAACTTTAACTGATGTGGTATGGGAGGTAATAACCAAGGTAATAATAATTCTTTCTCTAAAACTAAGTTTAAGATACCTCCTTTTTCTGGTTCTGCTGATCCTGAAGCATATTTAGATTGGGAGATAGCTGCAGATAAAAATTTTAGCTCCCATCAAGTCCCTGAAAAATATAGAGTTAGACTTGCTACTAGTGAGTTTACTAGTTTTGCTCTTTTCTGGTGGAATGATATTTTCAATAATGTTAATGCTAATGCTAATGCTCAAATACCTCAAACCTAGACTATACTTAAATGATGAATGAAATTGAGATTTGTTCCTCCATACTATCAGCGTGATCTGCGATTAAAACTCCAATGTTTAAATCAAGGTAGTAAGACTATTGAGGAATATTATTAGGAGCTTTTAATTGGTCTAGCACGTAGTAACATACAAGAGGATGAAATGGATAAGTGTTCTAGATTTTTTGGAGGTTTGCGTCGTGAAATACAGGATGTTCTTGACTATAAAGAATGGACTAGATTTTCCCAATTATATCATTATGCTCTTAAAGTTGAAAGGGAAGTACAGGGACGACAATCTAGGCGTTCCACGACACCGTCCACTCCTTCACGTCCAACTGAGGTGAGTAAATTTTCTGATGTGCAGATACCACCAGTGCCTGTAAAGAAGAGTTCTTCTATCACACCTTCTTCCAGTGGATCTGCTACACCTTTCTCTAGCAGCTCTTCTAAAATTGTTTGCCACCGTTGCAAGGGCATGGGACATATTGCTAAAGAATGCCCTAGCAAACGCGCATATATTGCTACTGATGATGGTGGGTATGCTAGTGCTAGTGATGAAGAGAATGAATTTGCACTTGCAACTGATCTTTATGTAGATAAATTTGCGGATAGTGTTGAAGATCTTGATGAGGTAATTAATAGTGTGACATGCACTGCAAACTACAAATCAATCCTTGTTCAGCGTGTTTTGAGTACACAAGTTGAGCCAGTAGACAAGCTACAACGTCATAATTTGTTTTAAATGTTTCTCATTGTCAATAATTTCTGTGTTCATGCTATAATTGATGGAGGGAGCAACAATAACTTAGTAAGTTCTAAGCTTGTCAAGACCCTTGGTTTATCTACACATGCTCTTCCACATTCATACCATGTTCAATGGTTCAACAATAGTGGTAAGGCAAAGGTAACACAATATGCTCGTGTATATTTTTCTATCGGATCATATGATGATTATGCTGATTTTGATGTCGTGCCTATGTAAGCTTGTTCACTTTTGTTAGGCCACCCTTGACAATATGATAATAATGTTCTACATCATGGTAGGCAAAATAGATATACTTTTATATTTAAGGGAAAGACCATTGCTTTACTTTCTTTAACTCCTGCTGAAATTGTGCAATATGAAAAGGAACTTGCTGAAAAGAAAAAGAAAGGCCATGATAAAGACTTTAGCAAACCAACAAATGAACCATCAAGTAACATGAAAGAAGTTTTATTTGCTCTTAAATCTGTTCTTGCTGATCATGATGAACCTTGTTATGTTTTAACTTGTACATCGCCTATATGTCCACTTGGTCTTGCTTCTAGTGCTATGCCTCTTATTGGTACTAACCTTTTACAGGAGGAGGATGAATTCCTAGCAGGGAAGCCACCATAGCAGCCGCCTTTGCGAAGGATTGGGCGCCAAGATGAACGTCTTCTTCCGGAGCCATCATTGCTATCATCCAATGGAGGAGGCGATCTACTTCAGTCGAGGATGATTTCAATTCAAGAAAGGGAGGATGATGAGGATATCACTTCTTCATCACATACAAGCCAAGGAGAGGAGGAGGACCAGCATGGGTGTCCAATTCATCTTTCTTATGGTGGAGGCCTAGTCCAACTGAAGTTGGAGCCCATCTCGGGTTTCAGGACTAGTCTGCCTTAAACTGGTCACCCAGGACGTATCCGGACTCCATTTTTGACGATCTACATATGGTTGGAAAGCTAATTTAATAAGAAAGCCAATGCAAGTAGTATCACATCAAAAGCCTTTCGGAATCAACAGGAATCGTCGAAACAAGTCAGCGTCCAGAATCTGCCAGGGTGCCGCGATACCGTCTTTTGGTCCGTCGGACCGTGTATCGTGTTTGGGCCCATTAGGGGGCGCGTCTAGAGGGGGTGATGCCCAAGACTCTATAAATAGCATCCGTCGCTCTCCTTAGGGTTTGGGTTTTGTTTAGTTCGTGATTTCCTCGTGAAACAAACATCGTTTTACTGCAACTGTGCTGCCAAGGCTGCTTGCTGTGAACCAGGGCCTCAGTTCTTGATCTTGTTCGCCTGCGGTGATTAGTCCTTTCGAATAAAGACTTAAACTCCTTGCTATCATAAGTCTCATATTTGTTTGCAATTTCAGATTGCGTTCATCCCGTTCTTGCTTGTGTTTTCTATTCGCTTGCAGGAAAGCCTTCTCGGCGAGGTCAATCATGTTCGCGTGGTTGATAACCAACGGAGCAGTGATGTAACGGTTGCGGGGGTCCGAATTAGTCTTGATTCGAAGCATAGATCATGAACGTCGAGTCTCCACCAGTCGACGCTGTCATACCTTTCGGAAGATCGGGCCTAGTCTACATCATCTAGGGCCAGATATCGAGTCAGCTTGGCTCGGCTCGGTCCAGCTTTAACGAGCCAGCTCAGCTCAGCTCGTTAATATTACGAGCTGGAGGCGCAGCTTAGCTTGGCTCGTTAGTGAGCTTGAGCTGGCTCGTTGAGCTCGCGAGCTACTACAAAAAAATAGAGCACACATGTTTATAATGTTTTTGCAAAATTAATTTCAGAAGGTCACGTCTACTATTATGCAATCATACATGATTAATACACATAAGGTTCATCAAAAGTATCAACCATGCAGCATAGTTGGTCCATCCATGATCTATGCAGTTCTAGCATACTTACTAGTTGCTTGCCACCACAGACTTAGTAAAGTCCACAAATTCAATATCAGCATCATCATCTTCTCCCTAGAAAATAATCCATAAATCAACATTTAAGTACCACGACAATTATAAAATCAAAATCCATATGAAACAGCTAAAAATAAGAATTACATACCAATAGAATAGGTTGACATTTCTAGGTTAGCACCATCATCTTTTGGATTCATGGTCGTAGACTGATAGGCCTCAGCTCGTTTTAGCTCGTGAGCACCTCGCGAGCTGGCTCGTTAAAACAGCGAGTTAGACTTCCAACTCAGCTCGTGAAAAAAGTTAAAACGAGCCGAGCCAAGCCGGGCCGAGCCGGCTACGAATCGAGCGAATTGGCGAGCCACGAGTATTTTGTCAAGCCCTATACACACCTAAGGTTTTGATACACCTTATGCAAATACAGACACAATATATTTATTTTTAAAGGCACTTTTAATCTCCATAGACGAATAGGTGAAACATCAAAATCAATCAACAATTATACATAGATTGTGCTAGGGCTGTTTAGTTTAACTGATTCCCATCATGTCCTTGGAAAAGTTACATCGGAGGAACAGATGCTTTAATTTATGACACAGCAGAATACCTAATTAATCTACAGGTCGATTTTCAATACTTTGTGAACAGCCATATGCCCAATCATCATGAATTTGTAGCGTTTGGCAGACCAGAAGTTCCCATTTCTTCAAATATAGGCACAGTATTCTTGTGCATCTGAAACATTCGCCAAAGAGGATAAATTGAGCATGGGCTTCAATGGGAACTTGCAATCTTGGGCCGTTTCTTCATCTTGGAGGAGGCCTACCTATTTGCTGTACTGGGCCGAATACGCGGCCCAAGGTGGAATACGACATCTATAGCTATCTGCCATTTTGAGAGAGAGAGAGAGAGAGAGATCTAAAGTACAGTTTGTTTGTTTAGATTGGCAGTGACGATCACTGGATCGATCGGGCTCAGGCAAGGCCCCCAGGCCCATTAAGCACACAACGACAGTCCACTACACACGTTGCGCCTGGCCAGTACCATGATCAAAAAAGAAATCTGGTAGTGCTGTTGTAGCTAGCATCAATCAATCGATAAAATAATTGGACGAGACCGAGGGACCTAACCCATCCTTGTCGACACGTTCTGGGGGTTCCTACGTACGTTACGTAGCACACATCGCTGCCACACATGACACATTCGAGGGTCCCTCCAACGTCTACATAGTAACAGTACCACACTGTTTGACGATGAGGACCGAATGAATGGAACCGGTAGGAGCATACCATGCAACAATGCTATCAACACATTTAATTTACACACATGCAATAATCGAAACGTGCATGGGTCCACCTGACATGCATGCCGATCGATCGAGGACCTATCAGTGGTGCTAGTAGCTAGCATGCACAGTAGCGATGGATCAAGGGTAGCTAGCATGCTCGAGCTCCCGACCCAACTGCTAAAATTTAGAAAGTGTGTCGAAAGAATATTGTATAGAGTGTTTGGATACTAATAAAAAAATAAATTACATAATCCGTCAGTACTCCATGAGATGAAAATTTTAAGCCTAATTAATCCATCATTAGCACATGTTTACTGTAGCAAAATATTGTCAAATCATGGACTAATTAGGCTCAAAAGATTCGTCTCGTAAATTAGTCGCAAACTATGTAATTAGTCTATATTTAATACTCCATGCATGCGTCCAAACATCCGATGGGACAACGACTAAAATTTAGGAGGGACAACCAAACACCCCCTTACTCTCTCCATCCTAAAAACTATTGATGTTATAGTATTTAACTTTTATCCTAAAATAGTTGTCATTCTCACTTCCGAATACATCTTTTCATTCTTTCAATATCCCTCTAGGAGAAAATCTAAACCGTTAAGACTATCTCTAACAAAGAACTCATATGAGCATCCAAACCTAAAATGGGTAGCAAGAGACTCAAAATCAGTCTCCAACAGAGTACTTATACGGGTGACCTATTTTGGATTGCCTGAGAGACACAACCCAAATATAGACATCCTCTCTTCTGGAAACCTATTTGTAGAAATGATTCTCTTTTGAGTCTTGTTGTTGAAGAAGATGACGAATAAATATTAAACCTTTTGCTTGTAGCGCTATCAAAAAAAAATGAATGAGTCTTTATTTTATTTTATTTTAGACATGTTGTTTAGATAGCCGTAAGGCCGGAGGCATAGCGCTGGCGAGTGAGCAAGAGTCAGGCTCGCACGCTTCCCAAAAGAAACTCTCTCACATGCCTCTCAGCTTTACCCTTCAATACCCTTCAATGTCTCTTTTTTTAATTGTTTTTAGAGTTAGGGTCTGGTTCGATTTACCCCATATTTAATTTATTCAACTTTTTTTTAATTAAAATAATATTTTTTCTCACACAATTTAATTAAAATAATATTTTTAGCTAATTTCGACCAAAATTCTGCCAACCCCGGACCTAAGTGGCTAGCTACCTAATTGTTTCACGCCGCTGAGGACACCCTAAGTAGTATCATCGTTGTTGCAACTTGCACTCTATCGTCCGTGCTACTCCTATTGTTGCTACAGTACCGCGCAAAAAAGGAAGCAGCAGCGACAGCTGGCTGTATCGAACACCCCTGCTACTCCCTCCGTCAAAAAAAAAAAAAAACAATTTTAGCTCTGGACATTTTTACGGAAGGAGTATTCCAGTATCATACTGTTGCGTCAATTTAATATTGGTCATGCATGTATCCGTGTGGGCCAGACCGGCCTGCTGGCCCCTGCAGGCTGCGAAGGGTCAAGGGTGGCGCCCGATTTTTTTTGCCAACTAATTGGGCACGTGCTGTCAGAAGACGTTAAATATTTGATCAAATAAGTGTCCGCTCGTTTGGCTAAAAAGAAGCGGCTGAAAATACTATTAATTAATTTATTATTAAAGAAAAATATTATTTATTAATTAAAAAATACAATTTATAAACAAACGAACAGGTGAAGATCCGACAGACGACGACAGTGGCAGGCACCGGCTTTATCTATCGTTTTTTTACCGTATCTGGTATCCCACGATGAGTTTTTGTCGGGACTCGAGAGAGCAACTCTTTCTTGGAGGCACGTCAGGCCAACAACACAGGTCAACAATAATGGCCATAAAAACTTTTGTTATGCTTTCTGAAAAATTACCCACATTGATCCTTACAAAAAAAATAGTTTCAAATGCCCCCTAAATCTTGACTTAAATAACTTACCACTGTTATTATATAAAATAACTTAAAGGACCTCTTTTCTTCGTTTAAATCACACAATTATAAAAAAAATATAAAATAACCCATAAATTTGTACTTAAACTACATACAACCACTATTATTAAAACTAACCTAAACATCGATAAATCTAAATTATCTACATATGCCATTATAAAAAAATACACAAATATACTCATATAATGCTTCTAAGTTACTCTGTTATGTTATTGGTAATAAGAAAGAGTAAATTGTACCCACTACACAATAACATGGCAGCCGAGTGCATATTCGTCCAATAATTTATTTAGAATTACATACTACACCGTAGACGCTCACAACGCAGGCACACTCATCCCTACGAACGCACGCGCGCAAACCCTACCCCTAAGCATCTTCGAAGACTGGATCAGTAAATCCCCGAGATTGATAAAGTCACCACAGGCACCTCACTGTCGATGGAAACATTGCCTACCACTAAAAGCACAACACTGTTTAATCATGGAATATTTGCTTCCATGGGGAGTCAACCTAGGACCCGAGGTGCTACTAGCTAAGGCTCTTGTAGCCACTAGGCTACATGCCCTTTCGCTTTCGTCCAATAACTTGTAAAGTGTTCAAATACGTGCAACAGCTAGACTAATGGTGCATATGCACGGTACAAGAACCGACACAATGTTGTGTTTCGATAGGCTAGATGGTGGGCTATCATCAGGAGGGAGGGGATAGGACCGGTATTCAGCTAAGTTAGGGGTTTAAAAAGAATATGCCACACAAGCCTTCGCGGGGTGAAATTCCCCCATTATATCTACTCTTACAAACCTAAGCTTTGCTCGTTCTCGCGAAGGCATTCACAGAGGTGGCAATGTGGAGGCAGACACACCATGGTGTGGAGGACGATGAATAATGTCGTCAAGCTCAAGGTCGTGCTCTGGGATGGTGCCCTTGGTGGCAGCCACACCACGCTTGCATATGGTGGCCTTATCCATTTCACTCTCTAGAGGTGCGGTACACACTAATCAAGCCTAAAGTAGGCCAAAAACTGCTATTGATGTCAACGTTCTTCAAAACTTTACATATAAACTTGACTAGGTGTGTAAATAGCAATTGCTGGCTACACATGGGAGATACTGGAACACATGATAAAGTTGAGTGTTTAGGTTCTTTTGGTCTCCAAATTTTAGCTCAAAGCCGTCCGAAAACCATGGTTTGCACTAGTTCACGAACCTGTCCAATAGGCTGACAATCCAGTTTTAGATCTTGACATCTCCTAATCTATTGACCTAAGTATCAAAAAGCCTTAGTGGTACCAGGTTCTTAGTGATGCGGTCTGTCACTAGCGGCTTAGGCGATTGCTAGCATAGGATAGCCGCCTTGTGACCTCTATAATGTGCTGTTGACATTTGCCAAAAACCCTCCCCCATTGCACGCTTGACTAGGATAGGATGTTGTTTGTGATGGATCTATGTTGTAGACACTATTTTAGTTGGATTAATCTGATCGAGGGTTGTTGTCTGGCTTGCTGATGAGATTGAGCTGAGTGAGCTTGATCATCCTCAAGCGAATATATATGATTGAGCTAAGTGAAGGGTTACATAAGTTGAGCAGATTGTTTTGAAGTGAATACAAGAACTATATCATATTCATGATCTAGTGTGGCCAAATGCACTACCCACGGCATGTTTGGGCCATATATACGTGGATGCACCAAACAACCAATTTCTTACATCGAGTTGGACATATTACAAGACATTGGACCAATATGCAATCACCTATATAGTTATTGTATGGTGGGTGAAATTTACTCTAAGAAAAAAGGTAAAATAGTAACTAGAGGTATGCATGATTACGTTTGCACTATGTAGACATGTAGGATCACTGGTTAGCCTAGAGGGGGGGGGGGGTGAATAGGCCTATAAAATTTGAGCTCAAACCAAGGTAGAGTGGCAGCGCTGCTCTGCGAGCGACACTATTGATCTCCGAGCGGCAGTGCTGCTCTGGCTAACACCCGAGGCAATAGTTCAAATTCTACCCAATGAAAATTAGATCAAGTAAATTTTTGACGTTCCTGGGGTAGTATAGAACCTGTTTCACCACTTGGAAGTTACCAGAAGTGCACAAGCAAGTAGATCGGGATCAAATCCTAAAATCACCACAACCACAAATATTGCAAAGCAAATAACAAGAAGAGAAGTGAGACACCGATTTATCCTATGATTCAACTCGCCACTAAGACTTGCCTAAGTCCACGTTGTTATGGAAGCCTCCAAGGCTTGGGTTTCATGGAACCCTATCCTTGTCCTCAAGACAAGAGAATGAACTCTTGATATGAGGGATGATTTCACTAGATGATTGGGGTGATTACAAACCTCCTAGAGCTACCAAACAAGTTGGCAAGTTCCACGGGCGATGCTCTAGCTAGCTAGGAACAAGCTCCAAGAGTAATGAAGACAAACCGCTGACTTGAATGTGAACCAAGTGCTTTAGGCGGTGAAGAATAGGTTGGAGATCTTTCTTTCTTAGTTTGGAGGCTCAATCTCTCAAAAAATAAGAGGGGAATCGATGGGAGAACCTTGAGGTTCTCTAATGGAGCGAGAGAGAGGAAGAGAGCTGCTCTGGAGTGTTTCTGATGCAAAATGGTCAAAGATGACTGTTGGGGGAGAAGGGAGGTGAAGGAAATACCCCATTGTCCAATGGTCACATTTTAAGGCATGCCAGTCCTGCTCTCTGAGCGGCACTGCTGCCTAGTGGCACTGTTGCTCAGAGAGCGACAATGCTGCTCTAGCCTATTGGCTCCAAATTGAAAACTGTTACACATGATGTCTAGGCTAGGTATTAGAGGATGTTTGGTAGAATATTATCACTTAGTTTCACATTGAAGCTTGCACATTGTTTCCACTTTTGTAGTACGACTTTTCCTAAACTCAAATTTAAAATAAAATATAAATTATAAACATCTTTTAGTCTGATACTGCGTCCTTTCATAATTGGGGGCTCCACTATCATGTATGTTATCCTCCTTTTGATTTTACTTGCTTGTCATTTCAATAAATCTCGTTGGTCCCCTAATTTTGTAGTCATTATCAGCAAAACCCACATTAGGGCTTGATTACACTTACAATCTCCCCCTCTTTGGTGATTGATGACAACACGATTAGAGCTTACAAAAGGTATAAATGTACAACTGAGATTTTTTAAGCCATGGGTGTAGGAACTCCCCTTGAATATGTGAATAGAAATTTGAATTTCCAAATTGGCATAGGAGGCCAAAATTCACATATTTGAGTGAAATGGGGACTCCCCCTACATCCATTTCTTTTGTGGGGCGCTATACGTAGTGTCAGTAGATAAACGTAATGCGAATGGCATGTATGCATATCAGAGAAAAATGTTGAGATTTCACAGAGCGATAGTGCTACCCCTATGACAGTCAACACAACAGCGGAAAATCATACACCACCACAAAGCCAACACAATATATGACTAATAAAGAAGTAAATGACAGGTTAAATAACATCACAAAGTATAGGTCCACATCCGCCATAATAGAGAGTACATAGGAACCAAATATTACATAAAATAGAGTTTGAGCGACTCTCAACTCTCATCTCACACCTAAGCGAAATAACTAACTCTCAACTCTCATCGGATAGGACATAAAGCTCCTACAGATTGAATAAAAGCGATGAAAAGTTGTTGTACCCCTCTCTAATCATCTTCTCCCCCTTTGGTAACAATTACCAAAAAGAGAGAAAAGAAGAAAGAGATATACAACTACTTGTCATCCTCCTCCTAGATGTTATCCTAGTCAATGCCATCGCCGCCTGTGTCGTCATCGTCATCATCACCATCACCATCAATGTTGTCCTCCTCCTCATCGTTTGAAATGACAGCACGCCCCTAGTGGTGTGAAGTTAAAGTGAAGCGTGTTGAGCGGTGGGTCGACGACTTAGGCTAGCTCGTCCTAGTCCTCCTTCTCCTTCTCAAAGTCCGAATCCAATAGACTAGGTAGGTTGTCGAACTTGGGAGGTGACTATAGTGGAGGAGGCGGTGAAAGGTCCGCACACTCCCTATATGCACGGTTCTCCAACTGTGCCTCATATGCTGTGTTCGCCGCATAGGTGCAAGTAGAGAAGATCGCCTTGATCCACTTGGCGATCTTGCCCTTCTTCCCATTATGGGAAGCAGAACAAGAGGATTCTAGAATGTCTGCTGCTCCTGCTCCTCTATGACGTGGAATGGTCTCTCCAACACCTATGTGGTGAGTCTTCTCACCTCTATACGCCTCATGCACAATATCCTTGTTGAAGGTGTACCCAGTGACTCTCTTAATAATAAACATAATATATGAAGCATAGGTTAAAGCCTTCCTTGCATCCTCTGATGCAATTCCAATCTCATGCCAAATAAAGTGTGAAAGAGAGAAAGGCACACTACAAGGTCCCATTCTAGCAAGAATGTTCCTCGCATACCCAAATAAACTTGAAGCTGATCCAATCTTTGGGTTGATGGTGTGCCTAAATAGGTTGTTGAGAATGTAGTACTTGCTCTTCAATCCTTTGACCAAACCATCAGTAGCTCTAGGGTCCTCATACAAGAATGCAATCTCACTGTTGGTCAATGTTCACTTAGTGTGCATATATGCAAAACCCCTATCATCTGAACCAAGCCCCAATAGGCGAGCAAAAGTGATGAAGTCGACTTTGTAGTGTCAACCCTCCGTCATCCAATGTAGAACCTCAGACCTATTGTCAAAGTAGCAAGTAGCAAGAAACTAAAACAATACCTCTATGTTGCAGTCATACTAGAAACCCATAACATCATACATGTTGATCCTATTGCACAATGCTATGACTTGGTTGAAATCTCTCTCTCTCTCTCTTAGACTTCAAGTGCTCCCAATTAATATACTTCATATGCACAATCTTGGGATTCTTGGCATTATAAAGAACAAAGAGATAAAAATTAGAGTGGAAGGTGTTCCAACACCTGTAATCCACACCAGTGTCCTTGAGAGCTGAGTATGGAAAGATGAAGCACTGATCCTTCATTGGCTCATGCTGATTCAGGTAGCTAGTCTTGTCCCTTGGTTTAGAGTCCTATGGCTTCCTCACAAAGATGTCCTCCTGATATGACACCATGTAGGAGCCATTAAACATTGTCTAGTTAGAAGGAGTAGCTGGACAGGTGTCCACATGGATGGTCCATCTAGCCATCTCAATCTCTACCTCCTTTTGAGCCAACTGACAAGGGCTCAAGCCAATGCTAACGCCACCTTTGCCACCATAGCAAGCCAACTGATGAGGTCCAGCCTCCTCTTGCTCCCCCTCTCCTCATTGCCATCATCAGCCATCTATGCACAAATGAGATAGATGAGGTGAGTGGATGTATGGTGGAGAGTAGAGGCGCAATGTGGTGAATAAATTAAATCAAGATGGAGAGTCACTGGTGGAAGTGGCGTGCATAAGACGCGGTAGTACTGCAATAGCATACAACATCGCCGCTTGCATGTCTGGCATGACACTACTGCTGTCTGGCATGGCACTACTGCTGTCTAGCATGACTTCCACTTGGAAATTGCCATTCCGATTGAATTCACCCATCACATTGGCATATAATCCTATCACACACTCACTAGAAACCGAAATCCATCAAGAATATAGCACCATTGCATAGACCAGGGATGTGAAGAGATGAACTCGTTGTTACCTTTGAAAAACAGTTGAAGAAGAAGGAGAGGGAGGAGGGGCTCAACCTTCTAGCTTGGGTGCGCACACTGGTGGGGCTAAGAGGAGCCAGCGGTGGTGCGGAACCACTGGGGGGTGGCATGGTAGTCAGGCAATGACACAGGTAAGGGAAGGGCACCTAAAAGCTCTAGTTTGGTTTTGGTGAATTGATGAAACCCTAAGGGTGGCACGGTAGTCAGGACGTGAGGACTAGATGCGTCCAGTATCTTCTCGACATGACCGGATGCATCTAATATCCATACCAGACGTGTTCGGTATTCTAGCCAGGCGTGGTAGAGTTTACGAAGTGACCGGACTCTGGGTCATAGCAGTGATCGGATGCTAAGAAATTACTATTCAACGTTTGGTCAATTTGACCCTACAATTGACAAGGAGAGAAAGTTTATTAGTAATTTAGGGTGGAACATGCCGGTGTTGCCAGACAGTCCCGAATGTGTGGCTCTGAGAGCCACAATGAAAGGAGATCGACTAAATAGTCAATTCCAACATATTCATAAGAATGAGTCAATTAAAGCTCATGGAGTTGTGTAAGAAGAATCGGTTATCATTCAGGATGAATATCATTATTTAGACAAATATTAGTCAATGGCAATAAGATGTCAACAATAATTAGTTCATGCTAAGCCAATGACTGCAAGTAACCAAACCCCTTTTATATAAATGAAACAACTCATCATCATTTAACCATTTAATAAAGATAAATCTAATGAACATATTAGATCTCATCTATCGCTATGACCAGTGGGGCATGAGACAGAATCATGCAGACCATAGAAACAACAATAGACTCGATGACCCTAACTTATTACTAATATCAGTGGGGCATGAGGCATAATCATACAGGTCGTAATACAATAATAAGATCATGGGGCTAACACATCTTTCAACCTATCTCTGCTTCAATGATCTCGTGATGTGAACTGTTCGTGAAAGCGCTCGATATCGGCTAAAACAGCCGATTCAAGCATAACGCACAGCTAAGGTCATGCATTCTCAGGAATGGATCTACCAAATAATGATCCCCACTCTACGGTGCTAATAGTGGGGTGTGAGGCAGAATCACACAGGCCATGATAACGGGCCATAAAACAGTTTTCGCTAGCCAATAGATCTACTCAAAATCAGACATGCATTAACCGCACGCTATGCACGATTAAGATTGATATAAAACAGTCGAGAAAACATAACTCATCGTTTAAAGTGTAGATTAGATTAAATTTAGATTAACAAACAATAGGTTAAATAGGATATAAGGCCGATCTAGATCAATCCCAATCGGATGAAGTGATATTGCTGTAATTAAATAAATAATGGAAGCAATAAGCAACATCAGTAACTTAATAAATCTATCCAAAGGAACGCCACCCTTAGATAGAGCTGATAACTTGACCTTAATCTAGTTCGAGCAGTGGAGGTCGACCAGATTGATGCAACCTTACTTGAACTAGATAAGAGTCGATAACTAACTTATACCAGAGTCATAGTGGAGGTCGATCGGATCGATGCAGCCGTACGAACAGAGGTATAAGCCATGACGGTACTTACAGACAAGCAGTGGAGGTCGACCGAATCGATGCAGCCGTACTTGCTGAAGAACTCGCTGAGATCTACTCTACTCCTACTCCTAAGGGGTGGCTGGAGCCGAAAAAGTAAGTAACTTGTATTTGATTGGTTGTGTGTCTTTTTACAATAGCCGGGGTTTGATATTTATACCCGGGACCTATGCATGACTCCTATCTAAGCATGACTCATCACAATCTTTGGCCCTAGAGAAAACATTCCTAATTTAAGATAATTTGGACTCTAATCTTTCTCTTTTTGTAGAGTCCAACATGCTTCATCTCAGCACCGATCGTAGCCTTTGTCGTTATCTGCTAGCGCTACTTGAAGAAAGCTAATTCTAGTGTTGCATTCGATTTAGCTGGTTCCAATCTGCACGCAATTGATTCCTTGATGACATGGTCTTGAGAGCTTTCGAGTCTTTGCGACTCTTCTTCCAAATTTTGGTGTAAACAAGACCCTTCTGGCTTGCTCGTGTGCACGGCATGATTGACACATTTTCATGCCAACAGGTGCCAAAGAGCTTGGTCACTAACCTTCAAGAACCCAAGCAAGTTTAGATACCTAAAAAGAATTGATCTTCTTTTGTAGGTCAATTACAAAGCCGGAGGAAGGCATTAGGTTCTTGATAGTGGGTGCACTCAACACATGATCGATGATGCAAGAATATTCAACTCAATCAATACCAATGGCAATGATGGTTATGATAGTATCACATTTGGTGACAATGGCAAAGGCAAGGTCAAAGGGCTTGGTAAGATTGCAATATCCAATGACATGAGCATATCCAATGTGTTGCTAGTAGAGAGCTTGAACTTCAATTTGCTATCCGTGGCTCAATTGTGTGATCTTGAATTTGGAATTAGACATCAATTCTTGGTCAAGTACACTCTACAATCTAATTGCCTTGTTGAGAGGAAGAATAGAATACTTATTGATATGGCAAGGTCTATGCTTAGTGAGTACAATGTGAGTCAATCTTTTTGGGCCGAAGCTATCAACATGGCTTGCTATTGTAGCAACCGCCTCTATTGTCACCCATTGAAAGAAAAGACACCATATGAGCTCTTGAATGGTAGAAAGCCCAACATTGCATATTTTTGTATCTTTGGTTGCAAATGCTATATCTTGAAGAAAGGCACTAGATTGGGCAAGTTTGATAAGAAATGTGATGAAGGATTCCTACTTGGTTATTCCACTACAAGCAAAGCACATAGAGTTTAGAATTTGGATAGTGGTACTCTCGAGGAAGTTCATGATATTGAATTTGATGAAACCAAGGGTTCATAATAAGAGAATAAGAACTTGAAAGATGTTAGAGGCATTCAACTTTCAAATGCCATGAAGAACATAGATGTTGGTGAATTGAGGCCTAGGCAAGTGAATGATGATGAAGATGATCAAGTGCAAGAGCTCTCTAACTCAAATGTGCAAGTTGATACAAATCAAGCAAGTATAAGTGGCTCTCATTATAATGAACAAGATCAAGTGGCTAGTGCATCATCTCAATCCAATGATCAAGCAAGTGCAAGCAATCAAGTTCCAATCCTCCAACCAACAAATATTGCAAGGGATCATCCTTTGGACACTATCATTGGTGATATTTCATGAGGTGTGCAAACTAGATCAAGATTGGCTTTATTTTGTGAGGATTTCTCATTTGTGTCATCCATAGTGTAACACCCTAGGTGTTTGGCTTCTACTAATTGTATTTCATTTCATAAACATGTGCATCATCTATGTCATCATGCCATTATCACTGAAACATGCATATGCAACATTCGCAATTCTGTTGTTTCATACTTAATTTGCTTGTGAATGGTAGTAGTGAAACATGTGAATGCAACATGAGCTTCTCATACCTTGAAACATGGCAACATAGTAGGAATGTGGTAAGTTAAGCTTACAACAAAAGTAATGAAACATGTGAAACATGGAATTGCAACAATTGAGTGAATTGATTGTTTTATGCTTCATCACATGTGATCATTAGAAATTGGTATAACAATTGTGTAAAGTAGTTGGTCATGGTCTAATACACCTTAACTACACTTAGGGTAATTGTTTGGACATTGTTTATGTAGATCAAAATGACAAAATTGCCCCTTGGGAGAGGTTTGACTTGAATTGACCCTTAGAGTGCCATAGTTTGACTGATTCAAAAGACCAACTTAGAGACTTTGTATGGCTATGCACTCTTTACCAAAGTTGTAGCTAATTTATCAAGGAACAAAAGTTGTTTTATGATCAACTCATGAAAATGGGTGGAACAACCTCAAACATGGCCCACAAGTCAAAATTGAAGGCTGATTCAAACACTTGAAAAATTTCTAAGTGTTATAACTGGATTCAGTTTTGTGTACCCAACTTTTTCACCTTGTATCTCCCTAACAAAGCCAAGCCAGCTCGAGCTCCAATAATAAGAGTTGTAGTTCACATATAGATGATCAACTTTGTTAACTATGGCATGATCTAAATCATCACGGATTAGGAGCTAATCACCGTCAAACTTGCTCTGTCAGTGAGTCGTTGGATCACTGAATCGTAGAGTTTTAGAAAACGTTCAGTGAACATGGTGGCCAACTAGCGCAGGAGCCACTCACCGCGTGGCATTCATGCTCTGCTGATGCCACCACATCGCGCATCCGCGCTCCAGAAGAGGGCCAGTGCCTGCCCGATGCACTCGCCAGCCCCATTCGCTTCCCTCTCGCCTTCTCCGCGCGCAGCGCCGAGCCACATCCGTCCGTCATTCTCGACCGAGCGTCGCCATCATTGTGCACGCTCATCGCTGCAAAAACGCGTCGGCCATCTCGCTCCTAGCCTCGCCGTGATCCCCTCTACCTCCTCCACCCCACCGTCGATCCAATTGTGCCTTGGTAAGGGTGAAATCGCCGTTTTCTTCCACCGCCGCCATGGATGACCTCGCCGGAGATGGCGCTCCACACGGCCAGCCGCCATCGTGGCCTTCCCGTCCTATCTCTTTCTCGCGCTAGGTCCTAGGAGCGCTGCTGAAGCTCATAGGGTCACCATTTAGGGCTGCGACGCTGTCGTCTCGCTAGAGCCGGCCGAGCCGTGGCCGAGCGCCGCCATGGCCGTCACCACCCCCTCTTGCTGCGGTGATAGCCAAAATTGATGGCACCGCTCGATGCACATTGTTGAGGCGAGCACCGAGGCACCGCTGACCTCACCGGAGGAACCACCGGCGACGAGTTGCGTCGTCGTCTTCCTCCGTTCCCCTATCTGTCTCGCTGTCGCGCGGGTCCCGGTTGTCAGCCGCTGAGGCCAAGGCGGGAGCCGGACCTGGGCTGTGCCATTTTTGGGCCACGCCAGCACTTGCTTCGTGGGCCACCATTTCTTTGGGCCAGCCCACCAGTAGTTGAATTGGTTTTCTTAATTTGTTTTGTTTTATTATTTTCACAGATTGGTGTACATTTTCAAAAATATGTATCTCCTAGTTGGTAGCTTCAAATGATGTGGTTCCAATTTTGTTGAGTTCATGATAATATCTAGTTTCTATTAAAAATATAATCCATGCCATGTTCTGTTATGAAAATGGGAGTTTTTATTTATCTCTTTTAATCATGCAAGAAATAAGGGTAATTATATCTTTTTCTAGGTAGCTCCAAATGGCATGAAATTTTTATGGTGTATTGCTCATATCATGAATAGCTTGTAGTTAAATTTTTATATATTGTGGACATTGTATGTAGGAGATAGAAAATTATCATGTTTGCATGGATGGATCTTGTGGGAATTTTCATAATTTTTCTATAGATCCAGTAAAGGTAAAAATTGGTGAGTGCTGTTCTTATGCTAGAATGATACTAGGAAAAATAAGAAATCTATTGCTTGACACTTTTCAATAGGGTTTCCTAATTATGCTAAAAATAGACATGCCACCTGTTATTTTGGGTACAGCAAGTTCTGCTTGCCCAATGGCTTTGAAATTTTTATGGTAGTCTATGTGAAGTATGAGATAGCTACTATAATTTTTGTAGATTTTTATGAATAGTTTGACTATATATTGCTTTAATCACCTAATTAACTAAATAAATTTAAAAAGGATATTAAATAATTTATTTAGAAGTTGGCACTATACTTTCTAGTGTTCCTCTGGTATGTGCAACAAGTTGGTAAACTTGGTTTGGTCAAATTAGGATTTTTCATCATCATTAAATAATTAAGTTAGTAACCCTGTCATTTTTGGACAGATTCTAGATTTACTAAAATTCGATTTGGTTAACCTAAGAATCATGCTGTGATGTTTACAATTGATTTGTAGAAAATTTCATAAGCTTTCCAGAATGTCCTCATGCAAGTCATTTGGATTTATAGAACTCTGGTTATGATTGAATTAAGGAACTAATCGTTGCATGTAAAACCTTAACTTTGATTTAAGTACGCCTTTAATATTTCCTAAACTTGTGGTAATGTTCCTAGGTGTTAGGCCTTTAACTGAAGATGAGCATCTTTATCTTAGGTTATGCAAGTTAGGTAAGTTGATCTTGTTCTTTAAGTTAAGTTAGATACATGCTTAAAGTGATTTGAATAGAGCTATTTTACTCGGTAAACGAGTGTCCAGTGATGCTTTCGTAAACACTTACTGTGATTCATTCATCATGAGCATCATGTCATTCCTTATGCATCCATGATATTTATCTTGTGCATCGGCATGCAATAGGTGTACCGGAGGGAGTAACACTGCTGGAATTCGAGGAACCGAGCGAGCAGCAGCAGCCGACACCGGAGGTTCAGGAGGTGCAGCCTTCAGGAGAAGTGCCAGACGAGGTCGCCGTTGAGTGCCTGGATCACCGTCCATGCAACTTTGTGAAAGGCAAGCCCCGAAGCATATTAAGCCTTCTAATTTCTGAAATGCAGTTACAGTATTATTGTTACATATATATATTGTTGCATTAAGTTTAGGTGTTGGATGCAAACACTTGCTGCATTGGTTATCCAATCCTTGTCTAGATATTGTTACCCTGAATCCTATGTAGCTCAGGCTCATGTAGTGCTTAGCCCTGCTTAAACACGGTAGAAGTCAGGTGATTTCCTATCACCTACGAGATATAGGAAGATACATATGGCACGGTTGGCTATATTTGCTATCGTGGAAAAGAACCAGTCTTAATTTGAAATGGAGACTGGACGGAGGCTTGCCGATTTGCAATGACTCCGTCTGTGTCGATTAAGGACAGAATCTTGGAGCCTTTCCTATTCATGTTGAACGCATGCCTCTCTCTTAGTTGGCCATGTCTGAAGACCGACCGTGAAGCCGAGTAGCTCAACTTAGGCCGGGAGTCGATAAGTATAAAGTACGCCTCGGAAGAGAGCCATAGGCGTGAGTCCAAGGGCAGGTGATTTAAAAATCCTGATCATCCTAGCAGAAGGGTAATCCCTAAGAGCGCTGGCGCTGATCGAACCCGTGAATTTGGTTCTTGAGTTGTCCCAAAGGTGACCCACGGCTACCCTTGCTAAGTATGCCAGGGTGAGAGTTAGGAATACCCCCTTAGCTGAGTTGTAATTTGATTCGAGTCGCCGTCTCTCCCGGTTAGTGAGAACTTGACGGGCTTATCTCCAAAGTAGATACACTAAATAACTTAATGGTTCAGAAATGATGATATGACAATGACAGCCTTATTATATCTTCTATGGTTAATATTGTTTGCTCCTAATAAGTGAGTGCTCTAGTACAGATGCTAATCTAGTGGACAGGTAAATGATGATAAGCTTGACGCTAAGTTTAAATTGGTTACTATAATCATAAGCTCTTTTATGCAACTATGTCAAGCTAGCCCACCTAAAAAGCCTTGCATGATCCTTGGTGTCTTTTATTTCTGGTTTTGACAGGTAAGTCTAGCTGAGTACCTTCTCGTACTCAAGGTTTATCTCCCACCTGTTGCAGATGACCAGTTCTACTTTGGTTGCTGCAAGTACTGCCTTCTCCTAGCTGGGGATGAAGACTAGACCATTGGGCATGGTCTCTACTAGTTCTCATACCTGATAATGCTTTTGTGGGACATGACTCAGACTTGTCAATGTATTTGAAAACTATGATGTTTTGTACTAAACTATGTTGCTTCCGCACACTCAAACTTGGTTTGTAATATGTTATTTGAACTCTGATGGATGTAATTCGAATGCTACTTGTGAAATGTTGTAACGAATGATGTATTGTGTTGAATCACTATGATCTTGGTTTGTATGTCAAGAGTTGGTTGAAATCCTTCGTGATTTCCGGACTACCGGGATTATGGGAGCTTAAGTATAGGAATTTGATCGCTTCAGTGATTGTTTTTGTACTTACGTTCTTATGATTTGGTCAGTTCTGTTACAGCTGGCATCAGAGCAAGATTTGACACTAAACATGTCATTTGTGTATTTAAAACAAAAGTAATTGTGAAAATCCTAAATTAAATACTAAGTATTGCCAGTGATCATATCCCTTATGCCCAAATAAGGACTCTTAGGTGGCTTATTAAAGTACTAACTTGGGGGTTCCTACTTGTTTCTGTTTCGTCGTCCATACGGTGTGCTATTGTATGGATGCCATCCACTTGGGTGGTAATGTATGGATCAAAATACCTCTACGCTCTGGTAAGTGGGAGTTGTGAGAGCATGACCATCCAACCGTCGGTCTAGGGGAGAGTAGTTGTGGTTGCTCGCATACTTACATGTTCAATCATATCTATGAGAGTACTGAAATGTGGGTATCTCTGACGGGTAGCTGTGATACTAGAGTATATGCATCGGGGGATGTATGTATGAAAGTATTTAGTTTACATGCCTTTTTGGGAAATTATTAGGCTGAAATGAAATTTTTCTGCAGGTACACTAACAACGTATCGTTGTAGATCGACTAGCTACCATATATGAGAGAACGTATGTATGCCACCGTATATTTCGCTAGCCTTTCAATTTTTCTAGGTTTGTGAGGACGTATGGATCGTGCATGCATCATGTTCAAGCATACATGGCATTCTTGCATTACTCCCTCCTTTAAAATATGATTGTCCCGACTAAGTAAATTTCATATCCCTTAAATGATTCTCCCCTTATGTTGCAACTTTTTTCTACAGATGGCACGCATGAAACTCACTACTCGCAAGTTCGCTGGAGGCAGTGCGCCTCGTCATTATTTAGCTCCTCGTGAGCCCCGTCCTGAGCCTACTGAGGTGGAAAGGCTAAGGACAGAGCTGGCCCGGGTGACTGCTGAGAGGAATGCGGCTCAGCACCGTTTGGAGCAAGTAACACTGGAACGGGACCAAGAGACCCTAGAGGTTCAGAGGTTGACAGTTGCTCACCGCAACTATGAATGTATGTTGATTCACATGATGAACCAACGGAATGAAGCCTGGCATGAAGAGAATGTGTTGAGAGCGTGACAGGTGGAGCTAGAGCAGCAGTTGGCAGTGGCTAAAGAGTACAATGACCATCTCCATGAGGAGGTTCACCTGTTACACAATCAACTTCACCCTCTCCTGCCACCTAACGATGAGGATGAGATGGGCTCTAGTGTCATCATGGCTGAAGGTGATGATGGCATTGAGGTCAATGGACCTAAGGACGTTCCACCTAATGAGGAGGAAGATGAGGAGTTAGAGCCTGCTAGTGATGAAGATGGAGGAGAGATCTTCAACACTGACTCCGAGGACGATGCGTAGTTTAGCTTACTACTTAGCTAATGCACTAGAGCTAGTCTTTTGTGGATCCTCATGCATGAACAAGTAGCTTTGTATCAAGTTAATCGTTGGGATGTAATATCGAACCCTATGTTACCCTTAATGTAAGTTTGTAACCTCTATGGCTTCGATGTAATCTATCAAACGTGTTATGCCCCACGTATGTGAGCTTTTGATGAATTTCGTCTTGGCGGTCTATGGATCTCGTTGTTGGTCAAGTTCATCGCATTTATGTGTCAATTGATGCGCTTGATGAGTTGTGTGATTGTGATGAATGATTGTGCCTCTATTGATTGTATAAATGCATTCTCTCCAATGGAATCAGTTTGGCATAATTATACAATTCATCTACAAAAGTTTCCACATCATTAGTGCTCATTGGCTATACCTTTTGCAAATGGCTTATAACCTTCGTCACAGTTGTAGCATGGGAGATGAGGAACAACCACCTCCTCCACCGCCCACACCAGCTGAGCTAATGCAGACAGTTGTTGAAAGTCAACGCATGCTAGCTGAGGCTATGCGCCAAATGGCTAACTGCGAGGACCGACATGTCCGCTAGGGACCCAAGCCAAACTAGTACAACAGCTTTAAGGACTTCATGGACACAAAGCCTCCTATCTTTCATGAGGCAGAAGAACCATTACAAGCTGATGAATGGTTGAGCACAATAGAGCAAAGGTTTGGATTGCTCCGTTTGATAGAAGGCATGAAGGCTTCATATGCAGGACACCAGCTCCAAGGCCCTGTAGGCATCTGGTGGACCCATCACAGGACCACCTTCCCTGCTAACATTGAGATAGTTTGGGACCAGTTCTAGGCAGCTTTCAGGGGACACTTTATCCCTCCTGGTCTCATGGCCATTAAGCATACCGAGTTTATGAAGCTAACCCAAGGCAACAAGAGTCTTAATGAATACCTCCAGGCATTCAACAACCTGGCAAGGTATGCTCCTCGAGTTTGTGGATACTGATGCTAAAAGAATAGCTAGTTTTAAGAGGGGACTTTCCCCTAAACTGATGAAGTCTATGGGTAACTACAAGTGTGTCACCTTCAATGAGTTTATCAGTGACACCCTGACCTAGGAGAACAATGATAAGATATATGCTGCTTCCAAGACCCATAAAAGAAACTTTGAGGTAGGTGCTTCTCAGTCTAAGGCACCAGTGGTATCCAAGACCCAGTATTGGCCACCCAATGCTAATGTCCGGTACCGCCCACCTTAGAAGAAGAACCAAGCTAAAACCGGTTTCCGCAAGGGGTACACAATTTCCTTGCCAAAGAATACCTCTAGGCAGGGCAGCTCCAATGGTCCACCAGCAAACAAGCCATGCTAGAACTGTAACTAGCCTGGTCATTGGGCAAATAAGTGTCCCTATCCTTCCAAGTAGAATGCTTAAGGAAACATCCATCAGGGGCGTGTTCACTACATGACTGTGGAGGAAATTCCTGCTGGTGAAGTGGTCACCGCTGGTAAGTTCCTTGTTAATGATCACCCTGCAGTTGTGCTCTTTGATTTGAGTGCTTCACATTCCTTTGTGAGTTCTACTTTTGCATCTATGCATATGATGATTGTGATTACAATTGTCAAGGGTGGTTATTGTATTAGTGTTGCTGGAAATAATATCCTGACTAACTAAGTAGTTAAAGATGTAAAGATTGAGATTGGGGATCAAGAGTTCCTTATGGATCTTGTAGTTCTACCGGGGGTAGGAATCGATGTAATCCTAGGAATGAAGTGGATGAGCGGGAATGGAGTGTTGATTGATACATCAACCCGTGTGGTAATGTTGAGGGATCTTATGGATAAGAAGGGTTGTCTAGTGCAGTTACCTCATGATATCTCTATCCACAATACAGCCAATGCTACCCTAGCCAAAGCCATTGAGGATCTACCAATTGTTTATGAGTTTCTAGATGTCTTCCCTGATTACTTGCCTAGATTATCTCTGGACCGTGTTGTAGAATTCAAGATAGAACTCATTCCGAGTACGACTCCTATTTCTCGAAGGCCCTATAGAATGCCACCCAATGAGTTGGCTGAGCTGAAGAGTCAGTTGAATGAGCTATTGAAGAAAGGTTTTATTCAGCCTAGTTCTTCTCCTTGGGGTTGTCTAGCTATCTTTGTGAAGAAGAAGGACGAGTCTCTACGCATGTGCGTGGATTATCGCCCCCTTAATGCTGTTACTATCAAGAACAAATACCCTCTTCCTCGCATCGATATTCTGTTTGATCAGCTCTCCAAAGCTAAGGTATTCTCCAAGATCGATTTGAGGTCTGGCTACCATCAGATCAAAATTTGTCCTAAAGATATACCTAAGACAACTTTCTCTACTCGTTATGGCTTGTTCGAATACCTTGTCATGTCCTTTGGGTTGACAAATGCTCCAACACACTTTATGTACCTGATGAATTCAATATTCATGCCGGAACTGGACAAATTCGTCGTCGTGTTTATTGATGATATCCTTGTATATTCTCAGAATGAAGAAGAGCATGCTGAACATCTGAGAATTGTTTTAACTCGGTTACATGACAACCAGCTTTATGCTAAGTTCAGCAAGTACGAATTCTGGTTGAACAAGATACCTTTTCTAGGTCATGTGTTATCTGGTGATGGAATTTTGGTTGACCCTACTAAGGTGCAAGAAGTCCTAGAGTGGAAGGCACCTACTATGGTCACGGAAGTCCGAAGTTTCCTAGGTTTGGCTGGCTACTATCATCGCTTTATCCCGGATTTCTCAAAAATCACCAAGCCCATGACTCGACTACTTCAAAAAGATGAGAAGTTTGTGTGGACTCCGAAGTGTGAAGAGGCTTTCCACACTTTACGGACCTTACTGACCTCTGCTCCTATATTGGCACAACCTGACATCGAGAAGCCTTTTGATGTCTACTGTGACACATGTGGCACCGGTTTGGGGTGTGTTCTTATGTAGGAGGGCCGAGTAATTGCTTATGCTTCGCGCCAGCTTCGAAAACATGAAGTCAACTATCCTACCCATGACTTAGAGCTGGCCACGGTTGTTCATGCCCTGAAAATTTGGAGACATTACTTGCTGGGTAATGTGTGCAACATCTATACTGACCATAAAAGCCTCAAGTATATCTTTACTCAACCCGAGTTGAACATGCGTCAATGATGATGGTTAGAATTAATCAAAGACTACAACCTTCAAGTGCACTACCATCCTGGTAAGGCAAATGTGGTTGCTGATGCCTTAAGTAGAAAGGCCCATTGCAATTCCTTAGTTAGTGAAGACTTCCATCTAGCACATCTCCTTCATCCTGTAGTACTCCACAATATCACTGTGGATTGCTCTCTTAGAAGTCGAATTATCGAACTCTAGAAGACTGATGTGGGTGTGTTTCACATCAAGCAGAAGATGAAAGAGAAAGAGACCAAGCACTTTAGGGTCGATGACAAAGGAATTCTTTGGTTTAATGATAGGCTTGTGGTACCCAAAGACAAAGAACTTAGAAATCAAATTACGGCCGAAGCCCATTCTTCTAAATTGTCCATCCATCCTGGTAGCAGTAAAATGTATCAAGATCTCAAGCAATATTATTGGTGGACCAAGATGAAGAAAGAAATCGCAGCCTACGTGGTAAGGTGCGATAGCTGTTGCAGAGTCAAAGCTATTCACATAAGGCCCGGATTATTGCAGTCACTCTCTATTCCTAGCTGGAAGTGGGAAGAAATTAGCATGGATTTCATTATTGGATTACCCACTACCAAAAAGGGTTGTGATTCAATCTAGATTATCGTAGATCGTCTAACTAAATCCGCTCAGTTTATTCCGGTCAAGTCTACCTATCACCCGCACAATTATGCTAAGATTTATTTTCAACAAGTGGTACGTCTCCATGGTGTACCCAAATCCATTGTTTCTAAGCCTGGGCAAAATACCCGATACCCATTACCCGTACCCGAATTACCCGAACCTGGACCCGAATTACCCGAACCCGAGGTACCCGATCCCAAATTCGGATAGCAATTTTGATTACCCGAAATTAGTTTGGGTAATTCAAAGGCTAAGGACAGAGCTGGCCCGGGTGACTGCTGAGAGGAATGCGGCTCAGCACCGTTTGGAGCAAGTAACACTGGAACGGGACCAAGAGACCCTAGAGGTTCAGAGGTTGACAGTTGCTCACCGCAACTATGAATGTATGTTGATTCACATGATGAACCAACGGAATGAAGCCTGGCATGAAGAGAATGTGTTGAGAGCGTGACAGGTGGAGCTAGAGCAGCAGTTGGCAGTGGCTAAAGAGTACAATGACCATCTCCATGAGGAGGTTCACCTGTTACACAATCAACTTCACCCTCTCCTGCCACCTAACGATGAGGATGAGATGGGCTCTAGTGTCATCATGGCTGAAGGTGATGATGGCATTGAGGTCAATGGACCTAAGGACGTTCCACCTAATGAGGAGGAAGATGAGGAGTTAGAGCCTGCTAGTGATGAAGATGGAGGAGAGATCTTCAACACTGACTCCGAGGACGATGCGTAGTTTAGCTTACTACTTAGCTAATGCACTAGAGCTAGTCTTTTGTGGATCCTCATGCATGAACAAGTAGCTTTGTATCAAGTTAATCGTTGGGATGTAATATCGAACCCTATGTTACCCTTAATGTAAGTTTGTAACCTCTATGGCTTCGATGTAATCTATCAAACGTGTTATGCCCCACGTATGTGAGCTTTTGATGAATTTCGTCTTGGCGGTCTATGGATCTCGTTGTTGGTCAAGTTCATCGCATTTATGTGTCAATTGATGCGCTTGATGAGTTGTGTGATTGTGATGAATGATTGTGCCTCTATTGATTGTATAAATGCATTCTCTCCAATGGAATCAGTTTGGCATAATTATACAATTCATCTACAAAAGTTTCCACATCATTAGTGCTCATTGGCTATACCTTTTGCAAATGGCTTATAACCTTCGTCACAGTTGTAGCATGGGAGATGAGGAACAACCACCTCCTCCACCGCCCACACCAGCTGAGCTAATGCAGACAGTTGTTGAAAGTCAACGCATGCTAGCTGAGGCTATGCGCCAAATGGCTAACTGCGAGGACCGACATGTCCGCTAGGGACCCAAGCCAAACTAGTACAACAGCTTTAAGGACTTCATGGACACAAAGCCTCCTATCTTTCATGAGGCAGAAGAACCATTACAAGCTGATGAATGGTTGAGCACAATAGAGCAAAGGTTTGGATTGCTCCGTTTGATAGAAGGCATGAAGGCTTCATATGCAGGACACCAGCTCCAAGGCCCTGTAGGCATCTGGTGGACCCATCACAGGACCACCTTCCCTGCTAACATTGAGATAGTTTGGGACCAGTTCTAGGCAGCTTTCAGGGGACACTTTATCCCTCCTGGTCTCATGGCCATTAAGCATACCGAGTTTATGAAGCTAACCCAAGGCAACAAGAGTCTTAATGAATACCTCCAGGCATTCAACAACCTGGCAAGGTATGCTCCTCGAGTTTGTGGATACTGATGCTAAAAGAATAGCTAGTTTTAAGAGGGGACTTTCCCCTAAACTGATGAAGTCTATGGGTAACTACAAGTGTGTCACCTTCAATGAGTTTATCAGTGACACCCTGACCTAGGAGAACAATGATAAGATATATGCTGCTTCCAAGACCCATAAAAGAAACTTTGAGGTAGGTGCTTCTCAGTCTAAGGCACCAGTGGTATCCAAGACCCAGTATTGGCCACCCAATGCTAATGTCCGGTACCGCCCACCTTAGAAGAAGAACCAAGCTAAAACCGGTTTCCGCAAGGGGTACACAATTTCCTTGCCAAAGAATACCTCTAGGCAGGGCAGCTCCAATGGTCCACCAGCAAACAAGCCATGCTAGAACTGTAACTAGCCTGGTCATTGGGCAAATAAGTGTCCCTATCCTTCCAAGTAGAATGCTTAAGGAAACATCCATCAGGGGCGTGTTCACTACATGACTGTGGAGGAAATTCCTGCTGGTGAAGTGGTCACCGCTGGTAAGTTCCTTGTTAATGATCACCCTGCAGTTGTGCTCTTTGATTTGAGTGCTTCACATTCCTTTGTGAGTTCTACTTTTGCATCTATGCATATGATGATTGTGATTACAATTGTCAAGGGTGGTTATTGTATTAGTGTTGCTGGAAATAATATCCTGACTAACTAAGTAGTTAAAGATGTAAAGATTGAGATTGGGGATCAAGAGTTCCTTATGGATCTTGTAGTTCTACCGGGGGTAGGAATCGATGTAATCCTAGGAATGAAGTGGATGAGCGGGAATGGAGTGTTGATTGATACATCAACCCGTGTGGTAATGTTGAGGGATCTTATGGATAAGAAGGGTTGTCTAGTGCAGTTACCTCATGATATCTCTATCCACAATACAGCCAATGCTACCCTAGCCAAAGCCATTGAGGATCTACCAATTGTTTATGAGTTTCTAGATGTCTTCCCTGATTACTTGCCTAGATTATCTCTGGACCGTGTTGTAGAATTCAAGATAGAACTCATTCCGAGTACGACTCCTATTTCTCGAAGGCCCTATAGAATGCCACCCAATGAGTTGGCTGAGCTGAAGAGTCAGTTGAATGAGCTATTGAAGAAAGGTTTTATTCAGCCTAGTTCTTCTCCTTGGGGTTGTCTAGCTATCTTTGTGAAGAAGAAGGACGAGTCTCTACGCATGTGCGTGGATTATCGCCCCCTTAATGCTGTTACTATCAAGAACAAATACCCTCTTCCTCGCATCGATATTCTGTTTGATCAGCTCTCCAAAGCTAAGGTATTCTCCAAGATCGATTTGAGGTCTGGCTACCATCAGATCAAAATTTGTCCTAAAGATATACCTAAGACAACTTTCTCTACTCGTTATGGCTTGTTCGAATACCTTGTCATGTCCTTTGGGTTGACAAATGCTCCAACACACTTTATGTACCTGATGAATTCAATATTCATGCCGGAACTGGACAAATTCGTCGTCGTGTTTATTGATGATATCCTTGTATATTCTCAGAATGAAGAAGAGCATGCTGAACATCTGAGAATTGTTTTAACTCGGTTACATGACAACCAGCTTTATGCTAAGTTCAGCAAGTACGAATTCTGGTTGAACAAGATACCTTTTCTAGGTCATGTGTTATCTGGTGATGGAATTTTGGTTGACCCTACTAAGGTGCAAGAAGTCCTAGAGTGGAAGGCACCTACTATGGTCACGGAAGTCCGAAGTTTCCTAGGTTTGGCTGGCTACTATCATCGCTTTATCCCGGATTTCTCAAAAATCACCAAGCCCATGACTCGACTACTTCAAAAAGATGAGAAGTTTGTGTGGACTCCGAAGTGTGAAGAGGCTTTCCACACTTTACGGACCTTACTGACCTCTGCTCCTATATTGGCACAACCTGACATCGAGAAGCCTTTTGATGTCTACTGTGACACATGTGGCACCGGTTTGGGGTGTGTTCTTATGTAGGAGGGCCGAGTAATTGCTTATGCTTCGCGCCAGCTTCGAAAACATGAAGTCAACTATCCTACCCATGACTTAGAGCTGGCCACGGTTGTTCATGCCCTGAAAATTTGGAGACATTACTTGCTGGGTAATGTGTGCAACATCTATACTGACCATAAAAGCCTCAAGTATATCTTTACTCAACCCGAGTTGAACATGCGTCAATGATGATGGTTAGAATTAATCAAAGACTACAACCTTCAAGTGCACTACCATCCTGGTAAGGCAAATGTGGTTGCTGATGCCTTAAGTAGAAAGGCCCATTGCAATTCCTTAGTTAGTGAAGACTTCCATCTAGCACATCTCCTTCATCCTGTAGTACTCCACAATATCACTGTGGATTGCTCTCTTAGAAGTCGAATTATCGAACTCTAGAAGACTGATGTGGGTGTGTTTCACATCAAGCAGAAGATGAAAGAGAAAGAGACCAAGCACTTTAGGGTCGATGACAAAGGAATTCTTTGGTTTAATGATAGGCTTGTGGTACCCAAAGACAAAGAACTTAGAAATCAAATTACGGCCGAAGCCCATTCTTCTAAATTGTCCATCCATCCTGGTAGCAGTAAAATGTATCAAGATCTCAAGCAATATTATTGGTGGACCAAGATGAAGAAAGAAATCGCAGCCTACGTGGTAAGGTGCGATAGCTGTTGCAGAGTCAAAGCTATTCACATAAGGCCCGGATTATTGCAGTCACTCTCTATTCCTAGCTGGAAGTGGGAAGAAATTAGCATGGATTTCATTATTGGATTACCCACTACCAAAAAGGGTTGTGATTCAATCTAGATTATCGTAGATCGTCTAACTAAATCCGCTCAGTTTATTCCGGTCAAGTCTACCTATCACCCGCACAATTATGCTAAGATTTATTTTCAACAAGTGGTACGTCTCCATGGTGTACCCAAATCCATTGTTTCTAAGCCTGGGCAAAATACCCGATACCCATTACCCGTACCCGAATTACCCGAACCTGGACCCGAATTACCCGAACCCGAGGTACCCGATCCCAAATTCGGATAGCAATTTTGATTACCCGAAATTAGTTTGGGTAATTCGGGTAATATCCCCCGGTACCCAAACTACCTGAACTACCCAAAGATTTGTTTTTGTCTTTGTATTTATCATGTGTTGTTAGCTGAACCATTTAACTTATCACTTTATTAGAATATAATTCTCTCTATTTGAATGAGTGACTGTAATATATTATTCTCTACAAATTGCTATTGAAATTCTATACAAATTGCTGCTGAAATTATGTATAGATCACTATTGAAATTTAGTTTAGTTGGTTGTTTTCTGTAAATTTGGGTATATCGGGTAATACCCGAACCCAAACCCGAACCCAAATTATCGGGTACCCGAATTTGCGGGTAGTGTTTTTTTGGGGGTAATATCGGGTAGCAATTTTCATTACCCGAATTTTGAATTACCCGAATTACCCGACCCAAAAAAATCGGGTAACCCGAACGCCCAGGCTTAATTGTTTCAGATAGAGGACCGCAATTCACGGCTTGCTTTTGGGAGTGCTTACATCAGAATCTTGGCACTCATTTAATCCGTAGTTTTGCCTATCATCTGCAAACATCAGGACAGACTGAGCATGTTAATCAAATTCTTGAAGACATGCTTAGAGCTTGTCTTATCTCTTGCAAAGGCTCTTGGGAGGACTGGTTACCTGTTGCTGAATTCTCTTATAACAACAGTTATTAAGAGAGTATCAAAATGGCTCCTTTTGAAGCTCTTTATGGCCGCAAGTGTAGAACTCCTTTGAACTGGGTGGAACCCGGGGAAAGAAGATTCTATGGTATTGACTTTGTAAAAGAACCAAAGAGCAAGTCCAAACTATACAGAAGAATATGACTGCCGCACAGGCTAGACAAAAGAGCTATGCTGACAAGAGAAGAAAACCTATTGAGTTTGAAGTAGGTGATCATGTTTATCTGAAGGTATCCCCTATGAAAGGAGTCAAGCATTTTGGAATTAAAAGGAAGCTTGAGCCTTGATATGTTGGACCTTACCGCATTATCGAGAAAAGTGGAAGAGTAGCCTATAAACTCGATCTACCACATGAAATGGGAGCTATATTCCCGGTATTCCATGTGTCCCAGCTGAAGAAGTGTCTTTGTATTCCCGAGGAAAGAATAGCAACAAGGAAAGTCAACTTGAAATCTGATCTTTCTTATGAGGAGAAGCCCGTGCAAGTTCTGGTTACTCAAGAAAGAGTGACTTGTACACGAGTAGTTAAGTTATACAAGGTAGTTTGGAGTAATCATAGCGAACATGATGCAACCTGGGAGCAGGAAGATTATTTAAAGGAAAACTATCCGTCTTTCTATACTGATTGGTACGCTTTCCAAATCTTGGGACGAGATTTTTCTAAGGGGGGAGGGCTATAACACCCTAGGTGTTTGGCTTCCACTAATTGCATTTCATTTCATAAACATGTGCATCATCTATGTCATCATGCCATTATCACTGAAACATGCATATGCAACATTCGCAATTCTGTTGTTTCATACTTAATTTGCTTGTGAATGGTAGTAGTGAAACATGTGAATGCAACATGAGCTTCTCATACCTTGAAACATGGCAACATAGTAGGAATGTGGCAAGTTAAGCTTGCAACAAAAGTAATGAAACATGTGAAACATGGAATTGCAACAATTGAGTGAATTGATTGTTTTATGCTTCATCACATGTGATCATTAGAAATTGGTATAACAATTGTGTAAAGTGGTTGATCATGGTCTAATACACCTTAACTACACTTAGGGTAATTGTTTAGACATTGTTCATGTAGATCAAAATGACAAAATTGCCCCTTGGGAGAGGTTTGACTTGAATTGACCCTTAGAGTGCCACAGTTTGACTGATTCAAAAGACCAACTTAGAGACTTTGCATGGCTATGCACTCTTTACCAAAGTTGTAGCTAATTTATCAAGGAACAAAAGTTGTTTTATGATCAACTCATGAAAATGGGTGGAACAACCTCAAACATGGCCCACAAGTCAAAATTGAAGGCTGATTCAAACACTTGAAAAATTTCTAAGTGTTATAACTGGATTCAATTTCGTGTACCCAACTTTTTCACCTTGTATCTCCCTAACAAAGCCAAGCCAGCTTGAGCTCCAATAATAAGAGTTGTGGTTCACATATAGATGATCAACTTTGTTAACTATGGCATGATCTAAATCATCATGGATTAGGAGCTAATCACCGTCAAACTTGCTCTGTCAGTCGGTCGTTGGATCACTGAATCACAGAGTTTTAGAAAACGTTCAGTGAACACGGTGGCCGACCGGCGCAGGAGCTGCTCGCTGCATGGCATTCATGCTCTGTCGACGCCACCACATCGCGCGTCCGCGCTCTAGAAGAGGGCCAGTGCCTGCCCGACGCACTCGCCAGCCCCATTCGCTTCCTTCTCACCTTCTCCGCACGCAGCGCTGAGCCATAGCCGTCCACCATTCCCGACTAAGCATCGCCGTCGTCGTGCATGCTCGTTGCTGCAAAAACGCGCTGGCCATCTCGCTCCTAGCCTCGTCGTGATCCCCTCTACCTCCTCCACCCCACCGTCGATCCAATTGTGCCTTGGTAAGGGCGAAATTGCCGTTTTCTTCCACCGCCGCCATGGCTGACCTCGCCGGAGATGGTGCTCCATGCAGCTAGCCACCACCGTGGCCTTCCCGTCCTATCTCTTTCTCGCGCTAGGTCCTAGGAGCACTGCTGAAGCTCGTAGGGTAACCATTTAGGGCTATGACACCGTTGTCTCGCCGGAGCCAGCCGAGCCATGGCCGAGCACCGCCATTGCCGTCACCACCCCCTCTTACTGCAGTGATAGCCAAAATTGATGGCACCGCTCAATGTGCATTGTTGAGGCGAGCACCGAGGCACCGCTGACCTCGCCAGAGGAACCACCGGCGACGAGTTGCATCATCGTCTTCCTCCGTTCCCCTGTCTGTCTCGCTGTCGCGCGGGTCCTAGTTGTCGGCCGCTGAGGCCAAGGCGGGAGCCGAACCTGGGCTATGCCGTTTCTAGGCCACACCAGCGCTTGCTTTGTGGGCGCCGTTTCTTTGGGCCGGCCCACCAGTAGTTGAATTGGTTTTCTTAATTTGTTTTGTTTTATTATTTTCACAGATTGGTGTACATTTTCAAAAATATGTATCTCCTAGTTGGTAGCTTCAAATGATGTGGTTCTAATTTTGTTGAGTTCATGATAATGTCTAGTTTCTATTAAAAATATAATCCATGCCATGTTCTGTTATGAAAATGGGAGTTTTTATTTATCTCTTTTAATCATGCAAGAAATAGGGGTAATTATATCTTTTTCTAGGTAGCTCCAAATAGCATGAAATTTTTATGGTGTATTACTCATATCATGAATAGCTTGTAGTTAAATTTTTATATATTGTGGACATTGTATGTAGGAGATAGAAAATTATCATGTTTGCATGGATGGATCTTGTGGGAATTTTCATAATTTTTCTATAGATCCAGTAAAGGTAAAAATTGGTGAGTGCTGTTCTTATGCTAGAATGATACTAGGAAAAATAAGAAATCTGTTGCTTGATACTTTTCAATAGGGTTTCCTAATTATGCTAAAAATAGACATACCACCTGTTATTTTGGGTACAACAAGTTTTGCTTGCCCAATGGCTTTGAAATTTTTATGGTAGTCTATGTGAAGCATGAGATAGCTACTGTAATTTTTGTAGATTTTTATGAATAGTTTGACTATATATTGCTTTAATCACCTAATTAACTAAATAAATTTAAAAAGGATATTAAATAATTTATTTAGAAGTTGGCACTATACTTTCTAGTGTTCCTCTGGTATGTGCAACAAGTTGGTAAACTTGGTTTGGTCAAATTAGGATTTTGTATCATTATTAAATAATTAAGTTAGTAACCCTGTCATTTCTGGACAGATTCTAGATTTACTGAAATTCGATTTGGTTAACGTAAGAATCATGCTATGATGTTTACAATTGATTTGTAGAAAATTTCATAAGCTTTCCAGAATGTCCTCATGCAAGTCATTTGGATTTATAGAACTCTGGTTATGATTGAATTAAGGAACTAATCGTTGCATGTAAAACCTTAACTTTGATTTAAGTACGCCTTTAATATTTCCTAAACTTGTGGTAATGTTCCTAGGTGTTAGGCCTTTAACTGAAGATGAGCATCTTTATCTTAGGTTATGCAAGTTAGGTAAGTTGATCTTGTTCTTTAAGTTAAGTTAGATACATGCTTAAAGTGATTTGAATAGAGCTATTTTACTCGGTAAACGAGTGTCCAGTGATGCTTTCGTAAACACTTACTGTGATTTATTCATCATGAGCATCATGTCATTCCTTATGTATCCATGATATTTATCTCGTGCATCGGCATGCAATAGGTGTATCGGAGGGAGTAACACTGCTGGAATTCGAGGAACCGAGCGAGCAGCAGCAGCCGACACCGGAGGTTCAGGAGGTGCAGCCTTTAGGAGAAGTGCCAGACGAGGTCGCCGTTGAGTGCCTGGATCACTATCCGTGCAACTTTGTGAAAGGCAAGCCCCGAAGCATATTAAGCCTCCTAATTTCTGAAATGCAGTGACAGTATTATTGTTACATATATATATTGTTGTATTAAGTTTAGGTGTTGGATGCAAACACTTGCTGCATTGGTTATCCAATTCTTGTCTAGATATTGTTACCCTGAATCCTATGTAGCTCAGGCTCATGTAGTGCTTAGCCCTGCTTAAACACGGTAGAAGTCAGGTGATTTCCTGTCACCTGCGAGATATAGGAAGATACATATGGCACGATTGGCTATATTTGCTATCGTGGAAAAGAACCAGTCTTAATTTGAAATGGAGACCGGACGGAGGCTTGCCGGTTTGCAGTGACTCCGTCTGTGTCAATTAAGGACTGAATCTTGGAGCCTTTCCTGTTCATGTTGAACGCATGCCTCTCTCTTAGTTGGCCGTGTCCGAAGATCGACCGCGAAGCCGAGTAGCTCAACTTAGGCCGGGAGTCGATAAGTATAAAGTACGCCTCGGAAGGGAGCCGTAGGCGTGAGTCCAAGGGCAGGTGATTTAAAAGTCCTGATCGTCCTGGCAGAAGGGTAATCCCTGAGAGCGCTGGCGCTGATCGAACCTATGAATTTGGTTCTTGAGTTGTCCCAAAGTTGACCCATGGCTACCCTTGCTAAGTATGCCAGTGTGAGAGTTAGGAATACCCCTCAGCTGAGTTGTAATTCGATTCGAGTCGCCGTCTCTCGCGGTTAGTGAGAACTTGACGGGCTTATCTCCAAAGTAGATACACTAAATAACTTAATGGTTTGGAAATGATGATATGATGATGACATCCTTATTATACCTGCTATGGTTAATATTGTTTGCTCCTAATAAGTGAGTGCTCTAGTACAGGTGCTAATCTAGTGGACAGGTAAATGATGATAAGCTTGACGCTAAGTTTAAATTGGTTACTATAATCATAAGCTCTTTTATGCAACTGTGTCAAGCTAGCCCACCTAAAAAGCCTTGCATGATCCTTGGTGTCTTTTATTTCTGGTTTTGATGGGTAAGTCTAGCTGAGTACCTTCTCGTACTCAGGGTTTATCTCCCACCTGTTGCAAATGACCAGTTCTACTTTGGTTGCTACAAGTACTGCCTTCTCCCAGCTGGGGATGAAGACTAGACCATTGGGCATGGTCTCTACTAGTTCTCGTACCTGATAATGCTTTTGTGGGACATAACTCAGACTTGGCAATGTATTTGAAAACTATGATGTTTTGTACTAAACTATGTTGCTTCCACACACTCAAACTTGGTTTGTAATATGTTATTTGAACTCTGATGGATGTAATTCAAATGCTACTTGTGAAATGTTGTAATGAATGATGTGTTGTGTTGAATCACTATGATCTTGGTTTGTATGTCGAGAGTTGGTTGAAATCCTTCGTGATTTCTGGACTACCGGGATTATGGGAGCTTAAGTACAGGAATTTGATTGCTTCGGTGATTGTTTTTGTACTTATGTTCTTATGATTTGGTCGGTTCTATTATACATAGAACCAAAGAAGATAGATGAGGCATTGAAGGATGTTGATTGGATGAATGCTATGCATGAAGAATTGAATAACTTCACAAGAAATCAAGTATGAGAATTGGTAGAGAGACCAAAGGGACACAATGTGATTGTAACCAAATTGTAACACCCTAGGTGTTAAGCTTGCATTTAGCCTTGGCATTGCATGAGCACAAACATCATTGATCATTCATGAGCATGAGTATTTCAAAGATTATCTCTATGTTTGCTTATATTGCATGTGTTGTCACTAAAATGCCTTGCATATGCTAGGGTTTACATGTAACCAATGTATAAAATGGTTGTAGGACCTTAGGAGTACCTTAAACATGTTTAGAATATCACATGGAACAACTTTGGTGTTCATGACTAATGCTAGTTTGGTCTCTAAGTCATAGTTATAGAGTAAGTCATCATTTTCAAGTTGTATGTTTGATTGGAGTTGAACATCACATTAGAAACTTTGCATGGCTATGCACCCTAAAACAAAGTTGTAGAACTCAAGTAGTGTAACAACTTTTATTTTTGGGTCATGAGCTAATTCAGTGCCTAACTTGGTCATTTAGGGCTCACAAATATCAACATTGTACTATTTTTGGAACTTGAAAATTTTGTCTAACTACTCTGACAGTGTTGATGTGCCTGACTTTGTGATGATTTAACTCCATAACCAGCTCGAGTTAGACCTAGATCACTTAAGCAAAGTTGGAGCTATTATGTAGCTCTACAAATTTTGTTTTAGCGTCATGCACTAACTCGCTTTGGTTTAGGAGATTGGAAGGGCTATTTTGGCGCTGTCAGATGAACATGGGGTGCTTCGATGGCCACGACATCATGCCATCGTGGCCGACAGTGGACAGGACCTGGCCACCGCATTGCCACCATTGGCCGGCGTCGAGCCCCCATCGTAGCTAGTTGGCGTGCGCTTAAGGAGAAGCTACGCTGCCCATTTCGCTCTCTCTCCCTCTCCACTACTCTCTCTCACACGCACAACGGGAGCACCGAGCGCTGCTGCATCACCGCATGGCTCTGCCATCGCCTACCGCCTACGCCACCACACCATTGGTGTCTCCATCTAGTCAGCAGCTATGCCTTCTTCTCCTCTACCTCCTCGATGCAGTAGCAGGACCAGGCGAGCTACGGTGAGGGCAAAATCACCATTCTCATCCTCACCGAAACCTTGGCTTCCATGGCCACCTTCACGGCGAGCTCGCCGCTGCTTGGCTCTCTTGCACATTCCTTCATCTTCTTCATGTTAGAACTTGGTTAGGGTGTGTCCTAGCTTGTAGCATGACCCTATGGTGAATAGTTACCTCACCGGCATGGAACATGATGGCCAGTGTCGTCACGCTCTTGTCGCAGCACCACCGTGCACGTGGACAGACCTCATTGGCGTGTCCCACCTAGCCTAGGTAGTCTTGCTAGATTCACATGGTCACCGTGGAGCCTGTGTGCTTCTCGCCAGACCTTGCCATGGCCAGCAATGGCTGGTGCACCTCTATGCAGCGCTGTCGTGCCACCATGGCCGGCGATGAGCATGCTCTAGTGTGTCCGCGCTGCCACCACCGGTACCAGTCGACGTGGGTTAGTGAGTAGAACACATAGGTGGGGTCGGTTTCGCTGGAGAGCTCACCGTCAGCGAGATAGCGCCGGTCAACCACCATGCCCTGTTTCGGTTCACTGACATGTGGGGTCCACTGACTCGTGGGTCCCAGGTGTCAGCGACTGCAGTTAGGGTTTAGTTTTATTTCTTTTCCAATTTTTTTGTGCTAACTTTGAAAAATCATATCTAGAGCTAGGAGTGTCAAATTTTGGTGACCCAAATTTTGTTGGATTCCTCATGAAGTGTAGTATTTTATAAAAATATGAAATGTACTGTTTATGGTATTTTTAATGGTGAATAAAATGTAGCTAGATAAGTGCTTTTTGAATGTTTGCAATCTTATAAAATGTGTAACTTGAGCTAGGAATGTGATAAAATTGTGATTCTAATTTTGCTGGTCTTGTGTTGACATGCTATAGCTAGAAAAAATAATAAACTTGTAGTAGACTTGATTGAAGTAGAGTCTTTCTATTTATCTATTAATAAATGGTGTTTTCTGAGGAAAATTATAGGAATAAAAATATATAACATGTTGCCATGCAAATTTTTGTACAGTATTATGGCACTAGGATAAAGCTAAGAAAAATATATAATCTATAGTTTGATACTTTTTTATAGGGTTAACTATTTTCACTAAAATAAACCTTGCTAGCTTGTTATTTTTGTAGAGGATGTTATACATGTTTAGTTGGTATGAAATTTTTGCAGTAGTCTATTGGGATCACCTAAAAGCTACTAGAATTTTATGGGAATTTATTGTGCACATTTGGTATATGTTTGCTATTTCACCTATCTATATAATTAAATTAATAAAGGCATTTAAATAAATAAATTGGGCTTGACCATGATGTTTTCTATGGTACTTGTAATACAAATGAACTATTGATGTTAGTAGTAAGGCTTAAGAGCAATTGGTTGTATGCAACTAATTAATTATTGCTTTTATAATTCAACTAGATGGCTGCATGTATAGTTTTGGTTAAGTTGATCATTTCACGGTGATAATGGTCTTTTCTATAAAACTTGTTAATTACAAAGTTGTAGATAACTTACTGATCTACCTTGTGTTGAATTTTCATAGTCATAAGCCTTTGGGTTTAAGAGTTTTGGCTGTTAGAAATTTGCTGTCTGAAATGCTTGCTCTCTGGACATTTGAATAACTGAATTTTTTGACCTAGATAACTATTGAATCACATCAAGGGAAGTAAAATAAAGTTGTAGACAATTTCATAAGATTTCTAGAATGTCCATAACCATATTATTTCCATGTATATAACTCTAGTTATGGTTAAAACAAGTAGCTGCTGTCTTATAGTCTAGAAAACAAGTTACAGAAGTGTTTGCTTAAGTAGTAGAGAAGAGATATGCACCTACTCACTAGAATAGAATGCACTTGTTATTACCTTAATACCATTCTATTGAAAGTACTTATGAGGATGCATTCATCATGTTATATCATATTACATGTGTCATCGTATATGCATTCGTGATATCTTATTTCATGCTCATGCATATAGGATCGTCCGAAGAGATAATGTTGTTGGAATTCAACAAAGAAGAGGAGGAGGGTCAGCAGGAGGCTCCTCAAGCCATAGCTCTAGGAGAAGAGGAGTAGACTCCCAAAGAGCTCCCTGAGTGCCTAGATCACTGACCCACCTCTTTCCTCAAAGGCAAGCCCCGGAGCATTCTAAGTCTCACATGTTTTACAAAATACTATTTGAGTTCTTTATGTTTGATGCATTAGGTTATAAGAGTTGATTGGAAACACTTGATGCATAGAACTACCTTGTACAGATATATACACCTTTAACCCTATGTAGGTCCAGGATCGAATATATGCTTAGCCATACTTAGACCGGTAGAAGTCAGGCGATTTCTTGTCACCTATAAGTTATAGGTGGATACCAAAGCACGGTTGGCTATATTTGCTATCGTGGAAAAGAACCATAAGGTAATGTAAATAGAGGCCAGGTGGAGTCTATGTGTAGGTTGACTCGTGTGATTCTGTCTGTGCCGATTAACGACCGTACCATTGTTGGTGCTTCTGACAAGATTGAACACATACCTATCACTTAGCTGGTCGGATAACTCGTTCCGACCATGAAGCCAAATAACTCAACTTAGGCCGGGCCCTACTCTGTTAGAGTGCACACTCTAGATGGTAGTAAGGATGTGCGAGGAGCCAGACATGAGCCTAATGGCAGGCTAGGCCTGAACGTCCTAGTAGCTGGTTGTCCCTGATTGTGCGGCGTTGGGCGAACCCACGAAATGTGGACTTGGGTTGTACCAAAGGTGACCTAAGGTGATCGTCGATCTGGTCTGCCTAGGTTTGTGTTAGAAATAAATTTCCAGCTAGTTGAAATTGATTCAAATCACCGTCTCTCCTAGATAGTGAGAAACTTGGCTAGTCCCAACATCATAGTAATTGTATTATGGAATGTGATGGTTTAGATAAACATGGAATTACTACACCGGCTATGATTACTATACCACATGTTTGGCACAGGTTAGTTGCTAATCTAAAGATGAATAGCTATAATTAACTTGATGAACAAAATATAATTATATTACTGAGTTAATCACTTTTATGCAAAATGTTGTCAAGGTACCTCCACTTATAAAGCCTTGAATAATCCTTGGAGTCAATTTATTTTTGGTTTATGATGGGTAAGTCTAGCTGAGTACCTTCTCATACTCAGGGTTTTATTCCCATTGTTGCAGATGGTATAGTTTATCATGGCTATTGCAAGCACTATTTCTGTCCCACCATGGATGAAGAGTGAACCCTAGGCAGGCATCCTTAATAATCCTTCTTATATGCTTTTGTGGATTGTGACCATGAGTTGGCACTATATTTGAACTATGTTGACAAATGCTAGTTTTGAACTTTAATTTGCTTCCGCTACTATCTATTGAATTTAGTTTGTAATAACCTTATCTTGTACTCTGATGAATGAACTGTATCTGTGAACTTTATGTAACATATGACATGTATGTTGAATCATGTATGATCTTGGTTGTATGTGGATCGTTAATCAAGACCTGTCATGGTACTTGACGGACTACCGGGTTTATATGGGCTCAAGTATGACAGTGCGACTGCTTGTGGGCTACCATTGTACTTGTGCTCTTATAAATTGGGTCTTTAGAAACAAGTAAGATAAAGATGGGATAGTAGTAAGGAACAAAGCAAGATTGGTAGCACAAGGATATACACAAGTTGAAGGTCTTGACTTTAGAGAAACATATGCCCCGGTTGCTAGATTGGAAGCAATTAGAATCTTATTGGCCTATGCTTGTGCCCACAACATCAAGCTCTATCAAATGGATGTTAAGAGTGTATTTCTCAATGGTTACATCAATGAAGAAGTATATGTTGAGCAACCTCCCAGTTTTGAAGATGACAAGAAGCTCGACCATGTGTACAAGTTGAAAAAGGCATTGTATGGATTGAAGCAAGCACCTAGAGCATGATATGAGAGATTGAGGGACTTCCTACTCTCTAAAGGGTTCATGATGGGCAAGGTTGACACCACTCTTTTCACCAAGAAGATTGGCAAAGACTTATTTGTGTTACAAATCTATGTTGATGACATCATATTTGGATCAACCAATCAAGATTTTTGTGAAGAGTTTGGAAAAATGATGGCTAATGAGTTTGAAATGTCCATGATTGGAGAGTTAAGTTACTTCTTTGGTCTTCAAATTAAGCAATTGAAGAATGGTACATTTGTGAGTCAAGGCAAGTACATCAAAGACATGCTCACGAAGTTTGGCATGAGTGATAGCAAAGCCATTAATACACCAATGGGAACAAATGGCAACTTAGATAGTGATGCAAGTGGCAATATGGTGGATCAAAAATTGTATCGGTCTATGATTGGAAGCCTACTCTATGTGACCGCATCAAGTCCGGATGTCATGTTTAGTGTATGCATGTGTGCAAGATTTCAAGCCTCACCAAGAGAAAGTCATTTGAAGGCCACAAAGAGAATATTGAGGTACTTGAAGAATACATAAAATGTTGGTTTGTGGTATGCCAAAGGAGCAAAGTTTGAACTAGTTGGTTACTCTAACTTGGATTATGCGGGATGCAAGGTTGAAAGGAAGAGCACCTCAGGCACATGTCAATTGTTGGGAAGATCACTTGTTTCATGGTCATTAAAGAAGCAAAATAGTGTTGCATTATCAACCACCAAAGCCAAATACATATCCGCCGGTAGTTGTTGTACACAAATACTTTGGATGAAGGCCACCTTGAATGACTTTGGAATCAAGTTTAAGAAACTACCATTGCTATGTGATAATGAGAGTGCAATCAAGTTAACCAATAATCTGGTTCAACATATAAGAACAAAGTACATTGATGTCCGCCACCATTCCATAAGAGATCACCAACAAAAAGGGGACATTTGTATTAAGAGTGTAAGCACCGAAGATCAACTTGCTGATATGTTCACCAAGCCAACAAAAAGGGGACATTTGTATTGAGAGTGCAAGCTAAGGAATGAGTTAAACATATTAGATTTCTCAAATATGTGTTGATGCACCTCCCCACCTATATGACATGCCTCTCCTTCGAGCAATCCAAGGTAAAAATTGATTGGCATGTCATACATCCTTACTAAGGACATGATTAGTGCATCTAGTCATCTTTCACATCTAATAGGCTCATTCATGAAAATCAAATGTATTTGATGTTTGTATGGTACCACTATTGCTTCTATGCTTAATTTGGTCTAGTGGTAGCATATGACATGTTTGTGGGCTTGTAAACCTAGTGTTTGTTCTAGAAAATGAGCTTTAAGTGTTTAACTCAACATGGTACAAGATAACCCTTATTTGGAGGTATGAAGAAGCTTGTCCTTGGATCAAACTGAGTTAAATATCTTTGGCAAATGATCTAGATTGGACCAAATTTGAAAAAATGATCCTCACCCCATTGATTGACATTGATAATATCAACCTATCTACTTTTTGAACATTTGTGGTCGTTGATGACAAAGGGGGAGAAATAGTGTACAAAGATATAAGTAGTGTATAAAGATATAAGTGATAGGGGGAGAAATAGTGAGAAATTAAGAAATTAACATAGGGGGAGAGATATGACAAAGGAAGGGGATTAATTAAAATTTTAAGCACACAAGTAGGGGGAGCAAGCTCATAAACTTGATTGATGCATTTGAATGTGCATTTCATATGTTTCCTTGCATGTCACAAGTTTTAAATTTCAATATTCATGCTTGTGTGGTGTATGCTAGTTGTAGGTTTGAATGATAAAATGAAAAACTAGCATGCATAGGTTAAGTAACTAGACTCATGCTCATATTATGAAAACTAGACCCTTACTTCTAATGTTGATCTCATGGGGTATTCTAGTTTTTGTGTATGTCTAGTTACTAATGGTGTTAAGGATGGTATATTGGTGCACTCTGATTGGTATCATGCTTCAAAGGTCCATCTTTTATACCTTAGCATTATTTGGTAGACATTGTCTCCTATATTTCCTATCTAAGCATATGTGCAAGCTACAATCCAAACTCTTAGCACATATGTAGGGGGAGCAATTGCTACCATATGGGATTCATGAAACTTGTCCATATCCTTTTACACATGGTAAATATGCTCGGGCAAGCAACATGGATTCAAATGAATTTTAATTCATATCTTTGTAAAAGAGTTGTCATCAATTACCAAAAAGGGGGAGATTGAAAGCGCTTGTTTGGTTTTGGTGAATTGATGAAACCCTAAGTGCTAACCTAGTTTATCAAAGTGATTATGAGATAGGTAGCACTACTCCAAGTGATGAAGCAAATGAAGATCATGACATGATGATGGTGATGGCAAGGTGATGATCAAATGCTTGGACTCTGAAAAGAAGAAAGAAAAACAAAAAGCTCAAGGCAAAGGTGAAACTTGATAAGAGCTTTTTTGTTTTGGTGATCGAGACACTTAGTCAGTGTGATCACAATTAGGGTCGATAGCTGTACTATTAAGAGGGGTGAAACTCGTATCAAAATGCAGTTATCAAAGTGCCACTAGATGCTCTAACTCATTGCATATGCATTTAGGATCTAGTGGAGTGCTAACACCCTTGAAAACATTTGTGAAAATATGCTAACACATGTTCACAAGGTGATATACTTGGTGGTTGGCACATTTGAGCAAGGGTAAAGAAGATAAAGTTGAATGCGCTGGTCACGGGGGACCGGACGTGTCCTACGTGAGGACCGGACACGTTTGATATCTTACCAACATGACCAGACACGTCCGATATCCATACCGAAAGAGTCTGGTATTCTGGCTAGGCGTGGCAGAGTTGATGAAGTGTCCGAACTCTGGGTCATAGCAGTGATAGGATGTTGAGAAATCACTATTTAGCATCTGGTCGAAGTGACGTAGGGTGTAGGTGTTGGTCCAGAGAAGACCGAATGCAGGGGTGCATCCGGTCGACCACACTAGATGCATCCGGTTGCAGTTGAGAGGCTCTAGGAGCTCTCTGGACTTGACCGGACGTAGCGACCGAACACATCCGGTTGCCAACCAGCACGTCTCAGGTTTTTAGTGCTATAATTGATCGAACGCTAGGAGCATCCAGTCTGGTGTGACTGGACGCGTCTAGTCGGCCTAGAGCGGCTCTAGGAGCTCTCTAGACTTGACCGGACGCTGCGTCTCCCGCGTCCGGTTGTTTTCTAATAGTGCATCCAATCACTTGTATTACTGTGCGTAGAGATAGCCGTTGGGCGCAAATGGCTAAACAATTTGAAAGGGACACGTGGTGGCCAGGCTACAACCAGACACAGTGACCGGACATGTCCGATCACCACACCAGACACGTCAGGTGCACATGACCTACATGTCCGGTTGTTCCACAGTCAGCCCAATAATTGAGCCAATGGCTCTATTGTTTGGGGGTGTCTATAAATACCATTTGGCCGGCTCTAGCTCACTCTCTTGACCATTTGCATTGACATAGCAACCTTGTGAGCTTATCCAAAGCCCTCCCACTCATCTCCATCATTGATTCATTATCTTTGTGAGATTGGGAGTGAATCCAAGTGCATTGCTTGAGTGTTTGCATCTAGAGGCACTTGATGTTCATGTTTTGCTACAGGATTCGCTTATTACTCTTGGTGGTTGCCATCACCTAGATGGCTTGGAGTAGTGAGGATCATCGAGCGGAGGTTGGTGATTGTCTCCGGCTCTGATTGTGGTGATTGTGAGGGGTTCTTGACCTTTTCCTCAGCGGAGAGCCAAAAGGTACTCTAGTGAATTGCTCGTGGCTTGTGTGATTCTCATCTTGTGTTGGTTGTGCAGCACCCTATTAAGGGTTTGGCGTGTGATGCCAATTAGCGCGTGAACCTCCAAGTGAGTGAATCACCACAACGAGGACTAGCTTGCCGGCAAGCATGTGAACCTCGGTAAAAAAATCATTGTGTCATCATTTGATTCCGAGGTGATTGGTCTTCATTGGTATTCATTCTTGTGAATGATTGGTTCATTCCTCAACTCGGCGGTATAACTATCTCGCTCACTCTCTTTACATTACCGCAAACTTTACATTACCGCAAACTAGTTATCAAGCTCTTTAGTGTAGTTAGTTGTGAGAGCTTGTTAGTTTGGTTAGTGTGTCTCTTTAGTTAGCCTTTGAGGGCACACTAACTTAGTGTAGTGATATAGCCATAGTGTGGATAGAGACTATAGAAACTAGACTTGCGGTAGGTGTCTTGTATTTTTAGTAGACTAGCGCAACACTCGCTTCGCTTCATATTTGTCTAACCAGTTTGTTAAGTGTTGTTGTAGAAATTTTTAATAGGCTATTCACCCCCTCTGGCCATGAGGACCTTTCAGTGTCACCCTCTATTCATGTAGGAAGAGAAGGGGTGTGGCTACTTGGTCAAAATAGAGAGGGAGCGGGCGATGGGGAGAGATGAGAGAGAGAGAAAGGGTGAGTCACTGTGGGCCCAGGGGTAAAGGGAAAAAGTGAGCCTAGCCAGTGATCATTGTAGCCAGGATTTGGCAGATGAAAATCAAAGCCCAACACTGCTGCTCATGCACCCAGCACTGCTGCTCACGTAGGAGTGCTGCTGGCCACGCAACAGTGCTGCTCCGACTGCAACTATGTAGATTTAATTCCTATTTCCTCTCTATATAGATATGATATGGACACATACTCCTGCCATATTTTGGTCAGTAACTAATAATCATTACAAGCAATTTCCAAATTATACAAATGCTCTTTTATAAATTATTTTGAAGCACAATAATATAAATTTTCACTAATCTTTTCCTAGATACTCCCTCCGTCTAGAAAAGAATGCAACTACGTGTTGCGTGCTAGCAAAAGTAGTTCATGTTTGACTAAATTTCTAGTAAATGCTATTCACATTTATGGCTCCAAAATAATTTATTATAAAAATACATTTCATATGTAATCTAATAATATTTATTTGACATCATAAATATTGATACTTTTTTCTCTATAATTTATCGAACTTAAGATACAAAACCATAACACTGTGCTAGAATTGCATTCTTTCCTAGACGGAGAGAGTACTAGTTAATCAATTAGAGGTGTGCTATATTTCAATCCATGTTATGAGAGTCAAGTATATTTAGCTCACTATGCAAAGCACAAAACCTTAACTCATCTAGAGGCTTAGTAAAGATATCAGCTAGTTGCTTTTCGGTGTTCACATGGCAAATTTTAATATATCCTTTGGTTTCGTGGTCTCTCAAGAAATGATATCAGATGTCTATATGTTTGGTTCTTGAGTGGCTTACGAGATTATTTGCAAGCTTTATGGCACTTTCATTATCACACAGGAGTGTGATTTTGGTGAATCGACATCCAAAATCTTGAAGGGTTTGCCTCATCCAAAGTAGTTAGCACAACATACACTGACTGCAACATACTCGGCCTCAACGGTGGAAAGGGCTACACAATTTTACTTCTTAGAACTCCAAGACACTAAGGACCATCCAAGGAATTGACATGCCCCTGAAGTGCTTTTTTGATCTACTTTGCAACCGGTGTAATCAGAATCTAAATACCTAAGTAGATCAAACTTAGAGCCCTTGGGATACCACAAGCCAAGGTTAGGAGTGTGTACTAAATATCTCAAGATTCTCTTAAAGGCCATCAGATGACACTCTTTTGGGTTAGCTTGAAATCTAGTACACATGCACACAGTAAGCATAATATTAGGCCTAGATGCGCACAAATAAAGTAGAGAGCCGATCATGGAGCATTATACCTTGATGTCCATGGCTTTCCCTTCTTCATTTAGATCAAGATGTCCATTTGTTGTCATTGGAGTTTTGATAGGCTTTGCATTTGCATGTCACATTTCTTTAGCATATCATGGGTGTACTTTGTTTGGCTAACAAAAGTCCCTTCCTTCACTTGCTTGATTTGAAATCCAAGGAAGAATTTTAATTCACCCATCATAGACATATCAAATCTCTTGGTCATAATCCTACTAAATTCCTCACAAAAGAGTGATTAGTACTACCAAATATTATGTCATCAACATATATTTGGCACATAAATATATCTTTACCAACTTTGTGAGTAAAAAGGGTAGGATCGGCTTTGCCTATTTCAAAGCCTTATTTGAGCAAGAATTCCTTAAGGCATTCATACCATGCTCTTGGTGCTTGCTTAAGCCCATAGAGCGCCTTTTAGAGTTTGTAGACTTGGTTGGTGAACTTGGGATCTTCAAAGCCTAGTGATTGCTCAACATAAATTAGCTCTTGTATGGGGTCATTGAGGAATGTACTCTTGACATCCATTTGATATAGCTTGAAGTTGTGATGAGTGGCATAGGCTAGAAGCATCTGGATTGCTTCAAGTATTGCCACTGGTGCATATGTTTTTTCAAAGTCCAACCCCTCTACTTGTGTGAAGCCTTGGGCAATCAATCCTGTCTTGTTCTTTGTCACCATGCCATTTCTCATCTTGCTTGTTCTGGAAGACTCAATTGGTGCCAATCACATTGGTATTGGGTCTTTCCACTAAGGATCACACTTGATTTCTCTCAAAGTTGTTTATCTCTTCTTGCATGGCCATAACCCAATCTGGATCACCAAGTGCTTACTCTACCTTGAGAGGTTCCAAAGAGGAAACAAATGAGTAAAATTGGCAAAAAAATTGCTAAATGAGAGTGAGTTGTTACCCCCTTTCAAAGACTCCCAAGGATATGTCAATGGGATGATCCCATTGTATCATTTGCCTTATTCTTAGGTATTCGATGGCTTCTAGTTGATCTGCTGGTCCATCTTCACCTTCTTGCTCAAAGATAGGTTGTAGGTCATGTCCATGAATCGACATACAGTCAACGGCTGGACTAGAGAGGTGCGGCACTACCACTAGGTAGAACAACACTACCACTCTAGCTTCAGCAGTTGGCTAGACAGTGGCTTCAGCTTGAGAAGTTTCCACCTCTGTAGCCTTGTCTTCTTGTGGTCTTATATCACCAATGGCTAATTGCTTGATTGCTTCATTTGGTGGCTCCTCATTTCTAGCAACACTTGGATCAACTTACTCTACTTGAGAGCCATTAGATTCATCAAATGTCACATCTACCGTAGTTTCAACTCTCCCAGAGGTCATGTTGAAAACACGGTAGGCATACTCATTTATCCATAGCCAAGAAGAAAACCTTCATATACTTTAGGTGCAAATTTAGAGGTTTTGGGCTTCTTGTTAAGTATAAAACACTTGCACCCAAACACTCTAAAATAAGACACATTTGGCTTATTACCGGTTAGAAGCTCATGAGGTTTTGTTCAACATCTTGTGTAGGTAGATACGGTTGATTGCATGGCAAGCAGTGTTGATGGCATCACACCAAAAGATATTCAAAGTCTTGTACTCATCTAGCATTGTCCTTGCCATGTCAATTAGTGTCTGGTTGTGTCGGTGTAGAAAGTGACCAACACGTAAATATTTGTAGTTTTGCTGTATGTTGTGATCAGATGTGGCCTAGCACTCAATGACATAGGGTTTATACTGGTTTAGGCAACATACCCTACGTCTAGTTTGAGTTGGTCATTGACTTTATTCCTGAGCCTAGGTGCTCGAAGTTTGCTGTGGGATTACAAATGAGAGGGAGCAAGAGGTCCGGTCGGACTTTGGACTAAAGGGCCGAGAGAGACGGGAGCTCCTACATGCGCTAAGTATTTGAACATGTGCTCTGTTGGAATTGTTCGAATTGTAGGTTGTTCGAATCATTCATGAATCGATCCTGGTGGTTGAATCATTTGTCCCCTTTTTGAAGAGAGCGCATCCCCTTCTATAGATGAAGGGGACAATTTTACAAGAGGGAGTATGAGAGAAAGAGTGTGTGTGTGCTATCTAGTGTTGTTGCCCACGCCATTAGGTACAAGGTAGATTATCGGTGCCCATAACACTGTTGATGCTCAGATGCATGTGGTAGGTTCCATCATCTTCTTCTAGTATGGCACATGTTAGTGCCTACCATACTGTAGGATAAATGTCGGCGCCCACAACATTGTTCATGTTTTGACATGTCTAGAAGGTTCGGTGCATCCTTCTGACATGGCCTGACAGTACTATCCTATAGGCGTGTAGGGTACGACCCTTGATATTGCGGTTGACTGGAGCACCCTGCCTTACTTGCTCTATTCGTTTCCTAGGTCTTGACCGAGTGGGCGTCCCCAGTCGGTCATTCGCTAGTCGGCTCCAGCCTTCTAGACGGAGAAGAGCTATAAGCAGAGGTTTGATGTACTCCCGGTCAGAGAAGCGAGTCAGAGTCAAAGGCGAGCGTTGTTCCTTCTTGGCCAGGCCTTCTAGCTAGAGAGGCGGGCTAGAGTCAGAGGTGATAGAAACAAGCACCGTTCCTCCTTGGCTAGGCCTTCCAGTCGGAGAGGCAGGCTGGAGTCGGAAGCGAGCGCCAGAGTCAGAGGCAAGCTAGCTAGACCTTCTAGTCGGAGAGGTAGGCTGGAGTTGGAGGCGTGCGTCGGTCCTCCTTGGACAGGCCTTCTGGTCGAAGAGGCAGGCCAGAGTCAGAAGTGAGCATTGTTCCTCCTTTGGCTAGGCCTTTTGGTCAGAGACTGGATCGTTCTTCTAACCTGTCGCTAGGTTTTTGGGCTAGGCCAAGAGTTGTGCGTCATTCAAAACGTTGTCTGCTGGGCCGAGCTTTTGCTGGGAAGTAGGTCCATAAGGGACTCCTGATTTATGAACCCGACAGGAGCCCCCGAGCCCCTAGGCGATTTGGGTAGAATCATCTAGGGGATTTTTGTCTTGATGGCGGGTGCACATGAGCACACCCATGGGTTTAGCCCTCGAGCCCTCGGGTGATTCAGGTAGAATCTTCTAGGTTTTTTTTGTCTTAGCAGCGGGGGAATTCTTCATTTTGATAGTGGGTGCACATGAGCGCACCCGCGGATGTAGCCCTCAAGCCTGTGTCTGACTGGCAAGTTAGTTGGAGGCTGAACATCTTGGTACTCTTTCCTAGGACCGCATACTATCGTTTGTGGTGTTCGCCCTTGTTTGTCCCGCTCGTGATTTGCACGGTCGATTGATTTTCTAAGTCAGTGTCGGGTGACCTGAGCCCTCGAGCCCTGTTGGGATTTGGCAAGGGTTGGTCTAGTTTTATGCATTACGCTGTCCGCAATTTTCATAACCAAAGGGGCTAAGCTAACGTTGCTTGCCTCAATGGCTCAAGTGACGCGGTCGGTGAGCTCGCTAACAGGCATGTTCGAGAGGAATCTAGGTCCATCATTCATGATAGGGTTGACATACCCCTCATGTGTCATTCCACTGCTCCTTAACCCGCATCCCAGCAGATGCCTAGGCCATTCCAGAGACCAACCCAGGTGGCCCACTGGCCTCCCCTCGATGGAGATTCTGTGGGCATGGCTTGAGGTTAGGATCAAATGAGAAGGTTGAGATGACCTTGTCTGCTTCAGAGCAGACTAGGCGAGGGCTGCTGGGGCTCATCTATGTTTTCTCCCCTAGCTCTGTTTGATGTGAGGCAGCCTCGAGCCCTTCGTAGGCCGGCCTTCGAACCTCAGTCGGTCATTGCTCCTATTGAATGAGGCAACTACCGTTTCATGACGCAACATGAAGTGTTGTGATGCATCAACTGCATATGCGATGCTTTGGATGTATGGGATGAATGAATGAATGTGTGCATGGATGAATGTGTGAATGCATGTATGAGAATGGATGAATGAATGTTTTATGCATTCAGAAAATCAAATGAAGTAAGAGGGGTTTGGTAGAGTTACCTTGATGACTCGTGTGATAGGTTTGAGGAGTCTTTATCGGATATGTTCGAATAGGATTCGAGCTCATTGTTTGCGACAGAGTTGGCAAGGCCCACATGGGGCGTCCCTCTGCTCCTTACCTGTCTCACGGTGTTTGCCTGAGCCATCTGATCGACTTAGGAAGCCCGTTGGTCTCCTCTAGGTGGAGATCCTATTGTTGGGCCTTCCAAGTCTTGCCAGGGAAGGCGGAGGGCCACCTACATGCGGTTGCACCTTGTTTCCCACACCCAGCATGCGGTAGTGGTGGGCCATGCCTAGGCCACGTCCTGTCTATCTAGGCGCTGTCTTGTCAGGCAGAGCGTATCCCATCAGTCAAGACACATCCCGCCGCATCTCATCCGCATTGAATAGAGGAAGGGAGAGGGTTTTTTCGCTCCAATCCTTCGCCTTTCCCCAACTGTTGTGTCTCCTTTTTAAATAGGGGAAGGGAGAGGGCTTCCATCCTGTTCCTTCGCCTATTCCTGATCTGTCGTCTCTCCTCCTTCTTCCTTCTTGCCAAGAGCATTCGTGTGCCATGGCAGTTCCTAGGAGAAAAAGGGGAGAGCGAGGAATAGGAGAAACTCATAGATCTGTTCGTGAATCTAGAGCGTAATGTCGAGCTGGAGGTCATCTTGTGTGAGTGAGTTGGTGTTGGCTGCCTTCACCGAGAAGGGGGTGTTGCCGCTGAAGGAGGTGGCACACTGGAGGGCTCTTGTGGGGGAGGATTTCCTGTGACCTCAGGCCGGCGAGGTTGTCTCCTTCCTCACCTTCCATGAGCATGGGTTAGGATACCCTATGCACTGGTTCCTGCCCAGGCTCCTTAATGAGTGGGGCCTAGAGCTGCAGCATCTCAACCCAACTAGGGTGCTACACGTCGCTGGCTTCATCACCGTCTACGAGGCCTTCCTTAGGATGGAGCAACACGTGGACTTCTTCTGGTGGATTTTCTCTGGGCGAGCCTTGTCGGAGGGGAAGCCACTCATGATCACGCCGGTGGGGGGCTTCATGTTGTAGAAGAAGCCAAGTGCGTTGAGCGCCTACCTCGCATACATCCCCTACGACTCCAATCAAGGGTGGCATGGGGAGTGGTTTTACATTAGGAACCTGGCGGAGGTGCCATTCCTGCTGTTCACCAGAAGGAGTCCGGAGAGGTGGGATAGCTGGTCATGGGTGCTCGCTAGTCGGCAAAAGAAGCTAGAGGTAATTGAGGCGGAGCTCTAGAAGCTAGTGCGGTAGGGTCTTGATAGGCTGTGGGTGTTCCACACCTTCTTCCACTGTCAAGTCACCCCGTTGGAGGAGAGGATGCGATCGATGTGGATGTACATTGGCCCGACGGACCCTGACCACATGTCGTCGGAGGAATTGATGAAGGACAAAGTCTAGAGTCGACTCAACTAAGTGCTATAGCTGAGGGCCAAAGAGACGCTCGAAGGGAAGCCCAGACCTCTTCACGCTTCAAAGCTATCCAACTTGGTACATTCTCCTCTCCTTATTTCGTGTCCCTTTCGATCTTGCTCTCCTATAATCTTGACTTTGAGTCGTCCGTTTCATAGGAACTCAAACGTTACAAGTCCTAGCCGCATCTTCCGAAGGGGCCAAAGGGCGTGGCTTAGCAAGCCACCCTGAAGGAGATGACAGACACTAAGAAGAAGAAGAAAGCTAAGAAGGCTTGGAGGAAGCATGGAAGGGAGATGGAGATCACCTGGCGTGTCTAGGCAGGCAAAAGTAGGAGCGATGTGGAGGCCGAGCTCGAGTCAGAGGACCCTACGGACGTGGGGAATGATGTGAGCTCTTCTGAGAATGGTGGAGGCTGAAGTGTTGTCATGACATTGATGGAGCATCGTGAGCCTACGGCCACATCTGCCAGCAGTGGGTGGGACACAGAGAGGCGTGGCAATGTTCCCACTCCAAGGAATCGGTGAAAGCTCTAGTTTGGTTTTGGTGAATTGATGAAACCCTAAGTGCTAACCTAGTTTATCAAGTGATCATGAGATAGGTAGCACATTCCAAGTGGTGAAGCAAATGAAGATTATGAAATGATGATGGTGATGCCATGGTGATGATCAAGTGCTTGGACTTGAAAAGAAGAAAGAGAAAAACAAAAGGCTCAAGGAAAAGGTATAAATAGTAGGAGCTATTTTGTTTTAGTGATCAAGACACTTAGAGAGTGTGATCACATTTAGGTTTGATAGCCATACTATTAAGAAGGGTGAAACCTTGTATCGGAATGCGGTTATCAAAGTGCCACTAGATGCTCTAACTCATTGCATATGCATTTAGGATCTAGTGGAGTGCTAACACCCTTGAAAATGTTTGTGAAAATATACTAACACATGTGCACAAGGTGATACACTTGGTCGTTGGCACATTTGAGCAAGGGTTAGGAACTTCACCAATAGAGTGTCCACCCATAGAGTGCAAATAGTACGATGGTGCCATTAGCGCCCTAGACAGAAAAGACGGAGGTCACTGGTCTCGATTGGACCGACGCGTCCAGTCAGTGGCTACAGAGGGCACGCAGCATTGGTCTCTGACCAGACGTTGGGTCACTCAATGACCGGACGCTAATAGGGTGTGTCTGGTCCTACTGACGTGGCAGCGAGCAGAGGAGTCACCGAGTGACCGAACACTGGGTGTGTCTAGTCGAGCATGACCGGATGCGTCCGATCATGAAAAGTCATCTCTAGATGCTTACTGAGCATCTGGTCACTCTGAGCCGCTGCATCCAGTCGTCACTTGACTGTTGAGATTGGGCAATCAACATTTGAAGAGAGGGGACACGTGGCACGCATCGTGTGACCGAACGCTGAGGTCCAGTGTCCGGTCAATATGATCGGAGCATCCGATCACCCTGTGTTGTGCCCAGTGAAGGGGTACAATAGCTCTATTTTGTGGGGGCTTCTATTTAAGCCCCATGGCTGGCTCAAGCTCATGCTCTTGGCCATTTGTATTGACATAGCAACCTTGTGAACTTAGCTAAAGCCCTCCCACTCATCTCCATCATTGATTCATCGTCTTTGTGAGATTGGGAGAGAATCCAAGTGCATTGCTTGAGTGTTTGCATCTAGAGGCACTTGGTGTTCATGTTTTGCTATAGGATTCACTTGTTACTCTTGGTGGTTGCCACCACCTAGATGGCTTGGAGCAGCGAGGATCATCGAGCGGAGGGTGGTGATTGTGAGGGGTTCTTGACCTTTCCCCGGTGGAGAGCTAAAAGGTACTCTAGTGAATTGCTCATGGATTGTGTGATCCTCATCTTGTGTTGGTTGTGCAGTGTCACAGAACCGACCAATTTATAAGAGTACAAGTACAATGGCAGCCCACAAGCGGTCGCACTGTCATACTTGAACGCATATAAACCCGGTAGTCCGTCGAGTACCACGATGGGTCTCGATAAACGATTTACAACAACCAAGATCGTATAGGATTCAACATACATGCCACATATTACATAAAGTTCGCAGATACATTTCATCATCAGAGTACGAATAAAAGTTATTACAAACCGAGTTTGATAATTAAAGCGGAAGCAAATAAGTTCGAAAATAAAGTTTCCAACATAGTTTGATACAGTGCCAAGTAAGATCACAGTCCACAAAAGCAAGGATAGGAATTAATAAAGAAGCCTGCCCAAGGCTTACTCCTCATCCACAGTGGTATAGAAGCAACTCTAGCAATAACCATGATACACAGTGCCATCTGCAACAATGGGAAAATAAACCCTGAGTACGAGAAGGTACTCAGCTAGACTTACCCATCATGAACCAGAAATAAAATGACTAAGGATTATGCAAGGCTGTATAAGTGGACGTAACTTAACAACATTTTTGCGTAAAAGGCAATTGACCCATTGTACAATTATGATTCCTTTTTCAAGTTAATTATAACTATCCATTTCTAGATTTGCAACTATCCTGTGCCAAACATGTGGTATATCATTTAGAAACATACAATAGTAACCATAGCAGGTATTGTAATTCCATTTTTATCCGAACCATCATGTTTCATAACACAGTTACTATGATGTTGGAGCTAGTCAAGTTTCTCACTATCCGGGAGAGATGGCGATTCGAATCGATTTCAACCAGCTGGGAATTTATTCCTAACACAAATCCAGGTCTACCAGCCACAATAGCCTTAGGTCACCTTTGGTACAACTTAGGTACACATTTCGTGGGTCTGTACCACGCCGCATAATCTGGAACACTAGATGCTAGGATGCTCAGGCCAAGCCTGCCCTTGGGATTAGTCTGATCATTCCCTGGAAGGAGCGCACAACAGAATAGGTCCCAGCTTGAGTTGAATTACTCAGCTTCACGGTCGGAATGAGTTATCCGGCCAGCTAAGTGAGAGGCATGCGTTCAATCTTGTCAGAAGTTCCAACAACGGTATGGTCCTTGATCGACACAGACGGGGATAGATCCACACCCAAGACCTCCATGCCTTGTTGCTTCTCTATCGACGTCCCGTCCGGTCTTGATTTACTTTTACCTCATGGTTCTGTTCCACGATGGCAAATATAGCCAACCGTGCTCCGGTATCCACCTATATCTCGCAGGTGATAGGACATCACCCGACTTCTACCGGTCTAAGCATGGCTAAGCATATATTCGATCCTGGACCTATACCGGTTAAAGGTGTAATATCTGGACAAGGAATGTACATGCATCAAGTGGTTCCATTCAACTCTTATAACCTAATGCATCAATCATAATTACGTAAGTAAACATTTGTAAATTACTGGGAGACTTATAATGCTCTAGGGCTTGCCTCGCAGAAAGGAAGTAGGGCGGTGGTCAGGACACTCTAGAAGCTCTTCAGGGTTCTGCTCCACGCCTTCGGGAGCTGCGGCTTGCGGATCCTCCTGCTGGTTCCCTTCCTCTGCTTCTTCGAATTCCAGCAACATGATCTCTTCCTCTGATCCTAGATGCATGAGTATGGCATAAGTATTACGAATGCATAAATGTTAACAAGTGCATCATGTTTATTGAGTAGGTGCATATCTCTTCTCGATTATTTAATTAACTATTTCCACAATGCATCGATTATGCCACAAAACAGTAGCTACTTGTTTCACTCATAACTGGAGTTCTACTAATCCAAATACAGCGATCCTGGACTTTCTGGAAAGCTTATCAAATTCTCTACCATTTTGTTATTAACCATTTTTATAGTATACATCAGTTTCAACACGCAACTCCTCAAACTACAGAATATGTCCGGAAACTATTCAACATGCAATATAAAGTAACGCTACTTCTACTTCATGTAATCATTCCAAATTTGACAACATAGAATCTACCAACAGTGTAAGCATACCAAATACAATTTAGATAATAAAATGGTGAAGTTCAAACTATTTATTTAAATGCCTTTATTATTTTATTTATATATCTAGGTTAAATAATAAACACATATCAGATGTACTTCATAAATTCTCAAAAATTTACAGTGCCTTACTAATGCTATCAAAGGACTACTATAAAAATTTCATGTCATTTTACTCAGTAGAACATCCTATACAAAAATGACAAGGAAGCAAGGCTTGAAATAGCATAAATGGAAAATCCTATTGAAAAGTGTCAAGCAACAGATTTCCTATTTTTCTTAGCATCCATATGGTACTAGGATTACCTCCAACAAATTTCATGAATTTTGGACTCATAAATAATTTATAAAAATTCATGCAAGGATTAACTATTCATAAAAGAAAAATCTATAACTATAAATCTACACATGCACTGGTCTTCACATTTTTACCAGAGCTCATATATGCTAAGACTAGCTTACCACAAAAATTTCATAATTTTTGGAGCAAAGGAACTCTAGATATAAAATAAACAAATTTGAATGCATTCAAAAGCACATTTCAAATCCCTATTTAAATTTCCAAAAATTTCTACTGTACAAGTCAAGAACATATTTTTTCTAAATACTACACTTCCTAAGGAACACTTACAAATTTATTTCACAATTTTTGGAGCCAGCAAACTGAATATACAAAAATTACAAAACAAACGAAATCTGCATTCAAAATGAACTGGATTTTAAACATGGAGTCGCTGACACGCGGGACCCACTGGTCAGTTGACCCCACCGGTCAGCGAGACAAAAATAGAGCCGGCGGCGCTGAGCAAGCTCGCGCAGCCATGGCTCGTCGATGGCGAGTCCGCCGGTGGTGACGTCTTCACGGCATGACCTACTCGACCTAGCGCACCTAATGAACCACTTGGCCGGCCCTATCGTCGACGCCAGTGATGACGGCGGCGGCAATGGCAGAGCGGCGAGGCAGGACCACAACAGTACGCCGGTGGAGGCCACAGCGAAGTGCAAAAGGGCGCGGACGAGCATCCCTAGGCTCAGGCGAACCTAACGCGCACGGTTACACGGTCTACGGTGGAGGGACGTGCCCCAGCCATGGTGACAGGCGCGGCGGGGACGCTCCGGCGAGCTAGCGCACGGCGCTGCTGCTTACCGGGTGTGGTCAGCAAGCGCGGGTGGAGGCAGTGGGTCGCTGGGGATCCTGTGGTGCTGCTGTGGTGATGAAAAGGCAGCTCGGTGCGAGCTTGAGCAGGCTATGGTGACGGCGGAGCTGCTCGGCGCTGCGGGAGCTGCGGACGGCGAAGGAGGAGTGGGGAAACTAAAAATGGGGTGCGGGATGGCTCGGGTAGGCACTGGCGGGGTTAAGGCCGCGTTCAGGCGCGTCGTGGCCTGCGCGATCAGGGCGTTGGCGACGCGCAGCCGTCGCCGTGGACACGCGGCGCGCGGACTCTGCCGGTGGTCGGCCACTGAACAGCGTCGTCAGTTGATTCAGTTAAGCCAGCCGAGCCTGATGATGAGTTTTACAATCGAGTTAACTGAGAATCCGTGGCTCCGTTGTGCAAACATCCTAAACCGAATTTGTAGACCTATGTACCAGCTACAATTCTTGTTCAAAGCACTTGTTCTAATTCGCAATAGAAACAGAGTAAAATCATGCTCAAGGTCGGCTTGTCAGGCTGTCAGTGATCCAAGACTTAGCAAAAATTCATTAAGTGTTGAAATCTGGATTTTGCTGATTTTTGTGGGACCTATTCAAGCATGTTAGAAGCTAAATCAGTCAATGATATAAAAATAAAAGTTGTTCCTTAAGTCAAACACTACAACATTGCTTTAGTGATCTCCTCCATGCAAGGTCTCTAACACCTAGTTCAAACTTGGTCAAACAAGCTACATTCAAATGAGGATACATACTCAAACTATGACTTAATGACCAAATTAGCCCTAGCCCTAAAAACCAAAGTTGTTCATGATGATATTCTAAGCATGTTTAAGCAATTTGCAAGGTCATTCAATCATTTCATGTAGTAGTCACTCATAGGGCCATTTAAAGTAATCACATGAAACATGACTTAAGGACTTGATCATGGAAAATGACATTCATGAACCATGTTCCAGTTGTGAACCTAAGCATCGCCAAAAGATTTTGGTGACTCATATTAACCAAGTACATGTGTCCACTCATGATCATATGCATATACACATGGAGACATGAAATAACGAGAAAGGTTGTATATGTTAATGAAACATGCGATAACAAGCAAATGTTGCAGATGTTTCAATCAAATGTTTCAATTGTAAATGCTTGTTTATCAATGCTTTATGATCATGCTCATGTTATGCAAGTCAAGTTATGCAAGGCTAACACCCAAGGTGTTACAGTCCCTCCCCCTTATAAAAATCTCATCCCGAGATTTGCATGACCTACCATTCTTGGAAAAAGGCGGGATAAACTTCTCGTAGATAATCTTCTCTTTCCCATGTAGCCTCTTGTTCACTATGATTGTTCCACACCACCTTATAGAACTTAATAATCTTACTCCGTGTTACTCTCTCCATCTTCTCTAATACTCAAATTGGCTTTTCTTCATAGGTCAAATCCGATTGAAGCTGCACGTTGGTGGGTGCAATAGCTTCTTCAGGTACTCAAAGACATTTCTTTAGCTGAGAAACATGGAACACATCAAAGATTGCACTCATCTCTGGTGGAAGTTGTAACTTATACGTAGCCTTCCCTTTTCATTCCAAAATTTTATATGGCCCTACATATCTTGGTGAAAGCTTCTTTTTCATCCCAAATCTTTTCACACCTTTCATGGGTGATACTCTCAAGTATACATAGTCACCCACTTCAAAAGTCAGTGGTCTTCTTCTCTTGTCGGCATAACTCTTTTGTCTTGATTGAGCTGCCTTCATATGTTGTTGGATGATATGTACTTGCTCTTCGGCTTCATTGACAAAATCAAAACCAAAGTATCTCCTTTCACCGGGCTCAATCTAGTTCAAAGGAGTTCTACATTTTCTGCCATACAAGGCTTCAAATGGAGCCATTTTGATACTCGCTTGATAACTGTTGTTATAGGAGAATTCAGCTAAAGGTAACCATTTCTCCCATGAACCTTTTGAAGATATAACACAAGCTCTAAGTAAATCTTCTAGGATTTGGTTCACTCGCTCTGTCTGTCCTGAAGTTTGCGGATGATAAGCTAAACTTCTAATTAGCTTGGTTCCCAAGGCCTGGTGTAAGTGCTCCCAGAAATGAGCTATGAATTGTGGTCCTCGATCGGAGATTATAGTCCTAGGTATTCCATGCAATCTCACGATCTGGGAAACATATAACTCAGAGTATTTCCCCACGTGATATGTTGTGTGAATTGGTACAAAATGTGCCGACTTGGTGAGACGATCAATAATTACCCATATTGAATCGTGACCTTGTGGCATCATTGGAAGGCCCATGATAAAGTCCATGCTGATTTCCTCCCATTTCCATCCTGGAATCGGCAATGGCTGAAGTAATCCAACGGTTTTCATATGGACGGCTTTCACTCTACTGCAGTTATCACACCTAGCAACATAGGCTGCGATCTCTTTCTTCATCTTAGTCCACCAGAAATGGGTTTTCAAATCCTGATACATCTTACTATTACCTGGATGGATAGACAGTTTGGATGAGTGAGCTTTGTCAAAAATTTGATTCCTTAGCTCACGGTCTTTAGGTACCACTAGCTGGTCTTCAAACCATAATACACCTCTTTCATCCAATCTAAAATGTTTGGTTTCTTGCTCTTGCATTTTTCTCTTGATGTGACTTATTCCTACACCTGTCTGCTGTAGCTCTATGATTTTGCCCTCAAGTGAACAACTGATGGTGATATTGTGTAGTACAACATGATGTAACAAGTTGAATCCATCTTCCAACAATGCTTCCATAGTGTTGCAATGGGACTTCCGACTGAGTGCATCGGCTACTACATTAGCTTTACCTGGATCGTAATGCACTTCTAAATTGTAGTCCTTAATCAATTCTAACCATCTTTGTTGTCTCATGTTTAGCTCTGGCTGGGTAAAGATATACTTGAGACTTTTGTGGTCAGTATAGATATGACATACATTGCGCAACAAGTAATGTCTCCATATCTTTAATGCATGGACAATGGCTGCAAGTTCCAAATCATGTGTAGGGTAGTTGACTTCATGTTTCCTCATTTGCCGAGAAGCATATGCAATAACTCTCCCTTCTTGCATAAGCACACATCCTAAACCTATTCCCGATGCATCACAAAATACATCAAAAGGCTTTTCAATGTCTGGTTGTGCTAGCACAGGTGCTGTAGTCAACAAAGTTCTGAGGGTGTGAAAAGCTACTTCACATTCTGGTGTCCATTTGTACTTCTCATCCTTTTGAAGTAGTCTGGTCATAGGCTTAGCTATCTTTGAGAAATCTGGAATAAACCGACGATAGTATCCTACTAACCCTAGAAAACTCTGAACTTCATGAACCGAAGTTGGGGCTTTCCAATCCATGACCTCTTGTACTTTTGATGGGTCTACAGAGATTCCATCCTCTGATAAAATGTGACCTAAGAAAGGTACTTTGTTCAACTAAAATTCACATTTGCTAAACTTGGCATATAGCTTATGCTCCCTCAGTCTGGATAGGACAATCCTCAGATGCTCTTCATGATCTAACTCATTTTTTGAATAAATCAATATGTCATTGATAAACACAACCACGAACTTGTCAAGTTCGGGCATGAATACCGAGTTCATCAGGTACATGAAGTAGGCTGGAGCATTTGTTAGTCCGAAAGACATAACCAAATACTCGTATAAGCCATACCTAGTAGAGAAAGTAGTTTTAGGTATATCCTCTGGTCTTATCTTTATCTGATGGTAGCCTAATCTCAAGTTAATTTTGGAGAATACCCTTGCCTTCGCTAGCTGATCGAACAAGGTGTCGATGCGGGGCAACGGATATTTGTTCTTGATGGTCACAGCATTAAGTGGTCTGTAATCTACACACATTCTCAGTGACTTATCCTTCTTTTTCACAAACAAGGCTGGACATCCCCATGGAGATGAGCTAGGTTGGATAAGACCCTTGTCCAATAGATCTTGCAATTGAACCTTAAGTTCTGCTAACTCATTGGGTGGCATTCTATAGGGCCTTCTAGATATGGGTGCGGTACCTAGCACTAACTTGATCTTAAATTCCACATCCCTATCTAGTGGTAGACCTGGTAATTCCTCTAGAAATACATCCGGAAACTCACAAACCATGGGGATATCACATATTGTGGTGGTTTGGATAGCACAGGCTAAGTGTTGGGGTTCAAAATCATGGGAGAGTGGGACTAGAAAAGCATTTCCTCCCGTGGGTTCTATCAACATAATAGTACGGGTGCTAGTGTCAATAAGAACACCATGATCCTTCATCCAATTCATGCCTAAGATTACACTTATTGACAACCCGAGCAATATTATCAAATCCGTGGTGTACTCCCTCCCTTGTATCGAAATGAGTACATTTTTGACTATCTTTTTGGTAGTAACAGTACCCCTGGCTGAACTTATGTTATAACCCCCTTTACTTACTTCAATTATTTCTTGATCATGTCTAGATGCAAATGCTTGACTCATAAATGAATGAGAAGCTCCTGAATCAAATAAAACAACAGCGGGATGCTTGTTGACAAGAAACATACCAGCCGTGACAACTTCTCCGACGGGCACTTCCTCCACAGCGGTATAATGCACTTGTCCCTAACGTGCCCTGGCATTCACTTGCCTCTGATTGTTCTGATTTGGGTTGCCATTCTTCTTGGGGTGGGGGCACTCCTTGGACCAATGACCCAGCTGGTTGCAATTGAAACATGGTTGATTACTTCTGAATCCGGTGGAGCTGTCCTGATTGCCAGTTCCTTTTAGTAAGGCAATAGTGAATGCCTTACGAAATGGTTTCTGTGGCCTATTATTCTGAGCTTTCGGTGGTGGAGGCCTAAACTTAGGTGCAGGTGGATGGAATTGTGGCCTAGATGTGATTGGCGCTTTTGATTGGAAGGATCCGGATGCACCGGCCTCATATGCCCTCTTGCGACCCTTGGCAACTGCATGCATGTTGTTGTGGTTTTCTTGGGTCAAGGCATCACTAATAAACTCATTGTACATGGCACACCTAGAATTTGCCATAGTCTTCATTAGTTTAGTACCCAAACCTCGCTTGAAACTTTCTATCTTTTTCTCCTCAGTATCCACGAAACTTGGAGCATATCTTGACAAGTTGTTGAATGCATGCATATATTCTGTGAGTGACTTTGTTCCTTGAGTGAGCCTCACAAATTCGGCTGCTTTCATGCGCATCAGGCCCGGGGGAATATGGTGTCCCCTAAAAGCCAGCTTGAACTATTCCCAGGTAACTCGTGCATTAGCAGGCAAAGATGATAGGAAATGTGTCCACCAGATCCCTGCTGGTCCTTGCAATTGATGAGAAGCATACTCTGCTTTTAGATGCTCCGTGACCCTCAGCAGATGGAATTTCTGCTCAATGGTATTCAGCCACTCATCGGCCTACAGTGGTTCCTTAGCCACCTTGAAGATTGGAGGCTTCGTATCTAGAAACTCCTTGAATGTACTGTGCTGATTTGGCTCGGCCCCTGGTTGATGTAGGTGGCCACGAGCAGTGTTTTGCGCGATAAGGCGCAAAGCTTCCTCCATTGTCCTTTGGCTCCCTAGGAACTAGGTAAAGAATTCCTGAGCAGATGGCGGCGGTGGGGGTGGCAAGTTGTCATGGTTGCCATCCTGGCTGCCACCAGCTCCAGCACGGGTGCACGTCATCTGCGATGTTGCAACAATAAGCGATTATTGGTTGATGTCAAGAGATTGCAGATGAATTAGGTACTCATGCCAAACTAAAATTACTGGAGAAAATTCTCAAAATCACAATAAAAATAGAGGCATAACAGTTCATTGTCGCAACATGACATCCCCAATTTGACCACTCATCACGCTCATAACGCATGCAAGTTTAAATCATGATTACCGACAAAGGACTGGAATTGCATTGATGTTCATCCAAACGTGCGATTAATCAACATTACATGATAGTCGGGTTACTAATGCCAAATTCAAACTACAGGTCCATTACATGAATAAAGGTGATACATTAGACCTTCCACTAAGTGCTAAGCGATCTAATCCTCATCATGATCACTATCAAGGTCAGATGTAGGATCATCTCCTTCCTCAGGTTCCACTTCTTCTTTAGGCTCCACTTCTTCTTCTTCTTCCTCATACCCTTCTAGATCCATCTCTGTGGCTCCAGGTGGGACATAAGGGTGGAGCTTGTTGTTCAGTAGATGAACCTCTTCATGTAGATTATCATTATATTCTTCCACATTGGCCAGCTGCTGTCCTAGCTCAAACTGTTGAGCTCTCAGAACATCTTCCCTAGACCAGGCTGCATTCCGCTGGTGAGTTAACCGAGTCATCTCTTTAGTGAGCCTCTCAATCTCGGCGTCGTGCTCCCTCTGAAGCTAATGTCGGTCCTCGTGGGCATGACCAAGAGCACCAGACACTCGTCTGAGGCTACCTTCTACTCCATCTAACACTCATCATTGCGAACATGGCGCTCATGGAAGGGTTATCGCTATTCTGCCTTTCTGCTGCACCAATCTCCAAAGATCTTCCTCTTGCCTGCTGCCATGAGTCAGTGGAGGGGTTACCCCTTGGAAAGACTCCAACCAAAGCGGCTGCCAGCTCCTGAGGAAAACGATCCATTATATCCCTCAGGATCCCAAAGGCTGCCCTGCCAGCTGCTTCTTCAGCAGTCCTGCCAGTTGACTCATAACACCAGCCTGTCCACTCAAAATCATCACCTTGGGGACGAACAATGGCCTCCATAGTAACTAAGAGACCTTCTCCCAACTGCTCATTCACCTAGAAGTAGCAGGGTTCCATTCCATCAGGATAGCCTACATAGCTGAGCACTCTCCACAAGAGTGTAGGCATCCCAAACTCTCTAAGGAATGTGTGATGTTGACGGGTATGTGGAGCAAGCTGATGGCTGGGAGCTCTGCCTTCGGTGAACTTGCGAGCAGTCTGCTTGGTGCATGCCATCTGCACCATTAACATGTACCCTTTGGTGAGACAATGCCATAATGGATAAGAGTTACATAACCGAGTAAGAATTTTATAAGGGGAGGAACAATGTAATTATGTGAATGGTAATTATCATGATGCATGCTTGTTCCGTACGTCCTCACAAACTTAGGAAAAAAATTTGTTTCTAACGGTAGACACGGTGGCATACATACGTTCTCTCATAAATAGCATAACTAGCCGAGCTACACGTTTCATTGTTATTGTTCCTGCATAAGATTTCATTTCAGCCCTAAACCCATAATGAATATGCAGAATGTAATTGTAAATACTTCCATATATGTATACCCATACATATACTTCCGTATCAATCTACCCGACAATAATTTAAACCCACAATTAAATACGTACCATATACACATGCAAGCATGCATACATAGCCGTACCAAAGCTAACTCTTCCCGACCGCACGCTTACATCTTGCGGTCATGTAACTTATCATCTTACCTTGGCGTAGAGGCATTTGATCTATATATTACCACTCAAGTGAATGGCATCCATACAATAGCACACCGTATGGACGACGAAGTAAAAACCCCCATGGTAGTACTTAAATAGCCACCTAATAGTCCTTAATTTGGGTATAAGGAAAGTGATCATTGGCACACTTTAGATTTCAACTACCTATTAAATAACTATTAGTTGCTAGAGAAGGGTTTTTGGAAAACAAAAACTTTTGTTTTAAATACACTTGTGACAATTAACGTTGAATCTTGCTCCGATACCAGCTGTCGCAGAACCAACCAATTTATAAGAGTACAAGTACAATGGCAGCCTATAAGCGGTTGCACTGTCATACTTGAACCCATATAAACCCGGTAGTCCGTCGAGTACCACAACGGGTCTCGATAAATGATTTACAACAACCAAGATCGTATAGGATTCAACATACATGCCACATATTACATAATCTGGAACACATTTCGCGGGTCTACCAGCCATGATAGCCTTAGGTCACAAACCCAGGTCTACCAGCTACGATAGCCTTAGGTCACCTTTGGTACAACTCAAGTACACATTTCGCGGGTCTATACCGCGCCGCACAATCTGGAACACCAGATGCCAGGATGCTCAGGCCAAGCCTGCCCTTGGGCTCAGTCTGATCATTCCCTAGAAGGAGCACACAACAGAACAGGTCCTGGCCTGAGTTGAATTACTCGGCTTCATGGTCGGAACGAGTTATTTGGCTAGCTAAGTGAGAGGCATGTGTTCAATCTTGTCAGAAGTTCCAACAATGGTATGGTCCTTGATCGACACAGACAGGGATAGATCCATACCCAAGACCTCCATGCCTTGTTGCTTCTCTATCAACCTCTCGTCCGGTCTTGATTTACTTTTACCTCATGGTTCTGTTCCACGATGGCAAATATAGCCAACCGTGCTCCGATATCCACCTATATCTCGTAGGTGAAAGAACATCACCCAACTTCTACCGGTCTAAGCATGGCTAAGCATATATTCGATCCTGGACCTATACCGGTTAAAGGTGTAATATCTGGACAAAGAATATACATGCATCAAGTGGTTCCATTCAACTCTTATAACCTAATGCATCAATCATAATTACGTAAGTAAACATTTGTAAATTACTGGGAGACTTATAATGCTCTAGGGCTTGCCTCATAGAAAGGAAGTACGGCAGTGGTCAGGACACTCTAGAAGCTCTTTGGGGTTCTGCTCCACGCCTTCAGGAGCTGTGGCTTGCGGATCCTCCTGCTGGTTCCCTTCCTCTGCTTCTTTGAATTCTAGCAACGTGATCTCTTCCTCCGATCCTAGATGCATGAGTATGGCATAAGTATTACAAATGCATAAATGTTAACAAGTGCATCATGTTTATTGAGTAGGTGCATATCTCTTCTCGATTATTTAATTAACTATTTCCACAATGCATCGATTATGCCACAAAACAATAGCTACTTGTTTTACTTATAACTGGAGTTCTACTAATCTAAATACAGTGATCCTGAACTTTCTGGAAAGCTTATCAAATTCTCTACCATTTTGTTATTAACCATTTTTACAGTACACATCAGTTTCAACATGCAACTCCTCAAACTACAGAATATGTCCGGAAACTATTCAACATGCAATATAAAGTAACGCTACTTCTACTTCATGTAATCATTCCAAATTTGACAACATAGAATCTACCAACAGTGTAAGCATACCAAATACAATTTAGATAATAAAATGGTGAAGTTCAAACTATTTATTTAAATGCCTTTATTATTTTATTTAGATATCTAGGTTAAATAATAAACACATATCAGATGTACTTCATAAATTCTCAAAAATTTATAGTGTCTTACTAATGCTATCAAAGGACTACTATAAAAATTTGATGTCAGTTTACTAAGTAGAACATCCTATACAAAAATGACAAGGAAGCAAGGCTTGAAATAGCATAAATAGAAAATCCTATTGAAAAGTGTCAAGCAACAGATTTCATATTTTTCTTAGCATCCATATGGTACTAGGATTACCTCCAACAAATTTCATGAATTTTGGACTCATAAATAATTTATAAAAATTCATGCAAGGATTAACTATTCATAAAAGGAAAATCTATAACTATAAATCTACACATGCACTGGTCTTCAAATTTTTACCAGAGCTCATATATGCTAAGACTAGCTTACCACAAAAATTTCATAATTTTTGGAGCAAAGGAACTCTAGATATAAAATAAACAAATTTGAATGCATTCAAAAGCACATTTCAAATCCCTATTTAAATTTCCAAAAATTTCTACTGTACAAGTCAAGAACATATTTTTCCTAAATACTACACTTCCTAAGGAACACTTACAAATTTATTTCACAATTTTTGGAGCTAGCAAACTAAAGATACAAAAATTACAAAACATATGAAATCTGCATTCAAAATGAACTGGATTTCAAACATGGAGTCGCTGACATGCGGGACCCACTGGTCAGTTCACCCCACCGGTCAGCGAGACAAAAACAGAGCCGGTGGTACTGAGCAAGCTCGCGCAGCCATGGCTCGTCGACGGCGAGTCCGCCGGCGGTGACGTCTTCACGGCATGACCTACTCGACCTAGCGCACCTAATGAACCACTTGGCCGGCCCTATCGTCGACGATAGTGACGACGGCGGCGGCAATGGTGGAGCGGCGAGGCGGGACCACGGCAGTACGCCGGTGGAGGCCACGGCGAAGCGCAAAAGGGCGCGAATGAGCATCCCTGGGCTCAGGCGAACCTAACGCGCACGGTTACATGGTCTACGGTGGAGGGACGTGCCCTAGCCACGGTGACGGGCGCGGCGGGGACGCTCTGGCGAGCTAGCGCACGGCGCTGCTGCTTACCAGGTGTGGTCAGCAAGCGTGGGTGGAGGCAGTGGGTCGCTGGGGATCCTGTGGTGCTGCTGTGGTGACGAAAAGGCGGCTTGGTGCGAGCTTGCGCGGGCTATGGCGACGGCGGAGCTGCTCGGCGCTGCGGGAGCTACGGACGGCGAAGGAGGAGCGAGGAAACTGAAAATGGGGTGCGGGATGGCTCGGGCAGGCGCTGGCAGGGTTAAGGCCGCGTTCAGGCGCGTCGTGGCCTGCGCGATCAGGGCGTTGGCGACACGCGGCCGTCGCCGCGGACACGCATCATCGGGGCCAACGTCGGCGCGTAACCCACAACGCGGGGATGCCCCACCAGTTGCTTTGGTTGGCGCACCTTGAGCTGGCATTCGTGGCGACACACGGGCTAAGCAGGAGCCGGTCGGGTCGACTCCCCCCCTCAGTCGAACTGAGTGGACGCATCTCATGACCTATGAGCAGCCCTCGTTCGGCGGGCTCGTTGCCAGCGGGTCATGGCTTTAGAGCCCTATCGCTTGCATCCTGGTATGTATTCTTTGTTTCTTTTCTCGATCTCAAAGTTGAGTTTTTGGAGTGCAACCGACCTATATTTTTTTGATAGTGGCCAGATATTGCTAGGGTTGAGCATCACCTTGCCTCCCATGTTGGAGGAGTGGAGGTCCACTTTGCAGCACGTTATGATGAGCGGCGGTGAGAGTAGGGTGGTGGTGGTGCGTCCTTCCCCTCTAGGGGTGGTGCCTTCCCGACTGGTCGCAAGTATGGTAGCAGCGGTAACGCAGGTGATGGAAGTGATCCTAGCACCGATGGTGGAGGCCAGGTCGGAGGTGACCCTTGCGATCCCTCCCATAGCGGCAATGGCAGAAGAGAGGGAGGAGACCGGGCTCCCTGCCTCGCCTGGCGGAGGGATGCATGGTTCGCCCTCCTAGTCTGAGCTGTCGATGTTGGGAGGCGACATGACTAGGATGGAGGTGGAGCATCCGATGGTGGGCCATGGGGTTGAGGAGGTGGAGATCTCCTGCCCCAGTGAAGTAGGCACCAGGGTGGAGCTACCTGCCATTCAACCATTGTAGGAGCTAGCGGTGGTCCGGTCAGAGGCCGAGCCTTCCTACGAGTTAGGGGCGACCACCGATCTAGTGTGGCCCTGCCCTGGTGACCCAAGGAAGGTGCGGTTCATCCTTTGGGATGAGTAGGAGGTGTAGCTCTAGGATGTACTTGGGGGGAGAGGACTTGCTATGGAGTCCTTTCTCACCTAAACCAGGGTGAAGCTAGAGGAGGCCCTGGAGTGGGTCAAGGTCATCCAGTAGGCGGTCACGGTCAACCTGCCCTAGGTCATAGAGGTAAGTTTTCTATGTTCATCCTTGGCTCCTTTGTCTTCCGCCGATTGTCTCAGCACACCTACCTCTTGCTTTGTAGGTCTTGGAGGAGCTAGTGGTGGTCCTCAGATGGAGCAGGAGGCCACGGCGAGTCACCAAGCTTCGAGTGCTAGTTGGAGTCCACCAAGAAGAAGGGTGTGAACCCTATGGATTGGTTTGGGGTTGTTCTTAGGCTCCAGAGGATCGTGAGGACCTCTGCAACCTATCACCTGATGTACTTATTCAGTCAGTGAAGATGCACAACTTGAGTCCTTGGAGGACCATGCCATTGGCTCGCTCGACCTGACCGTTAGTATGTGGATGTTTGACCATGGCCCAGTCGATCCAGATGCCATATCCATCACTAGAGTCTAGGAACTTCTTCTCAGTGAAGTTAGTTCCATGGTCAGTGATGATATAGTTAGGAACGCCAAACTGGTAGATGATGTCGAGGAAGAATTTGACCGCCCCTTCCGAGCGGATGTTAGTGATGGGCTTGGCCTCGATCCACTTGGTGAATTTGTTGACTGCTACGAGTTGGTGAGTGAAGCTGCCTGGGCCCTTTTTGAGGGGTCTTACCATGTCAAGGCCCCAGATCATGAATGGCTAGGTGATGGGGATGGTTTGGAGCTCCTGTGCTAGCAAATGGGTTTGCCGAGCGTAGAGATGGCATTCTTCGCACCTACGAACGACCTCCTCTACATCTCATAGCACGGTGGGCCAGTAAAAACATTGGTGAAAGGATTTTCTGACCAACGATGTCGGGGCCGCATGATGTCCATAGATTCTGGCATGGACCTCGAGGAGGAGCTGCTTGCCTTGGTTGGTAGGGACACACTTCATGAGTACTCCCGACAGACTCCATTTGTAGAGTTCATTTCCAATCACGATGAATGTCTTGGCACATTGAGAGATCCATCGTGCTTTAGTCTTTTTGGGTGGGAGAACCTCCTTGAGGAGGTAGGCGAGTAGTGGCGCTCGCCATTCGGCTTGATCGAGTGCTAGCACGGCAATGTCGTCATGGAGGCACTAGGGTTGGAGCCCCCGAGCACTGGGTCAGCATCGGGGTGTGCCTAGATCAGACCTTCTAGGATGTGGGTAGATGATTCATAAAGGTTGTTGATGAAGACCTCGTCCAAAGACGGAACCCGCCTAATAGCTAATTTTGCGAGAAAATTAGTGGCATCATTGTCCTTTCGAGGGACATGGTGTAGCTCGATCCCCTGGAATTTGTCCTCAAGCATGTGCACCTCCTAGCAGTATGCTATCATGAGGGGGCTTTTACAAGAAGACTCCTTCATGACCTGGTCGACGACCAACTCTGAGTTGCCATGAACATAGAGTCATGTAGCGCGAAGCTCAATGGCAATGCGTAGTCCGTTGATGAGGGCCTCGTATTCTGTGGTGTTGTTTGAGGCCAAAAAGTGGAGGCTGATTGCGTAGAGGAGCCTACTCCTATCTAGGGAGATTAGAACCACTCCAGCCCCCGAGCTAAGCGCCATTATGGACCCATTGAAGTACATCGTCTAGTACTTGTGGGTGATGTCTGGGGTCAGAAGCTAGACTCCGTCCATTTGGCGACAAAGTTCACAAGAGCCTAAGATTTAATAGCGGTACGGGGAATGTACCTGATGTCGTGGCCCATTAGTTTGAGTGCCCACTTGGTGATTCGCCCCGCAGCATCACAGTTGTGGATGATGTCTCTGAGCGGGTATGAAGTGATGACCGAGACTTCGTGGTCGGTGAAGTAGTGCATGAGCTTCTGGGTCACCATCAGCACATCATATAGGAGTTTTTGCACCTAGGGGTACTGGACCTTGGGGTCAGTGAGTACCTCCCTGACAAAGTATATGGGTCATCAGACCTTAAGGTGGTGTCTCGGCTCCTCCCTTTCGATGACTAGGGCAACGCTTACCACATGGTTGCTTGCCGTGACGTAGAGGAGGAGGGGTTCTCCCTGTTTGGGAGTGACAAGGATTGGAGCCAATGTTAGTGACGCTTTGAGGCTCTCCAAAGCTTGCTGTGCCTCCTTAGTCTAGATGAAGGTGTCCGTCTTTTTGAGGAGCTTATAGAGAGGCATCCCCTGTTAGCTGAGCCAGGAGATGAACTGGCTCAAGGCGGCCAAGCAGCCGGTGAGCTTTTGTATGCCCTTGACATTGCGTATAGGGCCCATGTTGGAGATGGCCATAATTTTTTTGGGGTTGGCCTCGATGCCGTGTTTGGACACAATGTATCCAAGCAACTACCCCTTTGGAACCCTAAAAACACATTTTTTAGGATTCAATTTGATGTTGAACCTTCCAAGGTTTGTGAACGTCATGGCCAAGTTTACGATCAGGTCACAAGCTTGAGCTGTTTTGACCACTATGTCATCAAAATAGACAACGATTGTTGGTTTTGGCCACTCGGCTTGATTAGGCTGGTCGAGTGGGTCGATTTGATTAGTGAAGCATTGCTGCATGCACCTTTGGTAGGTGGTGCCAGCGTTCTTTAGATCGAAAGGCATGGCTACATAACAGTACGAACCATACGGGGTGATGAACGAGGTCATGAGCTGGTCAGGCTCTTTCATCATGATCTGGTGATAGCCTGAGTAGGCATCCAAAAAGGAGAGGATTTCATATCCTAAGGTGGAGTCAACTATCTAGTCAATGCATGGTAAAGGAAAATAGTCATTTGGACACGCCTTGTTGAGGCTAGTATAATCAATGCACATTCTCCATTTCTCAGTCTTCTTTTTAACAAGAACAGGATTGGTGAGCTAGTCGGAGTGGTATACCTCTTTGATGAAGCTGACTGCTAGGAGTTTGGTGATGTCCTCGCCTATGGCCCTGCGCCTTTCATCATCGAAGCAGCACAGGCATTGCTTGGTAGGCTTTGAGCCTAGGACAAGGCATAGTGCATGCTCGGTGACTTCCTATAGTATGCCTAGCATGTCAGAAGGTTTCCATGTGAAGATGTCATGGTTGGCGCATAGAAAGTCGATGAGCTTGCATTCCTATTTGGCAGGGAGCTGGGTCTCGATTCGCACCGTCTTGGTTTGGTCGGTGGGGTCGATCCCCATCGCTTTGGTCTCCTTGAGTGGGCAAAAGGTAGTCGAGGAGGTTGGCTTGTTGCAGTCCGGGACTACTAGGGTCGACAACTCCCCGAGCCATAGGAGCTCAGAAGAGTTGATGACGACAGTGGCAAGCTCAAAATGCTCGCGGTCGCACATGTAGGTGTGCAAAAAGGTGCTACCTAGAGTGATGATGCCGTTTAGTCTGGCATCTTTAGCTTCAGGTAGGTGTAGTTGGGGACCGCCATGAATTTGGTGTAGCTTGGTCGCCCCAAGATGGCATGGTAAGACCTCGGGAAGTCCACCACCTCAAAGGTGAATACCTCTGAGTGGAAGTTAGCTCGGTTGCCAAACATGACGGGTAGGTGGATCTACCTGAGTGGGTATGCCTATGTCCCTAGTATCATGCCATGGAAGGGAGAGCTCACTAGGTGGAGCTCCGACCAGGGGATGCGCATGGTGTCGAGGGTGTCGACGTAGAGGATGTTGAGGCCATTACCTCCATCCATTAGCACCTTGGTGAGGCGCTTCTTATGGATGATGGGGTCGATGATGAGCAGGTAGTGACCCAGTCTGGCGACATGAGAAGGGTGGTCCCTCTGATCAAAGGTGATTGGAGATTTCGACCAGCGAAGGAAGGTGGGGATGACCGTCTTGGCGACACATGCCTCTCTATAGTGCACTTTATGTTGGCACTTGGAGTAGATGGCATCGGATCCCCCGAAGATCATGATGCTTTCCTCGGGGTCAGAAAAGCTGTCCCAATCCTTGCTAGCCACGCCTCCTTTCTTGGCTGCTGCCTCCTTGCCCTTTTCTTCTTTTGGCCCGTCGGCCTATCATAGGAAGCGCTTGTGGGGCTTGCAGTCCTTGTAGAGGTGCTTGATGGGGTAGGCATGGTTGATGCATGGACTATCCATGAGCTTGTCGAAGTGATCGGGCTAGCCCTGCTTGCCCGCGCGATGGACCACGGCGACCAACACAGAGTTGGCCAGTCGACGCTAATCCTTCTTGTTCTTTTTGCCCCTTTGTGTGGAGGGGCCCTCATCTTGATCCTTGTGCTTGGCCTTGCCCTTGTCCTGGCCTCCATTGAAGATCGTTCCGACCGCCTCCTCGCTAGAGGCGTGGTTCGTGGCGACATTAAGCAGGTCACGGGTGGTCTGGGGCTTTAGACAGCCAAGCTTGTAAATCAAAGACTCACAGGTTGTCCTAGAGAGGAACACGCTGATGATGTCCACGTCGACAACATTAAGGGGGGAGTTGCATCATTTGTTGAACCTATGGATGTAATCCCATAGGGACTCATTAGGCTCCGAGTGGCAGCTCTTGAGGTCCTAGGAGTTCCTAGGATGGACATACGTCCCCTAGAAATTCCCGACGAATATCCTCTTGAGGTCCACCTAGTTGTAGATGCTATCGTGTGGGAGGAATTTGAGCCATGCTTGAACATGTTCCCCTATGTAGATGGGGAGGTACTGAATGATGAAGTGGTCATCATCCACTCCTCCGGCTCGGTAGGCGAGCCAAAAGTCTTCGAGCCATATAATGGGGTTCATCTCCTCAGTATACTTGGTGATGTTGGTAGGCGGTCGGAAGCGCCATGGGAATGGCACTCTCTGGATGAGTTGGCCAAAGGCCCATGGTCCTAGGCCATCGGGCTGGGACTTTAGTCGTTGGGTCGGTGACCACGCCTAGGGTGCATCTCACTGGTCCCCTCGATGGTCCGGCTAGAGCCCATGCTGCCTGCCCTCACTGCTGCTCGATGGACATCATCGTCATACTAGGCCTGATGCCGGTTGTTGATGACGCTGTGAGCGTCTTAGTTTGGCCTGAGGTGTTCATGCATAGGCAACTGGTGTGGAGCAGGCATTGGGTCAGGTCATGGTGCAACTGTGGCCTCCTGTTCCGCGCCCAGCGGATGTAGTGGTGAGTGGATGGATTGATGCATCTGGTGTGTCCCCACCCCCCTGGTGGGGAGAGAGGCTGTGAGTCGATGTCATGATGTGGAGCTCTCCGCCTGTTGAATGATGATAGTCTCCACCAGCGCCCGGAGGTTTCGATGGGCCGCCTGCTCCTGTGGGTCGACAGGCTCGGGAAGGCCACACAGAAGCATCGCCGCTGTGGCGATGTTCTGACCAGCCCAAGCGAACTATGGGGGATTGTTACCCCCATCGAAGATGTTGTGCTAAACCTAGCGGGCATGACCCCAGGCGCCGCTCGCCGAGTTACACGCACAGGGCACATCATGGTGCGCTGAGTGCGCTAGCGTAGGTGGTAGCTAGTTCTACCGCCTTTGCCGTAGCTCCTTGCTATGCTCCTAGGCACACGCGAGGGCATCCGTGTGAGGGTCTAGAGGGGTGTGGATCTAAAGAGACTCCACCACCATTGGTGGCTGTCCTAGAGCATCTGCCATAGCACACTCATGGGACAGAGGCTGGCTAGGTGCCACGATGTCACCGATGCTCGAGCTGTCGCTCTCAACATCATAATCCATGAGGCCGTGAAAAAGAGGCAAGAGCATAGTCCGCCATCCCCACAAATTCAGATGTGAGAGGGGATGGCACCAGCATCTTTTGGAGCCCCCGTGCGTATGCGTCCATGGGGGATGCGAGGCCATAGGGGAACCGATCGCACATCGGTCGCGAGAGGGACAACGGGGTCCCTCCAGAGAATCGGCGGAAAATAGTAAATAACGAGTAAATAACAGTATGTATATTACTCATAGTGGGGTTTGAGCATAGCGTAGGCCCAAAGCAAAGCGCAGGCGCCTCATCGTTGAGGTCACAGGGCGGTCCGAAGCCGTCGAAGGATGCTCCTCCTTCAATGGGCGCTATGACAAGTGCCTCCTCTTGGAGGCAAAGCACACCGAGTTGGTCAGCGACGAAGTCTAGGATTCCGAAGAGGAAGGCCTAGGATGGCTCGAAGATGGGTGGAACCCACATCCCAATAGGTGGGAGTGTGGAAAACTCTAGCGAGCTGAAGCAAGTCATATCGCTTGAGCCTACCACGGCGATGGTGGCAAAAAGGTGGGCCATCCAATGACCAAAAGCATGAATGTACAACGTCCTCCCCATGGATGGCGCCAATTGTCGGTGCAGAAAGTGACCAACATGTAAATATTTGTAGTTTTGCTGTACGTTGTGATCGGATGTGGCCTAACACTCAATGACACAGGGTTTATACTGGTTCAAGCAACGTGCCCTATGTCCAGTTTGAGTCAGTCGGTGACTTTATTCCTGAGCCCAGGTGCTCAAAGTTTGCTGTGGGGTTACAAACGAGAGGGAGTAAGGTGGGGGCTACAAGAGGTCCAGTCGAACTCTAGACCAAAGGGCGAAGAGAGACGGGAGCTCCTACGTGCGCTAAGTATTTGAGCGTGTCCTCTATTGGAATCGTTCGAATCGTAGGTTGTTCGAATCATTTGTGAATCGATCCTGGTGGTCAAATCATCCGTCCCCTTTTTGGATGGAGCGCATCTCCTTTTATAGATGAAGGGGATGACTTTATAAGAGGGAGTATGAGAGAAAAAGTGTGTGTGTGCTATCCAGTCTTATTGCCCATGCCATCGGGTACAAGGCGGTTTGTCGGTGCCCATAACACTGTTGATGCCCAGATGCATGTGGTAGGTTCCATCATCTTCTTTTGGTATGGCAGATGTCAGCATCTACCATACTGTAGGATAAACATCGGCGCCCATAACATTGTTCATGTTTTGACATGTCTGGAAGGTTGCGGTGCATCCTTCTGACATGGCCTAATAGTACTGTCCTACAGGCATGCATGGTATGGCCCTTGATATTGCAGTTGACTAGAGCACCCTACCTTACTTGCTCTATTTGTTTCCTGGGTCTTGACCGAGTGGGCATCCCCGGTCGATCATTCCCCAGTTGGCTCTAGCCTTCCAGCCGAAGAAGAGCTGTAAGCAGAGGTTTGATGTACTCCCGGTTGGAGAAGTGAGTCAGAGTCGGAGGCGAGCGTCATTCCTTCTCGACTAGGCCTTCTAGTTGGAGAGGTGGGATGGAGTCTGAGGTGATGGAAGTGAGCGCCGTTCCTCCTTGGCCAGGCCTTCCAGTCAGAGAGGCGGGCCGGAGTCAGAAGCGAGCGCTGAAGTCAGAGACAAGCTGGTCAGACCTTCCAGTTGGAGAGGTGGGCCAGAGTCTGAGGTGAGCATCGATCCTCCTTGGCCAGGCCTTTCGATCAGAGAGGCAGGCTAGAGTCAGAAGCAAGCATCGTTCCTCCTTGGTCAGGCCTTTTGGTCGGAGATTGGTTCATTCTTCTGGCTTGTCGTTAGGTTTTTGGGCTGGCCCAGGAGTTACGCATTGTCCAGAATGTCGTCTGCTAGGCTGAGCTTTTGCTGAGAAGTAGGTCCATGAGGGACCCTAGGTTTATGAACCCGACAGGTTGTTCCTCTCTACAACACCATTTTGTTGAGGGGTGTATAGAGTTGAGAATTCATGCTTGATGCCCTCTTTATCAAGAAATTCTTCCACATGAGTGTTCTTGAATTTGGTTCCATTATCACTTTAGACTTTCTTGATTGGAAAACTGAAGTCCTTTTGTGCCCTTCTAATGAATATATTCAACTTCTCTTGCACTTGACTCTTGTCAAACATAAAGAACACCCAAGTGAAATAGGAATAATCATCAACAATAACAAGACCATATTTGTTACCCTAGAAACTAAGGTTGGCAACCGGTCCAAAGAGGTCCATGTGAATTAGCTCCAATGGATGCTTGGTGGAGATAATGCTCTTTGGTAGGTGTGGTACACCTACTTGCTTCCTGGCTTGGCATGCGCTACAAATCCTATCTTTCTAAAAATGAACATTTGTTAGTCCAAGGATGTGTTCATCTCCACCAAGACCTCTAATTCAATTATTCCAACAATCATCATCAACCTATCAAACATATCTTGAAGCCCTTCTCCATCCAATATCACAAACCGGTTGAGTCTCGCCATCAACATATCAATCTTGGACTTTCTCACTTTGTCAACTCCTTCATGAGCAATATACAAAGTGTTCCCAATTTCCTTTGCAACCTCCACTCCCATCACTTTATTGTAGTTATCATCACTCAAAGCACTTACAACACATTAGTGGCTTGAGCATTGAGATGAACATTGCGAACTTTGGTTGGTGTTGGGTTCTTTGGATCAACCGGTGGCTCAAATCCATCATGGACAATCTCCCAAATGCCCATATGAAGACCTACAAGATAGGTTTTCATCAAGTGCTTCCACTTGGAAAAGTTTGTCCCATTGAAATGAGGCAACTTGCCCGTGGACACATTGATGTGAGCCCTATAATCATGGTTAGGTATAGAGGAATAATTAAAGGATATAGCTGCATATTTGTTGTTGTCATTGTCCTTTGCTTTGCTCTCCTTCTTGCCACCCTTGGAGACTTGGTAGGACACATCATCACTTCCATCTTCGGTGCTACTTGATACTTCACTTGATGAAGAGTTGCTTGCCTTCGCTTCCTCTTCCTTCTTCCTAGCTTCTTTTATTTTCTTCCTTGCTTCTCTATTCAACCTTCGTGCTTCTTTTCTTTGAATCTTTTTAGCTTGCTTTTGCTTCTCTTCTTTCTTTCTTCGCCTTTCTTCTCTTTTTCTTCTCCTTTCTTCTTTTCTTTGCTTCCTATCTTTTATCTTTTTACCTTCTCACTATCAAACAAAACAAGCGGTGGGAGTGTAGTGTTACTTGTTGTTGACGCACTTAGCTTGTTGCTGTCTGTTGGTGGTTCTTATTGACCAAATTCAACCGCCAACTAAGATAAAAATAGGGAACTAACATGTTTTGCACACATATGTCTTTTACATTGACATATTTCCACATGTATTGGAAACTTAGTGTTTTGCAGGAGATACATATAAAATACATGTGAAATGTGATCAAAAGGCGCCAACCAACAAAGCATAAAGTAGACTTAGCCAAAGAAATAGAGAAAGGCCAATTCTCCAGAAAGATTTGGGCGAACCACTGACACAACCTAGGCCTAGGCCCATCTAAGAACCAACCACGCGAAGGTGGTGGAAAGCTAGGCCAGGCTTGGTGTGGTCGCACTAGGGGTGCGCCCGCACCACCTCTATCGCCTCTCGGGCCCACTTTTCTCTAGCGGTTCATTCAAGGCGCAGGGAGGTTGGTTTGTAGTGTTTCCATGTATAACCCCCAAACTAACCTGTAGCTAGTATAAAAGGTAGGGGAGAGCTCTCTCTCAAACACACACCACACTTCGAGCCAAACACCTCACTACCACCTCTTGTAATTTTCCTTTTAGTAGTCTTTTGGAGCTTGGCAAAGCTTGTAAGAGGCTTGGACATCTTGGCAACACTTGGTATGAGAAATATAAATAGTTCCAATATGTTCTTGTCCTCTACTTATCACTATAGTCTTGCTTATGAACAAGAGTATAGTTCTCATGTTATGATCTTGACATATGAACTAGCATATAATTTCTATGTTATGAACTTAGCATGTAGAACATTAAGCTTAATCATTCATGCAACCCTTATGATTAGATTTAGAACTAAGTTGAGGTGGCAGTTCATCATTCCTTCAGGTTTGCCTATGTCCTATGCTTGTCTATCTGTAGGGTCAGAGTTCTAGGGTGATATGGGTAGTTTCTTTATACGCGGGCGTGGTGCTTGGGTATATGGGAACCTTCGGATGTGACGATGCTCCACGGTTGAGGGGTAGGTGGTAGGTGGTGACTACCTTGTCCGCCCCTTGTAATCCCCATGTTCGGGTATTCGCATAGGAGTTCATAAAATCTCCCTAGCTTGCTGGCAGACCAGTTCCTGGAGATCTCCCCATCCATCTTACACTTAGGTCTAGCTCTAACCATATATCTTGTATGACCACTCACTATTATTTGAATGGCTATATTAGGATAAAGCATGCTCCACTTAGGAACATTCTTTTATTCTTTCTTTCTCTTTTATCCTTGAGGTTGGCCTGAGTGTGTGTTACACTATCTTAAAACCATCATGACTTACCCCTGTATTGAGTATTGGTTTAGTATACAATCACTTTATCTTGTCCATGTCCCCGCTAGAACCTTTTACACTATGCCTTCCTTTGTGAAAATATAAATAACGATACCCTAAATACTTTCGGGTGAAATGCTACAACGATAGATCCGTGCGCTTGTGGATATTTTCTATAATCGTTAAGAACTATCGTAATGACATTTCTAGCGGTGTTGCTAGGATATACCAAATCTTAGTGATGATGATAAGAAATGCCAACACTGTCTGTCTCATGCAAACCTATGTCTTTTGGATTGACGTGCACCGGTTGCACTAGACCAGTTCCTCCTTCTTGGGCCATACCTCTTGTGATTAAGCAATAGTCACTTGTAGGGTCACTGGTTAGCCTAGAAGTGGGGTGAATAGGCTTGTAAAATTTTAGCTTAAACTGAGGTTAAATTCTAGAGTGACAGTGTTGCTCTACGAGCGACATTGCTGCCCAGCGGCACTACTGATCTTAGAGCGACTATGCTGCTCTAGCTGACACCCAAGATAATAGTTCAAATTCGACCCATCGAAAATTAGATCGAGTAAATTTCTGATGTTCCTAGGGTAGTATAGAACCTATTTCACCACTTGAAAGTTGTCGAAAGTGCTCAAGCAAGTAGATCGGGATCAAACCCTAAAATCACCACAACCACAAATATTGCATCCAAGGATCACCCGATGCCCTTAGGTGTCACCCGACACCCAAGTTTGCTCCACCACCTCACTTGGCTACCTACAAGTACCCCCTCACCTTCTACACACTATAAAAGGAGGTGTGGAGCTCAGTGAAGATCATCCCCTTTAGTTGACAAGCATTCTAAGCTTCTCCAAGCTCTCAAGCTTAGAAGTAGTAGCTCTAGAAGTAATAGTTAGCTGGTAGTGGAAGTAGAGCTAGAGCGAAGCTTCTTCGGAGTTCGAAAGAGTCTTCTGGGTCTGGTATAGCTCCTTTGTATTCTTTTATTTAGCATTTACTTTATTCAGTACTCTACTTTTTAGTACTTTATTCAAGTAATATAGCTTTGCTTTGTTCAAGTTCTAGTTCACTCTTGTTCATCTTTAATGAGCTTAGGTGCTTTCTCTTAGCATAAGTAGCATAGATAATATTTTGTTTAATGTGATTTTTGTTAGTACGAGTTCCACCATCTGGTTAGGGTACTTTGATCTCATTTCACTGAAGCTCGGATCAAAGTAGTAAGTTTATAGATTAAGCGAGGTACTTAGGCTATATCTTACTTGTGGATATGGCTAGACCCACGTATAGATTGTGGTAGTTGGCAGGTGGTGATAGCCCTATCCATCCTCTGTATTCCATCATGTTTGGTCTAGTTATTGAAGCATAGGGCTTGTGGTAGACCTTGTCTAGTTAACCCTCTTGGTTGTTAGGCGGGTTGTTCCCCATAGTACTAAAGAGTTCTCTCTAGTCATTAGTTTACCTTTGTTACTTAAGATAAATAGTTGCTCACTCTCCCATTTAGCTAGCCATACTTCTAGCTTGCTTGTTATCTACCATCCATCCCACCAACCCATTTACACCTTCATCCACCATATCCATTCACCCCCTTTGGCTATGGACACACCTATAGTTCAACATTTCTATCCACCAAGCCAAACTTATCCTACCACCTTCCCTTGGGAAAAATATAAATTTAACACTCGGTTCTCACCGAACGAAGTGCTACATGATAGTTCTATGTGCTTGCGAAATCCCTCCACTAGTCATAAGAAGTATCAACACTATTTAGGCTAGGTATTAGAGTATGTTTTGTGGAATATTAGCACTTAGTTGCATGCTGAAGCTTGCACATTGTATCTCCCTTTGTAGTATGACCTTTCCTAAACTCAAATTCAAAATAAATCTAAATTATAAACGTCTTTGAGTTTGATATCACGTCCTTTTTTAATTGGGGGCTCCACCATCGTGTATGTTATCCTCCTTTTGATTTTACCTGCTTGTCATCTCGATAAATCTCATTAGTCCCCTAATTGTGTGATCATTATCACCAAAACCCACATCAGGGCTTGATTGCACTTACAAGACCATGTACATATATGCATGATATGATGAGCATGTCGATTTCTAAGATAAATACATTGACGATGCCAAGATTTCAACTAAATAAATGTGAAGGACACATGAAGGTGTGATGCAAAGGTGAGAGTATGAATGGGGATGGAAAGGTATATAAAGTAGTTGGTAAGTAATGTTGAAGGACCGAGCAGGTGACCAGAAGGGGGGAGTGAATGGGAACCAAATAAAATTTCTCAACCAAGAAACTACCTATGTCCCAAGTAGACCACCCAAAGCGCTCTAAAGATCCAAATTCTTCATATCGAGTCCACACATGTCAACCGATGACTAGATACACTCAAGAAAGTCTAGAGAACACAATAGAAGAGTCTTGAAAGCAGTGAGGCAGAAAACACAACAAGGGAAGTGAAAACACGATGAAGTGGTGAACTGCCCCTACAAAATTGGCCTAGCTGGTTTGGTAGCTCCACACACAGCAAGCTGATCTGGTCAACCAGGGAACCGACCTAGTCAGATGTAGGAATTGGCTTGGCCGGTTTGGCTGGCCTGTAGCCCGAGCCATAATCCAAAAAGGGAATTTTGCCCCAAATGAGCTCAGATCAACACCAGATTTTGCAAAGATGATTATGAGGATATTCCAAAAATTTTCCCTACAGATCAATCCTCGAAACCCTCAAAATCAATGCAGATCTTGAAATCCATCTTTGAAATTGGTGTTTTCTCTAAAAGGCTCAACAATTCAAATCTTCGTGCTCATGAGGAATATGCTAAAGCAAGTGGTTAGTGATGTTCCTCAGGGGTCATAGCATGTTTAGAACCAGCCCAAGTAAGCACTAGATCTCATGTTCAAGAAATCAAATGAAAACCACCAAACAGGGGACAAAAGAAAGGAGAGGATTGGATCAAAAGACTAGAGGTCAACTTGATTAATTCATAGAAAACAAGTTTACCAAGACATAGTCTAGCCTCCACCCTTCATCCTTTGTCTTACAGATTATAAGTCAGACACTCAAGGTAGTGGCCCTCTCTTCAGATAATTTCCCTAAGTGGTGAAAACCATTGGCTAGCCTATGCTAAAGACCTACATGGAAGAGATAGCTATCTTGGGCAGCCTTTATTCTTATTCATAGGACTATTACACTTTCCAAGATTACCCCTAGATATTTTCCTTGAATCACTAACCCCAAGAAGTGAAATGGTCCAAGTTGAGTTCTGAACACCGGGTTACCATAATCCCTTCATGACGAAGCTTCGCCTCGACACAAGCTCTCCGATGATGCCATGTGTTGTCCTAAGATCCTCCCTTAGTTTTGAGGCCCAAACCTAGCAAACTTTCTACCCATGGTCTTGAGGCCAAAACTGCAAAACCTAGCTGAAGTCGCGTATCCGCTATGCCTCCTTCATGATCTCGACGCGTGTCACTGCTTGTCCTCGACCACTCGATCACCAAGTGCTCACGCACCTACCTTGACTTGGTCTACCGCCGTCTTTACTTCGGTCAACACCATCTATGCTCCAACGAATGTACACTTGCTTGTCGATGTTGCCAAATGCTAGTCGTCCATGGTCCATCCTTTGGCCCTTGATCCATCAGTCCAAGCCTACATGTCCACCCTTCACCTAGTCCATCAGCATGAACTCACTTGACCTTCTCCATTGCTATTGACCGCTCGATGCTCAACACCTGCACATCACAAGACAAGAGACATGTTACATGTACTCAACTCACACAATGGTTAGTCACATCACACTAAACTAAAGCTTGATCATCTCTTGACAATCACCCATCACTCATACACACATGGGCACATATCCACCATGTGTTCACAAATGCCTATCACAAGTGGACAAAAAAGATGTATTTATATGAGTATTCTATTAGCAAACACAAGAGATGAAGCCATATTCATTTACCTATTTTCTAAATAGAAACACGTATATGTTACAAATGGGAAGAAAATATTTATGAATATTGTGTTAGGTTATGAAAACATGAGAATTAGTTTCAATCGTCACCTTAATATTAAAGTAGTAATTTCTTTGGTTCATCACAAGGTCCATTGTCAGCCATGTAAGTATTGGTGTGGATCCATTGAAGATGAAGCCATGTTGGGCAAAGAGGTTGCTCATGCTGCCAGGAAAGGAATTATGGAAGGAGCTTGTCATGGTAGTGAAGGAGCGGGACGAGGCTCCTATTCATTGTGATGAGCTCAAAAAGATGTTGGATGAATTGATTGAAAGTTAGAAGGCTAAAGTTCTTCTTGAGTTGGAGGTTCTTCTTTTGATGTAGTGCAATAAGCTTGAACAAGAGAAATCTGATCTTATTACCGCCAACAATTCACTACTTAGTTAATTAACTATGCCAGATGCACTACTGGAGAGTAGGTGTAGCTCTAGCTTTTAGACTTCTATGTTTTGAGCTATTTTGGTGAACACACAATAATTTGTGTGGTTCTAGGTAATCACTTAGCTGTGCTTTATTGCATTGGTTCCAGATATTGAGCCTACGCATGAAGTATTGGACATTCTTCTACTAACTATGCGGTGGAATGATTTTGTGGTGTCTAGTTTGGTTTATGCTAAATATATGCTTCGCCATCTGAATGACGACTTCACTCCATTTTGGTGGTATCGACTTTGTCGATATGATTTAGTTAGTTTCCATTCAAAATGTTTTATTTGCAAGCAAACCACATATGATGATATTTTTGTTCAATGGTCATTTGAGCATTTTGTTCAAGCCTAAGGTTGGTTCAGAGGCAGACTCTATTTTGGGTGTTGTACCAAAGCCGAAGCCGATTGAAATGAATCCCAACACTTTAGACTGCACATATCATAAGCATATATATGAGGCAAACATTGCCATTGTTAGGCATGAATGCCTTTTATATGCTCCAATAATTAGTAATCCTATTCATTTATTTGATCCAGATTGGTGTGTAATCCTCTTGTCATTGTTGAATATAAGGTCCAAGATCATGTCATTGCACTGGTCGAACCTAAGGAGTTCAAGGGCTTTATTTGTTAGTAGTTGTGTTGATGAGCGCATGATTTCCTAGTACACAAAAGAGATCACAAACATTGTAGTAGGCAACATTCTGAATGTGATGGAAATTGTTGTACCTAACGAAGATGATGCGTAGATTATTGTTTGTAACACCATGTATTGTAAGTATAAATGAAGTTTGGTAAACTACACTATTATAAGTGTGAAGCGAGTAATGCCATTTGTAAATATCGTCTCTTCATGGATATAAGTTTGCTATTAAATGCCAACCCTCCCACCCCAACTTTTAGTGAAGTTGTTGGGTCTCGATTCTTCACTGTGAGCATAAAGCTTAGCCCTAAAAAGAGAGCTAACGCTGTCCCCTTACCAGATATTTTTCAAAGTTCTCACATGAGGTACTTCAATTTCTAGTCTTTGCGGCCCATTCAATTTTTGCAGCTTAGAAAGAAGAGAAATGCCACCTCCGTCCCCAACTTTGCCGTTTATTGTAAATGTAAACAAAGTTCTATAAAGTACACTATTATAAGTGTGAAACGACTAATGCCATTTGTATATGTTGTCTCTTCATGTATACAACTTTGCTATTAAATGCTTTGAAATGCCAACCACCTCCCTCTCCAACTTTTAGTGAAGTTGTTGGGTCATGACTCTTTACTATGTGCTTAAAGTTTAGCCCTGATAAGGAGAGACAATGCGTCCCCTTACTAAATGTTTTTCAAAGTTTTAAGATGTGGTACTTAGATTTTTAGTATTTGCTGCCGATTCGATTTTCGTAGCTTAGATAGAAGAGAAGTGCTGCTTCCCCAACTTTTAGCAAAGTTGACGAAGATCTCTATGTAACACCCTGTGTCCAAAGTCTGCTTACGGCCTGCTCCTCACGTGAATAGAGAAAAGAAGGTAAAATTCATGCTATATAATGCTAGCAGGATATATACTGAATGATGCCTAAGTCAATTATGCAAAAAAAAGAGTGTTTGCCTTTGAATTCCATATCAAAATAAAGTTTTCTTATGTAATTTTCATTAACATCTTTATCTTGTTTTTTTTCAAAAGCTTTGGGCATGGCCGCATGGGGCCTTGTAAACTATACATAAACCCTTTTGTTCTTTGTATAATGAAAAAATAGGTAGGGGGCTCCCTGCTGACTTCAGTCAAAGAAGTCAAAGGTGAAAGTTTACGTGGATCACCTTGATGTTCAATATCTCTTGACCAAGGAAGATGCTAAACCAATGCTAAATCATTGGATCCTTTTGTTACAATAATTTGATGTTGAGATTAGAGGTAGAAAATATTCAGAAAACCTCCTTGCGCATCACTTATAAGAATGAATAATCATATGAGTAGTGATGAGTTGCGAACTGAAGATGCTATGTAAAATGATCACCTCCATAAAATTCTCGATACAGACATATGGATGAGAGATGTTATTCGAGCATGGTACAACTTAGAAGGAGAATAATAGCAGAATCAAAGAAATTCCATTCACGTACCCTATTTATACATATATGGTGAAGATGGTACGGGAGTGAAGGCCACTAATAATGGAAATGGAACTCAGCGGAAAAACCGTAAAGAAGTATGTCACATGAAGTTTGTTGAGATGATTTTAGCCTCATCAGAAATATATATATCGTGTGAGTAGCTGGGCAACTGGCTACACCAAAGGGTCGAATCAGTGAGGAGATAGGTAGTGAACCAATAACAGTGGCATCAAGAGGCGGAAGACCACATCACAATGATATGGTTTGACTATAGATGCTAAGGAGGCTCTGCTTTGCTTCTAATAATGAGAGGCTCTGATTTTGGATAAACTTAAGAAGTTTGACTCAATTATTCAAACACTACTAGTCCTATCTCCATCTCAAAATAAATGATGTAATTTTGGGTTTGAATAATTGAGTCAAACTTCTTAAGTTTATCAAGTTTATATAAATATTATTAATATTTATGACTTCAAATAGATATATTATGAAAATATATTCTATAATTAATCTAATTATACTTATTTATGCAGTTTATTGACATGTAAAGGCCCAGCAATGGAAGACAACAACCGTTTGCTTGAACTTATTAGCATTTCTTTTCAATAAATAGTGATGAAACTAGCCCCACCAAAACAAGCCCACACAACTCCTATAGGTACAGTCTAGTAACAGATTTAGGCCTTCTTTGGATGTTGGTGTCAAGGAACCGTAGTTTTTTTTAAACAATGGCAGGAGCTCTACCTTTCAATTAAGACGAATTGAAATTATGTACAAGAAAGGGTAACCAAACATGGTGCCTAGACATGACACCCGAAGGCTAACCCACCCACGCGACACGGCAGAATACACAACAACCATGAGTCATCATTGCCGAGCATGGTTGCATAGTAGCCAGTAGCTCCAACTTCCCATGGTAGACTCCAGATGACTAACGATGCCAGAAAGACGGGCCTAATGCAAGAGGCAACAATAGGTTATCGTTGCCAAGCTCAAGTGTGACGTGAAGAGAAGCTCCGACTTCCTGTCTTGACCCTACTCCCTACCCCCGACATTTGCCTGACCTTCGAAGCAGAATTCCAGTCGCCAAAGAAGGAAGGCTTGCCCTGTGTCATCATTGTCAAGCCACATCGCTTTATGCAACAACTCCATCTTCACGCTCCAAGTCCCACCTCCTCACGTCGACCGGGCGCTGGGAAGCAAAGATTATCCACCGAAGGGGACATTGTGGCTGAGACGAATTCCAACAACGACGCTTCAGGAAGGGTACGATGCCAATGGCGCTACCATCGCTCGTCGAAGATATGGACTGGGTTTTCACCCAAGGAAGACATGCTGGAGGGGAATACGACGTCCCCAATAGGAAAAGCGGCACCCAAGGGCGTCAGCGTCGCCAAGGCTTTTGCCCAAGGTGCCCTTGACACAATCGTTGAGCCCAGATGCCGAACCCTAAGCCTGCCATTACAGCCGTCGTCGTTGTCCTACCATCCCACAGAAGACCCAACAAAGGGGCATCGATGCGCCGGCTACACATAGCAGCCGCATAGCTGCGCCGGCTGCCACCCCTTCTGACCGGGCTTCGCATGGAACCAGACCTGACTCTACCGTGCACGTAACACCGTTGCATGCCACGATCGTCGCCGACTGCCGAAGCCGGCACTGGCACCCGCCCCACCCTCCCCGGCACCGCCCCTACCCTAGGGGTGCTGGATCTGGTCGCCAAGGCCCTAGTCTCAGCGTCCCTGGACATCGCCACTGCCTCCACACGCTTCCCAAGGCACCTTGCCCCACTGTGGATGCCGTCCCTTGCGGATCCGGTGCCATTTTTGGTGCCCTGGGCCGGAGCCGCCGCCGCCACCACCATGGGCATCAACAAGCGCCTCTCGAGCATGGCCTGGGAGGGCTCCCCACCTTAGGCCCTTCTAGATCAGCCACAAGGCCGCCGAATCTAGCGAAGGGGCGCCAGATTGGCTGTGGGGTGCTGAAGGAACCCGTCGCCGGCCTTCACAACATGGCCGCCACCTATATGGAAAGAGAGAGGAGAAAGAGAATGGTACCGGTTCAATAGATTTAGGGGAAGCACCGGATCAAGAAACTATAGTTTTAGAAGTGATTGATGTGCAAAGCCATGGTTTAGAAAAAAAAAATCTACAGTAGAGTTTCTAAAACTTAAAATATACTACAATTTTAGCAATATCATGGTATTCAAGACCATAAAATTTGTTGCATCCAAACATTTCACGGTACTACAAAACTAAAATATTTCACAAAACCATGATATTCTTTTTTAAACTCCAAAAAAAAAACTTTCTAGCTGTTCGTTTCTCACATTCACTGGTCCAAGCAGGGTAGGCAAGTAGCCGCTCTCGCACAACACCTTTGCTCAGCCAGCAACCAGCTCTGCTGTTGGACCTATATCAACGACGGACGACGAAATCTTTTGTCCTTTTTCATTCTTTTCTTTTCATGGAGCGCCTCATCTCTTGTGTGTTTAGACGTACGTGTTATTAGTCTCTAGACCACACCCTATATACGTACAAATACATAAGCTAAGCTACGTCCTTTCCTGTCTCTCTCTACACTCGTTAGGGTTGTAGATAGTATACACGTACTCCAGCATCCTGGGATTGGTGCAATAGTGCGGCACAGTACATTGACTGTTATCCAGAAACAGGCAAACAGCAGCAGCTATTCTTCAATTCGCTCATCACCTTCGTTCGGGGAGCCTGCAGCTTTGCCTGCCGTGCTGTCCCCGGCCGCCATGGATCCCAAGGCCGAGAGTGCGCGCGGCGAGGGCGAGGGCGACGACCTCGACCTCAACCTCTCCCTGCAGCCGACCTTAGCGCCCGAGCCGGAGCCGGAGCCGGAGCCGCCGGGTTACTTCTCCTGCACCTACTGCGATAAGAAATTCTACTCCTCGCAGGCACTCGGCGGCCACCAGAACGCCCACAAGTTCGAGCGCAGCGTGGCCAAGCGCGCCCGCGAGCTGGCTGCCGCTCGCCGCGCGGGCCAGGGCGGCGAGCGCGCCAGTGCGGCCGAGGAGGAGGCGAGGATGGGGAAGGAAATGGGCATTGCGAGGTCGGTCTCGGCACCAAGCTCCTCGTCATCGCACCAGATCAGGGCGTCGCCGGAGGCAAGCAGGAATAATCTCACCGACGACATCGACCTCTCCTTGAAGCTATGATTGGCTGCGCGCGGCCGCTCATCTGACTTGTGGTTCTTGTCGCTGGGACACACACGAGCAATCACAGGCTGGATCCCTCCTTTGAGTTCTTGTTATATTTTCGTGTGCTGATTAAGCCTCTGTGTTGATTAATTTCCTGGACCGTGCATCGACTGATGAAAGCAGGTTCTTGGTGATTTCCCTTGATCCCACCTTCACCCAGTACCCCCCATGTCCTTCATCTTCACTGTTTTCCCCCCCTTCTGTTTTAACATTTCACTGGGATATATGATATGATTTATCTAGTGTTACTTTTCATGTAAAGAATAGAAATGGAAACATGAACAAGATGAGGACTAGGCAGCAGATACGCGGCCCGTTCGGCTGACAGAATTTTGGCTGAAACTGACTGAAAAACACTGTTCTAGCTGAATTGCTATGAGAAAAAAAAACACTGTTCTAGCTGGAAAAAAGAAGCCAAACAAGCTGAATATGGGGTAAGGCCAATGGAGCCTCACATTACGAGTCAGTAGGGACTAGGCAGCAGAGCAGTAGAGTGTATGCAGTACAGTATGCAGGGAGCTTCAGATAATTAAGGTACAGCTCTTTGACCTTAATTTAGCTGTTAATCCTCAGTAATTCTTACATTGCATATGACGTACGCATCCAATCGAGAAGTCTGTGGACTGTGGATGTATTAGTATCGGTGTAGGTGTGTGGTCCAGTAGGCCTTAGCTCTAGCTAGGCTCATCTCTTTGTCGCTGCCAAGTGCCAATGCTTTGCGCATAAAAAGCACGTGACTTATTACCTGCCTTTGTCATTGTCCAAGTAGTGATATCAACCGAATAACCATAAGAATTTGACGGGACCGGGCAGCAGCGACAGGTGGGTGTGCCGCTTTGTGGAGGAAAATATAAGAAGGAACTCGATCAAGATGTGAATAGGCTAATTCTCCTTGACTTGTGAAAAGAAAAAGAATCCATTGGTTATTTTCTTGTGAATCTGTGGCGTCGTTGGCCTTGAAACTTCAAACTATATATCGTAGACTTCAGTGTCACTGTTACCCCTTTCCGGACAATGGTATTCGGTAAAATTACAATATCTCTTCTGGGACTATAATGCCCTCAAAGAGGTCCATGCATATTGCTGTCTGCAACAGTATTTGTGTAATGGCTCTATCACCCTTCCTTTTCTTTTCTTTTTGGATATATAGGAGCCACACAGTTTCAAGAATATATGGAGTATATGTATATATATGGTCAGAATCTGCTATTTTATTTCCAGCAATTAGTGAATATATGATGATAGCTAGCGACCCTCCTTTATTTTTCTTGCTTATAAAAAATGCACAAGAAATCAAAATCAGATTACTTAGTTTCTTATCTATAGGCATATATGCCCTTTTTCTATAGATAAAACATCAAGAATTGGAACTATATGATCGTTGTTTCTTAAATTCTTCTTGGAGTTTTAAGTTTCCGTTGGAATTGAACTTTTGTGTTTGATCGAGGAACTTATCCATTTTTATAGTATATAGAACTATATACTAACTATTAAAAAACTATTACATGAAGTGGAAAATAAATAACCATGCTTACTGTATTAGCTTTGTTGTAATTGATTAATATACACAATATCTCATGGGCCAGAACATCTCTTTCTAGAGGAAAAACGATTAACAAGCTTGGTTGACAACCAAGATATATAATTTAATGATATGGGAGGTTTTGGTCCATGGTATGAAGAAATAGCTATTGCTTTAGGATCCATTACATCTCCAAGTCTTTCTTTTTTCAAACCATATGTGGGTGTACTATTTGTGGCGGAATTACTGAAACAATACTTTTTTATAACTGCGAATTCAGGATTTGCAAATCTTGTTGTTCATGTGAAATTATGATAACTAAAGTACATCAAATATACATGGAATTGAAACAACATGATAAATATCTCTATATCAATGTATTTTCATGTGACAGAGTACAACACTCTTGTATATGCTAAAGCTGTGAAAGATCACACGATGAATTATAGGAAACAATGTCTACTATATATAGTAGCCATATACACAACATGATTATTGTGAACATTTTCATCTTTCAATATAATTTTCAAAATGATAGATATAGTTCAACATTAGCCTTAATTCATTGTTTCCAAAGGATTTTTAGGTCATTCAAACCAAATTTCTATTTACTAGCATACACTTCAAGTGGAATCATATTCTTGTTTTATACCTTATATATATATACGTTAAAATGAAATGTGACATAATGGAACAAATATTAATTTTCAAGGATGGAGATTTCTATGTGGATTTAAAGGCATGGATGAAACATTTAGAGATTGCGCCACTTTGAAATTTGTTTATTTTCATATTGTAAGAGATCAGCAACTATGAAATTTGAAACCTTATGTAGTTTCTTATACTTGTATTGTTTTATTTTCTAATTAATTTGTTTTTCAACTAATTCATTTGTTCTGCAATATGTACCTACTGTACCAAAACTCTTGACTTACCCAAGTAATATTTAGTAAATTACATAGTTCCACATACAAAGTTTAGGACATAGATAAATTAGAAAAAGTACAAACTTTGGAGATCCAATATTTAAAATATGAATAGACCCCTAGCTAATAACACTAGCGTAAAGATAGTACTTTTTTTTTTTGAAAGATTGAAACTACTACATTCAAAGATGCTTTGTGCGTGGGAAATCATATTCTATTTTGTTTGGCATAAATATTCCAATAATATTTTTTTTGACTTGATCAACTATGTAAATAGTCAATTATAAAAAGTCCATTCAATAAAAGTTCTCCCTTTGTAGGGAGAGCACATAAATTAGTGCAAAGTTTAGTGACCTAGATTTTGTTTTCGTCTATGGCAAACTATCTTGACTTTGAGCAGCAAAATCTCTATGAAAAGTCAAATAAACCGTGCGGTGAGCATATAAATAGATGAATACTAGAAATGTAGTGATGTAAACTAGGAGAATATATCAAGGTCAGTGTAATTTGTGACAACAGATAAATATGTAATTTGCTGCTATTTTGTGCAACTTACGTACTCGTACCTACTACACCAGTTCTCCTTTCGGCCACAAGCTACGAAGGCCCTTGTTTCTCAATATTACTCAAAGGTCGCTGTTCTTATGTAAAATCGCGTGTGGAAGAGGTTGGGTGCAGACTTTAGTTTGGACCCATATTTGGCCCATGGGCCTCGCTCAATATTGTTACTCTTTCGGACAAAGCAAGGTCTAATAATTGTGTGTTCGTCCAACGCATTTAAGCTGTCATGTGCATACCTGTAAGTGTGTAACGTTACACATGGTGGTTACATATTATAAATGCTCCCTCTGTTTTTAGGTATATATTATTGTATTAGTCTGTCTTAAGTCCAATACTCCCTCTGTCCTAAATTATCTGTCGCTTTTGGTTTCCATGCTGCAAGTTTGACTCGATTTGTAGAAAATACTTGTAACATTTGTGTAACACCCTAAAATTTGTTTATCTTGAAATAGAGCTAAAATAATTTAATTTTGTATTTTTATGCTCATGAAAATATGGGGAAATAATAAATTTTCATTAGATTAAAATTTATCTTAAGGTAGAAACGTGTTTGTTGCATTCATGCCGGTCGCACCTTGTGTTTCTATGTGCAAAATGTGTTTTTTCTTAAAATACGTTTAGGAGATGAATATCTATCTCTAGGAATTTTCCAGCTTTTTTCTGGAATTTAATTCCTACCTCCTTCACCTTAATCTTTATGTTTCAAGTTTCCAACAATCTTTTCATGAGCTCCAAATACTTTATTTAGGTTCATCATGTTCCAAAGTGTCTCTAGGAATTTTCCCCAAATTTTTGGAGGTCTCGGAGTATTTTTCGTGGCTTAAATATCAATTCTAGACTTTTCTAGAATTATTTTATTCATGAAATTAATTAATTCTGAAAATAAATAATATATCTCATTTTCAATCAACTCTCAAAGTCCATGTGCAATAATCCTAATAAATCTTAAATGCCCAGGCATTTATTTACTAATGGGCTTTAATGATTATTTAGGTTCATTAGTAAATGTGGAGGGTGCAACATCAATTAGTACTATATTGCTAGTTGATGTAGATGTGAAGAGTTTTTCTCCCTATAAATATGTATCAACCCCTTGGATAAAGCACACCAAAACCACCATAAGGGGAGCCCCTAGTTTGGGAAATCCCTCATGCAGTAAATTAGATTTTCCTCCTCCTCTCGTCGTCGACGTCATTGCCGCCGCGCTGCCCGACGCCGTAGACTCGCCATCAACCGCAAGAAGGGTCTAGGTGAGTTTGCCGTCTTCTCATCTTATTCCCTGTGCTCTCGGCTCGTCAAACCGTGGCCTCTAGGACCCAAACCAAGCGCTCCGGGGATCTTCTCCGGTCGGTGACTCTCTCCCCCTCCTTTCTAATCTAGGCCGTCCAAATTCAATCCAACGGTCCAAGATCGCCCGTACCCCTTCGCCAGCTTTATTTGCAAAAGAGCCCCTGCAATTTCGCGTAATATAACCCGCAGTCCATGGCACACTTCTAGAATACGTTTTTCTATTCCAAAAGCGTAGTTTCTTTCTAGCAGATTCATAATACGTTTTCTCTTTCAGAAAGCGTAAGATCCCTCTGTTAGGTTCAAAATACGTTTTCTTCTTTTGAAAACATAGTTTCTTTGGTTAGATCCAAAATACGCTTTTATCTATTTACAGTTTTGCCACTAGTCTTATTTAGGCCATAAAATCTTTGTTTTAACTCCGTTTTGATGCATTCAAGTTGCATTAGATTCGTAACTGAGTAATCTACATGTTCATCCTACTGTTAAATATATTTTCAACTTTTGAAATTCAAGGTTAGATTTAATCTATTATTTTATTAAAGGAAATATTATTTAATTCATAACTTTTTTGTAATAGCTCTGATTAGAGTGCTTTTCGTGTCTGTGTGTTTGTAGCGAGACGTAGATTCGTTTTACAAACTTTTCATCTTGATTTTATGTTTGGTGTACTATTCTAATTTAGATTTATTGTTTGCTTCATGTATGATTGCATGGATGGTTGTGTGATGCTTTATGATCATGTCTAGTCAGTGAGCTTTGCATTGGTGATATAAAAGAAGTTGGTGATTCAGAAGAAGTCCTTTGAAGATTACAATTCAATAGAAGAATAATTTGAGTTTAAGGCAAGTACAGCATGGAATCTTCCTTGTTGTCCTATTCACCTTAATATCATTTTAATCATATGCATGTGTCTACCTTGGCAACCGTAGTAATTTTTCTAGCTATTTGATATCCTGGATTCCTTGATTCCTATGGATTATTGCATTGGGTAGTATGATGCTAGTGCTCAACTAAAGCCATGATCTTATAACTTGACTAATGGTATATGTAATAAACATTAAAAGATGCTTTTTAGCAACATGAAACAAGGGGCTAGAGCATTGGGCTATTTTTATGGTGCTCTAGATTCCTCTCCCTAAGGACTTATCTATAAGCGAACATCTAGGACTTATAGTACAACTATGAGGGCTATATGACTCTAGCTTTAGCTTAGTATGATGACCTTTTCTAGCTTGTTAGAGGTTACCTTTATTGCCATAAGAATGGCTTGATGAATCGGGTATAGGACAGTCTCTACTCTTATGTGTATAGCCATGATGGAATTGTGTCATTCGATATGGGGGTTCCTATATCTATTTGCCAAGTGAATCTAATGGCCCTAACTTATTAGACGAACCTTTGAAAGGTTTCATAGTGAACCCTGCTGACCTTCCTTGGTAGTGGGTCAAGATGCTGATCATCTCGGGCGAAAGGGTAAATCACGACTCTAGGTCCTAGTGGGTCATGACCGGAGGTGGAAGACGTGACTTACCGGTGGGCCAGACACGTCAGCAAGAGAGGGCAGAGGAGCTAGGCTGCGCGTGAACTGAATGGGCTGGCGCAGTGGGAAGAGGAAAGATGGGCCGCGCGGGAGGAAACAGGCCACGTCCACGCGGGACGAGAATGGCCGTGTGCGAGCAGGCCATCTGGGCCAGGCGGGAGGGAAGAAGCTGGATAGAGAAAAAAGAAAAGTTGGGCCTTGGGCCAGATCGAGAGAAGAGGGAATTTTCCATTTTCCAAATCTTTTCCACTTTGTTTCCAAATTCAAATCAAAATGCAAACCAAATCAAATTCGAATAGGATTTGAAATACACTTTTTAATTCAAATAAAATTAAGAAATTTTGGTAAGTTCTCCAAAAATAAATTCTACACCTTTTTAAATTCTTTTATTTTTTCTAATTCTCTTTTTCCTTCTTTTCTTTTACTTCAATGCCATTTCTATTTTTTTTCAAAAGCATTTTGAATGTTTTCAATCTGAATCAAATCCACACAATTCAAAGAAACAAATGCACCGGCATGTATGCACAAACATGTTGCTAAACCTTATGATGAATTTTAATTTAATCAAAAAAATTATTTTCCTATGTTTTCTGAGCACAAAATTCAGAAATAAATCATTTTAAACCTATTTTCAAAAGAGACAAATTTTAGGGTGTTACAATTCTACCCCCCTTAAGATGAATCTCGTCCTTGAGATTAGGAAGACGTCGATAGGGAGATAGATATACTTCGTATTTAGATTCTTCTTTACTTCCTCGTGTAGTTCCATCGTCTTCTTGTTAAGGATTCCACTTTACTCTGCATACTGTTAATCTTAGTCCAAGTAACCTACCAAACTGATTCCAAGATTTTGACAGATACTCCAAACAACGCTTAGGTAATTCCAATCACTAGGCCACCTTTTCTTTTTAGTTCATAATATCAATTCTCTTTCTTAAAATATTTCCTTCCAATGAAGTCTGACAAATTTCTTGGTCAGAAGGGGATACTACTACCAATCTTCAAAACATTAATGATTCCGGTTAAGTAGCTCAAACTTGGGATACAATTCTTAATCCTTGGTGTCACCCTAACCTTCTTAGCACAATTCTCCTTTGCTAAGGGCATCGGCCATGACTTTTGCTTCTCCAAGTGATAGCACTTTTCCAAGTCATAATCCATTTCATTCCAACAAGGATATCACAAGCTCAAGACCAACTTGGTGAAGATGTCCTATAGATTCTTGTGATCATCCTAGATGTCACTTTTACTTCCAAGAAGATATTACTTCCATGCTCCACAATGAATAACTCTAGATAACATGTTAGGTAGTTTAACTCACGCTTCCTTAGTTGACTTAATGAACAAGCCACTTCTTTTCCTCTCATATAACGGCACATTCCACACCCTAACAAGGTGCATCATTGTAGATATGAAGCTCTTGTCCTGATCAGGCAAAGCTAATTCTTAGGTTTTACTTCAACCTCTTCTTGGATTCCGTCAAACACTTACCTAAGGTTTCTTGATCCAAACTAACTTAAAACCTCTTCTAGTAGCATTATTGACGATCTTGGTTAAACCTCCCTTGAACCTTTAATCAAACCTCATTGAAACTCTGAGTTTCTCTCACATCCTAGGGTACCACCACGATTCTGCTGCGCAAACTAGAACGTAGGGTACTTCATCTTGTAAATTCTTCAACTTGGCTACCCCCCTTAAGAAAAGATCAATAGGGTAGCTTGCACCTTATTCTAGACGGATTAACTAGCATAAGGTCATCCTGACATTGCAAAGAAACTCTCGTGTAGGGGCAAGAACAAGAAATCTGAAGTTCCTCTCGAGCTGAAAAACAACAGTGCAGTAAAACAGCTGTAACTCCCATTCTGTTAATCCAATGAAGTTGTAGCTTATATCGTTGGAAAGCTTATAAAATTCTCCACAACTTCCTTACAGAACACTTTTCCAAATTCTGTAGTTAACTTGGTCGAAAAACAGTGCACAAGAGAAACTACTCCAGATTCCAAACAGCACAGATGCATCGCCTTGTGATTTTCGTATCTCCATAACCAAAATAGCTATCAATCTGATTTTTGTGTTCAGAGAAAGATATTGAAGTCTACTATTGTCCAGAATTTTCTCATGATTTTTGGTAGTCCAAAAACAGAGATATAAACTGAAGAGTGTAGACTGCTCTAAAAAGACAGGATAGGGAAAACAGAAGAAAACCAAAACCCGACTATTTATCTCACTAATCCTTATACCTTAGGTCTATAAGCTAAATGAAATTGTGAGAACACCCAACAAGATTATTGAAATCATTACAAATATTCAAAACAATCATAAGCATAATGACAATTCAACAAGCAATAAAGATGCACAATTCAATCATTGACTCAACTTGCGATACTATCGTCCTCACTGTACTGGGGTAACAATCCTAAGATTCATCTTTAGATTACGCAAAAAGGTGATGAGGAACAATTCTAAAAGAATATCAAATCAAGGAGTGAAGATGAGAACAAAGGCTTAAAACAAGCATCAAGGAGAAGATAAATATCAAGGATAGATATATAGTAGAGAAGAAAATATCAAGGTTCATAGAGCAAGGGTTTTAGTAGCAACTTCTAAACCTTAGGACGACCAGTTTTTACTAGGCTTATGTCCTACAGTCAGCATTGCTCTGATACTACTATGTCGCACTTGGTTTTAAGAATAAAACCAAATACACACCATATGTGAGCCCAGAAAGTCAAATCTCACATATAGCTATAAATAAGGGTAATATCAAAAGACAATGCTTAAATACATAGCGTATTAGTGTAAAGATTATAACCTTAGATAGCAAACAGCGAAATGACAACTCCAATCTTTGGGTGAAGAATCCAATTCCATAAGGACAGCTGACTGGTTGATCACAAGCCTAATTCCTCTAAACTCTAGCAATTTGGTACCCATCCAGGATTTTTCCAAAGATTTAAAAAGTAAAGCAAGCGTAAGTACATATCGTACTCAACAAATATAACATGGGGTTCATGAGGCTCAAAAGGCTGACACTGGTTTAACTACGATTAGCTTTTAATGAGTCATCTTTTAGCAATTGGGTGGCAACAAGTTTATCATAAGCCCATAAACATATGATCAGGTAAACATGAATAATGAATAGCATAAACAATAATCATTAATGAGCATGTCATCATCAGTATCGTCTGTGTTCATCATCATTAACCATTAGTGATCATCTATTCCATAAATGTTCCAATGCCGCTCGTGACCGTGAGCACGACTGATATACCAGTTTTACACTCTACAGAGGTTGTACACTTTCACTGTGAGTCATGATTTACCCTTTCGCCCGAGGTGATCACCCTCTTGACCCACTACCAAGGAAGGTCAGTAGGGTTCACTATGAAACCTTTCAAAGGTCCGTCTAACAAGTTAGAACCATTATATTCACTTGGCATACAGATATAGGAACCCCCCTATCGAATGACACAATTCCATCATGGCTATAAACATAAGAGTAGAGACTGTCCTATACCCGATTCATCAAGCCATTCTTACGTCAATAAAGGTAACCTCTAACAAGCTAGAAAAGGTCCACATACTGAGCTAAAGCCAAGGCCATGTTGCCCTCACAGTTGTATAGTAAGTCCCGAATGGTCACTTACAGATAAGTCCTTAGGGAGAGGAATCTAGAGCATCATAAAAATAGCCCAATGCTCTAGCCCCCTTGTTCCATGTTGCTAAAAAGCATCTTTTAATGTTTATTGCATATACCATTAGTCAAGTTATAAGATCATGGTCTTTAATTGAGCACTAGCATCATACTACCCAATGCAATACCCCATAGGTATCAAGGTATAAGGTAACAAGGTACTAGGAAACCCTTAGTGGTAGTCAAGGTAGACACATGCAGTATGAATTAAATGATTAAAGGTGTATAGGACAATAAGAAAGATCACATGCTATACTTGCCTTAAACACCGATCCTTCGGTAAGCTTTAATCTTCAATGTTCTTCTTCTTCTTCTTCTTAATCACCATGTATATCTCACCGACTGGACTTAATCATAAAGCACCACACAAGCATCCATATAATCATACATGAAGCAAACAATAGATCTAAATTAGAACATTACACCAATCATAGAAAAATAAGTGAAAGAGTTTGGAACGCGATTCTATACATCGCTACGAACACATAGTCGCAAGAAGCACTCTAATCAAAGCTACGGTGAAAAAGATACATCTACCGATAAATGTGCTTTATACGTAGAAAAGAAAACTATAAGCTTCATTTATTTTAACTATATAAAAGCTTATATAAATTGAATTAAGTCAAATTTAGATTCGAATTATAAAACTAAAGTAAAACAAATCATATTTTGTTTATAAAACCCAGTTGCATGATTATTATTCAAATTAGAATTTAATCCATGAAATTCTAGAAGTAGTGACATGGTAACCACTGTTACTAATGCATTGGTCTCGTCGCTATGAATCTAACGCAACTTGAACGGGCTAAAACAGAGTTAAAACATAGAAGATATGATTTAAACAAGATTTCCTTTAATAAAATAATAGATTAAATCTAATCATGAATTTTAAAAGTTGAAAACATATCTAACAGTACTATGAACATGTAGATTATAAAATTACGAACCTAACGCAAGTTGAACGGGTCAAATCGGAGTTAAAATGGAGAAGTTATGGCTAAAACAAATTCAGTGGCAAATCTATAAATAAAGTGAAAACGTATTTTGGATCTAAACCGATGAGACTATTCTTTCCAAAGAAGAAAACATATTCCTGAAAGGTTCTATGGACTGCGGGTTCTATGAACAAAAATCCTAGGGACTCTTTTGAAATTGTACCCCGCGAAGGGGTAACTTAGATCGTGGGCCGTTGGATTAGAGAGGAACGACTCAGATTGCATCACCGGGGGGGGGGGGGGGAAGAGAGAGAGAGCTGGCCGTCGTCGTTGATAGGGATGGTGGCGGCGCCATAGCCGGTGAAGGAAGCTCGTGGCGGAACTCCAAAACAGCATACGGGGCCCGATTTTCGATGGGGAAGACACGGGAGGAGATAGGAGGTCGAGGCGAGCTTACCTAGAGGGATTCCGGCGGCATAGGAAGCACGGAGATGACTCGGCGGCGTCAAGCTCCTACGGTGGGATCAGAGCGATGGCGCTTGACTAGCTTGGAGCGAGGGTAGAGCGAGATAGAGCGTGGGATAGGTAGCGGCGGGCATGGGCATCCGGTATTTAAGGGACCGGGCTGCTTGGCGTGCATGGCAACGACGCGGGGCGTGCGTGGACTCGAACGGCGACGTCGGTGGAGTCCCAGCGGGTCATGACCGGAGGTGGAAGACGCGACTGACCGGTGGGCCAAACACGTCAGCGGGAGAGGGCGAAGGAGCTAGGCTGTGCATGAACTGAATGGGCTGGCGCAGTGGGAAGAGGAAAGATGGGCCACGCTGGAGGAAACAGGCCATGGCCACGCAGGACGAGAACGGCCGCGTGCGAGCAGGCCGTTTGGGCTAGGCGGGAGGGAAGAAGCTGGACAGAGAAAAAGAAAAGGTGGGCCTTGGGCCAGATCAAGAGAAGAGGGAATTTTCCATTTTCGAAATCTTTTCCACTTTGTTTCCAAATTCAAATCCAAATGCAAACCAAATCAAATTCGAATAGGATTTGAAATACACTTTTTAATTCAAATAAAATTAAGAAATTTTGGTAAGTTCTCCAAAAATAAATTCTACACCTTTTAAATTCTTTTATTTTTTTTCTAATTCTCTTTTTCCTTCTTTTCTTTTACTTCAATGCCATTTCTATTTTTTTAAAAGCATTTTGAATGTTTTCAATTTGAATCAAATCCACACAATTCAAAGAAACAAATGCACCGGCATGTATGCACAAACATGTTGCTAAACCTTATGATGAATTTTAATTTAATGAAATTTTTTATTTTCCTATGTTTTATGAGCACAAAATTCAGAAATAAATCATTTTAAACCTATTTTCAAAAGAGATAAATTTTAGGGTGTTACAAAACGGTACCATGAATTAAACAAAATATTATTGTTTAAATAGTTAAATAAGTTGAAACGTGATTTAAACACGTTTTATCACCTGTTTGGTTGTTTAAATGATCATCTTGAAGATGGTGATAGCAAACTGGCTTTTGGGTGCTGGGTGGGAGCAGCATGGGCGTTTAAGTATGATGTACACTACTGCAATATTTATTTTCTGAGTAGGTCAGAAAAGATTAACGGAGGCGAGCAGTCTATCCGCCTCCACTTCAATGTTGCTGTTAATCTGGATTTACACAAATGGGCATATGCCACCTCTATTAACAAATTAAAAAAATTAAAAAAATAGCAAGCCCATCGATGGGGCCTACTGAGCCCATCAACACGCCTCCACTCCCTGAATCTGCATGTTGCTACTGCTTCCAATATATGGATTGTCACCGCCACTGCTCAGATCTCACCGTCGGCCACATCTAGGCCCTGTGGATCTAGATCTATGGCCACGAGGGCTCGCCGCACCACAAACCATCAACATGAACTATTGGGGAAATTTAGTCCAGTTTTTAGAATCCAAAATCATCAAATCACAGATCACACACAACCTGCAATTCTGTGCCAAATGCAGAGACAAAAAGTTTAGAAGAAAAGGAAAGCATACCAATCAAGTAGAAGAGCTGATGAAGACTAGAAGGTCAACCCAATCCTTCAGTGCTTCATAATTGGATACTTTGCAACTAAGGAAGAAAAAACAAAACAGAACTGATCCTTTGGCCGCAAGGAGACATGTATGAACTCTGACTTCATAGTATTAAGTCACAGATCTAGCTCAAAAAAACTTACATGCAAAATAGCGTCTTGTGTATACAAGCAGAGGTGTACTATGGAATCCTTTGGTACTTCCACACACATTCCTCTACAAAATCAACTTAATGCAATAAACACCATATCCAATTCAGCTGATTACATTCGTTCTCTAAAGAGGGGAAGGGGACATATGGGTAAATCTGGACTGAATGGAATATTGGCAAGAGAAATAACCTAAAGCTTGAATCTATTGGTCCTTTGTCACCTTCTAATCCTTTCTGCAACCAAAAGGAATAGGAATTGAAGTAAGCTGCTCGCCTGCTATTGTTTCCAAAGAACATAATCATTGGGAGATGAGATAGGTCAGGGATAGCACCGGGGACGGCGGCGGACTTCAGCCTAGCTAGGAATCGAACACAGGCGCCACCAGATGCATGTGTGCCGGCGAGTCTTGGAGGCCAACGAAGCAGGTGGTGGTCGTTAGTAGATGAGGCGTCGTTGGCGGGTCTAGGTGGATGTGGCTGGGTGCGTGGTGCTATCGAGGGGTGCGGTGGCGGAGCTATGAGTGGTAGGGGCTAGAATGGGGGCGGCCGGTAGATGTTGGCGTGGTTAGGGTTCCGGTCGGTGGCGGCGGCGCTGTGCAGGAGGGTGGTGGCGGGTGCTGGCGTGGGAGGCGATGGCAGCGGTGGCGAGGTGTGGCGTGGTGTGGAAGGCGGCCACAGTGAGGCTTGCCGTGGGAGGCGGCGGCAGCGACGACAGGCGCACATGCGGGTCGCACAGGATGGGGCATTTTCCTTTCTGTGTTGCAGACGTGTACGCACGTGGGCAAGAGAGGGAGTATATTGGGAGTTTTTTTTCTATTTCATTCACTTCCAGATCGCACGCTATGGATGGATTTGGCTCCACACATGGTGTGGAAAGCCTTTTTCACTCACGCGCATGCATTTTGTTGGTGAAAATATTTGAAGATAGAGTAGGGAAGGACCGTACACACTTTCGCCGACACTTAGATAGTTGGCCTGGTTAGGCTACGCCGACACTTATTGTGTCTACAATTGTTTGCCGACAATTTTAGTGTCCTAAGAGCAATGCCAACAGTTGACATGTAGCCATACATAATCATTGTTGATAGATTATATGACATTAAAAGGTTATACTATTACCAATGGATAATGTATAGTTGAAACCAACCCTTTGCCAACACATAACTACAGGCAATTGTGTGTCATGGTGTAGTGGCCCACCGCTCGATGGTGCCCCAAGTACTGCTAAAACTGCTAATGGTGAGCCATGTCGGCATGGAAGATGAGGAGGAGGTGGCCACAATGTCTTGGAAGATGAGAAAGAAGAGGTGGACATAGCGACACCTCTGTGTTGTCCTCCCTCTTGCTAGGAGAAAGGTCCTATGTGCCACCGGGTAGAGAGAGCAGCCCCGCGCATCAGCATACCCAAAGGGGATGGGGCAAGGTTGGTGGATCTCAATGTCTTGGCGGCCGAGGGAGGGATCGGGAAAGGACAGCAATGGAAGTAGAAGAGAGAGAGGAGCGATGGCTGAGTAGTGGGAGAGATAGAGGGCTCATAGTGGACTCAGGGTTTGGCAGTGGTAGAGGGCCAACTGTGGGCTTAACCTTATTAACACTGCCATGCCTCTTAAAAGTCCGACCTCTGAAAATGGGCTCTATTTTTGAAGGCGGACCTTGTAAGAGGCCCGCCTCTCTCTAATATATTTGTGGAGATGATCATTTATTTAAAGCCTCCAAAAATGGTCTGTCTGACACAAAAAATCGCTACATATTTTAGAACACATGTAGACTTTATGCCCGCCTTTGTTGATCCTGGGGACCTATCTCCTGAAATGTTTTTAGTAGTAGTGGTACCACTATTTGTATCTATACCAAATATTGAAGAGCCAAAATTTCTTCCCATTTTTTGTCCACCTCCCCCTAATTATGTACCCGAACAGTGGAAAGTTTCTTTTGTCCCACTCTTTTTATTATATCCAAATTACACCCACGCACTCCATGTCTCGTATGTGATCTAGACTTATGACCTGTAATGACCCAAGTTTGTTACAATGTAGGCTCTTATTTTTGGGCATCGCCAAAGCAACCTAACGAGCTCCTATAGAGATCCCTAGCACCTGAATCAAAGGGATGGGAACCTTTTTATCAACTACCCAAGCCAAGTCATACTCTGGTCAACTAAAGGATCAACCAAGCAAACATTCTCAGGAAATATCTCATGAGGACCTTGACTAGGACTCCTTATCTCCCTTGGAGCTAGGTAGGCTAAGTGTGGACCTTGAGATTAGCTCCTAAGTCACAAACCCTAATCCTTAACTTATTGTGCAAAGACAGAGATTTACCAGATAGTCCTGCGGAGCCACCTGACCATCCTATAAAAGGGCAGAGACAACAGAATGAGTGGGAAGTGAGCTGTTGTCCACTATGGGACATGGCCCACATGTCAGCATGAACTGGAGGCATTTTCCAACTACTGAGCCTTAGCTCCACTCATCCCCTTCCATTCCACTCACCCTCCCTCTCTCTCTAGAATGAAGAACAAGAGAAAGGAAAGGGTGAACTAGAGTGAGAAAGTGAAGCAGAAGAAGAGGGAGAAGAGAATCAAGTCTACAAAGGGCAGCAAGATCAGCACTAGATCAAGGCCTTGAACTTCAACAACCTATCATCTCATGGTTAGCTCAAGAACTCTCTCTTCTCATTATCTTGAGATCAATCCTCAAACCCTAATCTAAGTTTCTCCCTTTGCATGGATAAATCATGAGGATTGCTTGGAGTTTATCATCTCAAGGGTAAGAGTCAAGTATGCTACAACTCAATCCTCTCAAGATTACCCCTAGATAATCTCTCATTTGGATTTTTTGGAATATCCTGCATGAGATGGTGGAATCCCTTGTTTTAGCTTGGAAGCAAGGATGTCAAGAGTTGTTTCTCTAATCTTGGTGACAAGGAACTCACCCAAACCCCAAGCTAAGTTGTCATGCTCAATCTCAAGCTCTCAATCTCCTTTAGGTATATACGTAAATTAAGGAATCACTAATTGCACTAGCTAAGTTCAAGTCAAAACCCTAGGTATCCTAAGCCTAGCAAACTACCCAAGTCACCATAGGAATATCTAGCACATGCATGGAGGCCTTAACCCAACATATAGGCATAAATCCCTAAGCCTTCATCCAAGAACACAAGAACATTGGTTCTGTTGCCCAACTAGCGGAGAGTCCAACACAGTTATTGGACCATCCGCCAATCCTTTAACCAAATCTCCAAAACCTCATACCCTCTCGGTATGATTCAATGGATTGTCCATGGTATGCATTGGAGTGTCCACTGAATTATATAAACCAGTATCCAGAGAACCCGAGAACACCTAGTTTGTACCGGAGCGTCCATGGAATGCCACAAAGTGTCTGATGATTTATTAGCTTGAATAACCAAGAAACATGAAAGCTCCCTATCCCTATCGGAGCGTCTGTCAAATTGCACGGAGTGTCCGTTGAACCAGACCAGAACTAGAATAGTGACTACCAACCCCGTGGCTAACCCAACGGAGTGTCTGCCATGTATGTCGCAATATCCGATGGTTTACTGAGATAGTGTATGAAGTCTGTAACCCTACTCCCAAGTAATAGTAAACCTGAGCCACACTAGATGACATCAAGTAAGATAACAATGCATCGTTAGATGTCTCTTTCTAAGTTCCAAATCAAACTCTCAATCTTTATCTCCTTATTGAATCGTGCGGCTATCTCCAATACTCAAATTCCTTCTTTCAGGTTTAGTTATCGTGTGAGGAGTCATGCGTGAGTCGTCGTCGTTATCTTTGATCTTTGGTAACGACAAAACCAGGCAGGCACCCCACTATTATAAACCCTATTTTGGATGCTTATCATGTTTCATTATGAGTCATGCATTTCATGTAGGTTTGGTTAATCAACTTAATGGTGCTTCACTAAGTTAGAACTACACATCCATTAATTAGAGCCTTCATTTAATCATTGGGACTGGTAACGCTTACTTGCTTACTTGCTTAGATAATGGTTGAAGTCGAGTATGAGATAGGGAACTCATACTTGCACGTGTAGGTTGCTACACTAGGATAATTAACTACCAAAATGAATGAGGGTTACAACTTATCTACTTCCCCAACTTTGACTAAGGACTCAACTAATCTGATTTATGAACATGATGATCATTTTGGTAATTCTTGCTCATGCGACGGGTAGGTCACTATGAGTGTGGGATCTCAAGTGACATAGCTCGTGGAGCAGTTAAGGACTGTGCATTGGGATACGTGAGTCCAATTAATCGCCCGTATAGACCACATGTTGGGAATGGGGCCAGCAAGCCTAGTAACTAATTGCGACCGGTCTATTAGTGGAATTGGCAAGAGAAGGTGGTGCCGGTTAGATGGTGGTAGCATTAACCAGGCACCAGTCGAACCTTTCATGTGACATTCGCACCGGATTAGGAAAATGTTAGAAAGTGTGAGGCAACCCTTACTCGGGCATGAGTGTGGTGGTTAGTCCTGATTTCTGTGTGGATACAGTTGTACACCTTTGCAGAGTGTTGAAAGCTTGAAGTCCCACGGGATGGAATCTTTTTGGTTGTTCCTACTTTCTATACCCATGGTAGTGTTAATAACTCAACTGCTTATGAGATGAATTACATGTGTTGATCACTCCTCATGATGTCATAAACTTATAACTGTTAAAATTCTAATAATGAATCATGAGCATGTCATTATAAGAAATGCCATTGCTTTTCTACAAATGTTCAAATGCCCGATGATACCTTGCATCCACCAAATATTTATATGTTGGAATTAAGTCCTACGAGTACGAAATGTACTCATGGTGCTGCTGTTAAGTTGTTTTGCAGGTTAAGTCAATATGGTCAATTCGAGCCAATGCTCTGTTCACTGCTGCATAGTAGACCCTTGAGTGGGTGACTCCAAGTGTGCTACAAGTTAACTGCGAAATTCCTGTATAGATGACTTGAGATGTTAACCATTAGATGAGATAAAACTCTATTTTGAACCCTGTAATTAGAGATGAATTAGTGTGGAAGATTTCTAAACCCTTAAATTGTGCTATTTACTCATTGAGTCATGTGATAGTTTAATACTTGGATTGCTGTATGCCACTCAACTTCAAAAAGATCCTGAAGAGGAGGTGCGAATGGCGCCTTCCTAAGGGGACCGTGTCAGTTGGGAGTGACTCAGGTTGGTCAAGAGAGGATGACACCTATGTCTCCCCAACCGGTGCGAGAACTTGCCCCTCACATGACCCATGATCATATATATATGGTTAGAACAACTTGTGTCTCCCAATGATCTATATGGAGTCTAATTCTAACACGTATTGGGCCGTGCCCTCCATATCTCGTATGTGACCTGAACTCATAATCCGTACTTATATATGAGTTAGAACAACTCACGTCTAGCTATGATTCATATACATATTTGGTTCTGTTACAACGCACATCACTAGTCATTAGATATAGATATATCTAATTATCTATGTCTAATTGTGTAACCATATATATATACCTCAAATCACACTTGAAAAAAATAGTATAAAATTATGATGTATGTAAATGCATATTTATGGCTACAATGTAAACCCATTTATAACGTCTAGTTTCTAGGTTACACTATCTAAACCCAAAATGGATCATGACCATCTAGGATTTAGTGTCTACAAAACACTAGGTCTAATAGTAGCTCCTTTAAATCTAAAATATCACCTCTTGTATGTCTACAACTAATCCTCACAAAGAGCTGGCCCTTTTAAAGATTGTGCTCAAGTTCCACAACCAGTGAGATGATCGTGGGGAGTAAAACTAACACACAAGATTTGTGGGATGATTCTCTCTTACTATTTTGTGAGAATTAGTGTCTTCTAGTAGATAGAGATTATACATATATAATATTCTTTATACTTTCCAAAATAATCTAGCTAGAAGATAGGATCCTTACCCTATTTCCTATGCATTTATATCATGATGTATATGAAGTTCAAAGACTCCCCTGTTAATATAATAACAATACATTCCTTTCGATATTGTATCTAACCAACTAAACTACGAATTTAAGTTTTTAATAAATTTCAATGATAGGTCACATTCCTTTCGATAGCGAGACGTGAATTTGTCATCTCATTCTCTCAAAGATGTTCATATGGGGATAAAAGTGTGGGTGTAAATTCAAGATATAACAATGCTATCCTTTGAGTCATAGGTGACATGACCTCCGATGTCTTGGTGTGTGACTTTTTCAATATCAAGATCTTATATCTCAAGTCACAAAAAAGATCTTCTATTTCAACCTCATGGGGATGCTTTGATATTAAGACATGTGACTTTGTCAGTCTCAATATCTACCATCTTGATCTTTTAGAGGTGCTTAGAATAGTAAGATGTACGTGCATACGTTCATAGGGAAGTGTATGCACCGTAATCCATGCTCGCAAGAAATTAAAAAGAAGAATGAAGCATTATGCCGAACGTATGCACCTCGATGAGTATTCCTCATGGTGTAACAATAATGTAATCCTACTTGCAAATAAATAAAAAATCTCATGTGGTCCAACCCATGGAACTTGCACCCTAAAATTAAGTAAACGTAGTGATAACTCAGCCTAGCGGATTGACCAAATTATCTAGCAAGATCAAATAAGTACAATGAATATGCTCATGCTCAGTACACACAAGCATAATTATCTTGTGGAAGCAACAACACTCTTTATAAATGAAGTTACCTTGCCTGATCAAATCAAGATAAGATGGCTCTCGACGCTACTGCCCTATGACACAAATGGCACTGGTTTGGGGTGTGTGCGCGTGTAGTAAATTTCTATGGTGTACTACACCGCTGGTTGAAGATGATGTCTTCCAATGTAACGAGCTCCTAGGAGAGGTACTAGTCCCTTTTGTTCTAGTGTTGGATTTGTCGGTTCCATGTGTTGGATTTGTGGTTCTCTAGTTAATTTGTTGATATGGAGAAGAAATTGAAGGTTTCATAAGATGTGTTGGTTGTGTGTTGGATGGATTTTCTCCTAAGATGAAGTTTTCATAGGATTGTTCTAGTTGTGTGTTGGATTTGCTCCTAAGTTTAAGGATATATTTGTATGTCAAGGTTTGATACGATAGATAGATTTTGTGTAGCCTAATTAGCTCAATCTAGAGTGACTTCTATGTGTTTGTCATGTTGTTGTGGTTCAATGTCTAAACTTTTGTGATTTGGTGCCCTAAGTCAGTTTAAATGTGTAAGCTTCATAGAAGATGAAACATCATAATCTTTCATGTGTATTTTTGTGGTTATCAAATGATTATAAGGTATCTATTTGTAGACTACATCTAAGTTTTTGATCCATTATTGTTTTTGAATTTCCATACTTATGGTACAATAGATGGACAAATGCCTGGTAAATGGCGAGATAGGTCACGTACTTTGTTGGAATTGAACATTTGATGGAGTTTGTTAGAAGAAGATACCCTAAGCATGCTCAAATTCTTCGCTCATGATTTAGATGTCTTAATAACTAGAGTTTATAGCCCCAACAAGAAGTGCATGACCACATACAGTTTTTGGATTGTTAGCTACGTACACACGATGGTGTCATCATTGAGAATTAGTAGATGTTGATGTGTTGAATTTCATGTGGATGAATCTAATCTTGATGATAAGAGTGGATGAGGAAGAAAATGGCAATTATGTAATATAGTGCTATATTTTGATTTGATAGGAGAACTTTAAAGGGATCTATGGATGGCTGGAGGGGCGAATAGACTAATTATAAATTTCTACAAGGAACAACACTAGGAAAAACATTAGATAGTAAGCAGGCCATCATAAGGACTACTACTAACTATGATCTTGCAAGCCTAGGATGACAAAGATTACACAATTCTAGTATTAAATATGAGCAACTAATACTATGTCACTAGATTTGGTAAACTAGCTAGGTAACCAACCTAGGATGCCAAATCCTATTATCTCTATACTATGAAATGAAGAGCACAAAGTAAAGCACAAGTGTGGGGGTGAGCAAATCATAGAAGAGGATGACACAATGATTGTTGATGGTCACTAACACATGTTTTTACCATCAACATTCCACCCAAAAGCATGATAAAGTGAGGTAAAACATCATCACAAATGTTGCATTTTGTTTATAATTCATCTAGTTCCACTTGTGCTTGTAGAATTATTTGTATGCAGGAAATTATAGCAAAAATGGACTAAAATGGTGACAAATATGGGCAAAAGAGTCAAGTGGACATGGTAGTGGGGCCAGGGCCCACATGCCATGCCAGCCGTCCTCACAAGGGCGTCGCTCGGTGTGCCATGTGGCCTAGCCATGTCACCGATCCATGGGAGATGCTCTAGAAGCAATGCCAAGCGTTGATCTATGTTGGTTTGCACTGATGGATGAGATGGAGTTATGCGGATCCATGGCCCACCGTCATACACTTGGGAGGCTCCAACCGACCTACAAACTGCCTTACCTACCAAATTTCAACATGTGCTAGTCCTACAGCCGCCTTTGGGAGCCAACCAGCACCAGAGGATCAAGAGGCGGTGGATCCAAGGGCTGGTCGATGCGCCCTAGCCGCCGCTCGGGGCCCTAGGGTGGCCACCGACCTCCTAGCTACCTACAAGTACCCCCTCACTCTACACTATAAATATGGGGTGTGGAGCTCATTGGAGAAGTGCCCCATTCATTTCAAAGCTCTCCAAGCTTCTCCAAGATTTCTAGCTTAGCTTAGCTTTAGAGTAGTAGTCTAGTAGTGGAGTAGAGCAAGAGCGGAGCTTCTCTCAGAGTCCAGAAGAGTCTTCTAGGTCCAGTATAGCTCTTTTGTAATTCTTTCATTTAGCATTTACTTTATTCAATACTTTGTTTCTAGTACTTTATTCTAGTATTATTGCTTTGCTTTGCTTAAGTACTAGTTCATTATTGTTCATCATTAGTGAGCTTAGGTGCTTGTTGCTTGTCACTAGTAGCATAGGTTATCTTATTATTAGTAGTCTTTCATTAATACTGGTTCCACCATCTAGTTAGGGTACTTTGATCTCATTTCATTGGAGCTCGGATCAAAGTAGTAAGCCAATAGATTAAACGAGGCGTTTAGGCTATAGATTACCTATGGATACGGCTAGGCCTCTGGATAGATTGTGGTAGTTGGCAAGTGGTGACAACCTTGTCCATCCTCTGTATTCCACCATGTTAGGTCAAGTTATTAAATCATAGGGCTCGTGGCAGACCTTGTCTATTTAACTCTCCTAGTTGATAGGCAGCCTATGCCTCGAAGTACTAGCACATTTCTCCTAGTCATTTGTTTACCCTTTTGTTGCTGAAAGATATATCGCTCATTCTCCCACCTAGCTATCTCTAGTGTAGCTTGTTTAGTAGTTTAGTAGGTAGTTCACATTCAACCACCATTATCATTTACCTACCTAGGATATACTTAGGCTTCCCCTTAGCAGTTCTAACTAAAAATATAAGTTCTAGCCTTCCGCCTTCCTGTGGGAAAAAATATAAATTTGACACTCGGTACTCATCGAGCGAAGTGCTACGTGATAGTTCCATGCGCTTGCGGAATTCCTCCACTAGTCATTAAAAAGTATCAACAATGATATATTCTAGTGGAAGGTGACTTGCTGGTCACCTACATCCATGTTGAGGTGAGACCAAGGATCACTGCTCCTCTACTAAGCTCGACAACACCTCAAGGTTTGCACCATTGTGAGCACTAAGTCATGAATGGGCTTGACCATAAGGTGTTCCTCCAAGCATCATATCCAATAGAATGGTTCTTTGCCTCTTTGGCTGAGATGAACCCAATAGTACCCTCATAATCACTTATGGAGCACATCATCTTCAATTGAGTGCTTTGACAGAGTCACCTCTACTCCAAGCCATCTAGGTGGCTGCAACCACCAAGAGTAACATGAAAACTACACCCAAACACAAATCAACTAGTTCCACTAGATGCCATCTCTCATTGCAAATGCACTAGATTACTCCAATCTCACTAGGAATGGAATATCAAGCAAGAAAATGTGAGTGAAGAAGTTTATTGAGCTCTAATGTGTGTGCTAGTCAGCAAGGGTGTCCTAGAGTTCTATAAGAACTAGCTCCACTGAAGAAATTAGCAATTACCCACCTAATGGGCAGGCTATGAGAGCAGTGGAGAGCTTCGGTGGTAGCACTGGAATCCCTAATGTCTAATAACATCTATGTCTAAACTAGCCATTGAGGAGCTCTAAGGTTTGGTGCACCATCTTTGGTGACCATCGAACAACTTTGGTGGGCTCAAATGTTCCGCCCGATGGAGTATCATTGGAGAATATTTAGTGGCACTAGATAGCTGTATCACCTAGTGGCACCTAGTGGAGTATCTATCCTAAATATGGAAAGTTAGATCTCACCTAGTGGCACTAGATAGCTGTATCACCTAGTGGCACCTAGTGGAGTATCTATCCTAATTAACATCAGCCTTTCAACTTCTCTACTCACCACAAGGCCCGTGAATGTAAAACCTTATAACTTTGTAACTTTGCCTTTCACATTGCTTTAATCCTTTGTGCTTCCATCATTGATCTCTTCACATGTTGAGCCTTTGCACATGCAAGATCATCACCATCTCCTTGTGGCCTTAATGTTGCTAAACACAAACTTGTGGACTAAGTGTTGATGGTCATTAAACACCATTTTCATTATCAACAAAGTGCCTCTTTAAGATATGAAATAACATAACCCTGGTTCGTATTGTTTAACTTTTGGCCAAATAGACATATTTTGGAGAACACTAGCATGCAGAGCCCACTACTAAATTGGAAGCGACAAACAATCACCTAATGCCACTCAATGATCCTCCAAGCTTCAAGCCGGCTTGGTGACGCCAATAACCAAGAGTAATAAGAAAACAAAGCCACCATGCTCAACTAGTACCTGTAACACCCTAAATTTTGCATATTTTTGAAATAGGAGAAAATTGGTTAATTAAGCATTTTGTGGGAACTTGAACCTAGGAAAAATAATCAATTTTATTAAATTAAAAACAAATATAGGTGAACGACCATGAGTGTGTATTCATGCTGTTGCATAATATTTTGTATTGTTTGGTTGAAGTCGGGTTTCAAATTGAGTCGAAATTTCATTTTGAAATTGCTTTGGAAAAATTAGAGAAAGAAAAATATAAATTTCCTTTCTCCTTCCTCTATTTCGGACCGTAGGCCTGCTTCTGTCGTGGCCATTTCTTTCCCCGCGCTGGCCTGCTCCATTTCTTTCCCACAGCGGCCCACTCGGCCTTGCTCCAGTGCTGGCCCACTCTCTCCTGCGCCGCATCGCGCGGCCCTGCAAGGCACCGGCCCAGCTCCACAAGCCGCTGACCCACCCGTCTTCTTCTGGCCGCTGATGTCCTAGGTCCACTGGTTAGACCCTCCTCCTTCCTCTTGCTCGTAACCCGGTCAGACTCCATCCCGTGATGACGCCGAGTCCGCCTCCGCCACGAGTCGGTGCCGTGCCGCCCAAGTGACCCCGCCCCATAAATAGTGCCCGCGCCTCCTCCGCCTCCCTATCGCATCTGCCATGAGATTTTTCGCCCAAGCAAGCCATAGCCACGCTTTGCCCTAGCACCGCCGCAACCATCGCCGACCACCGAGTGCCGCGCCGCCTCTACTACTTCCTGGTCCTCCGTTTCGGCTCCGGTGAGATCCCCATCTCCTCCGCTTTCCCCCGGGCTTCTCTGTTTGAAAAACCGAGCACTGTGGGGCCTCAACCGAGAGCTCCGGTGAGCCACCCATGGCGCCGCCGTGGTCAAGGCCACCGTCGGTCCTATTCTGGTCGGCAAGGCTCTCTCTCTCCCCGCCAGATCAAATCTAGGCCGTCCATCTCTAATCCGACGGCCCTTAATCCAAGATACCCCTTTGCCGCCAGTTTTTCAAATACACCCTTACAATTATTTTAGATTTAATCCACAGTCCAAAGCGTGTTTTCAAGATTCTGTTTTCTCCTTTGGAAAGCGTATTTTGTTTCGGTTAGATTGGAATACGTTTTTAGGTATTTACAGTTTTGCCACTCAACTTGTTTTAGCCATAAAATCTCCGTTTTAACTCCGATTTGATCCGTTCAAGTTTCGTTAGGTTCATAATTAAGTAATCTACATGTTTATAATACTGTTGAGTAGGTTTTCAACTTTTAAAATTCGAGCTTAGAATTAATCTATTATTTTTCTATAGGAAATCTTGTTTAATTCATAACTTTTTCATTTTAGCTCTAATTTTCGTGATCTTCGCTTCTGTGTGTTCGTAGCGAGATGTAGATTCATTTTCCAAACTTTTCATCTTGATTCTATGATGTTGGTGTACTGTTCTAATCTATAGCTTTGTTTGCTTTGCATGATTGCTCCTGGATGCTTGTATGTTGTTGTGGTTATTGAGTATAGACGGTGAGCAATTCATGGGAGATCAAGGGTACAACTTTGATGAGCAGGACCAGTAGGAGTACTTTGCTCATGGCAAGTATAGCATGGGATCATCCTTGTTTCCTATTCACCTTAATTCATTAAATTCATGTTGCATGTGTCGCCTTGATAGGAATTTCCTAGAATTAAACTTTTACCTTGTCACCTACCGGATATGCTTTTGGGTAGCTTTGCTAGTGCTCAATTAAACCATGATCTTGTAACTTGACTAATGGTATATGCAATAAACATTAAAATATGACTTTTTAGTAACATGAAAACAAGGGACTGGAGTATTTAGCTAGTTTCTAAATGCTATAGATTCCTCTCCCTAAGGACTTATCTGTAAGTGATCATCCGGGACTTACAGTACAGCTATGAGGGCTACATGGCTCTGGCTTTAGCTTAGTATGAGGACCTTTTCTAGCTTGTTAGTGATTACCTTCATTGGTGTAAGAATAGCTTGCCGAATCGGGTATAGAGCGGCCTCTATCCTCATGTGTATAGGCTGCGTGTCAATGTGCCATCGGAAAGGGGGGCTCTACATCTATTTGCCGAGTGAATCTAATGGCCCTAACTTGTTAGATGAACCTTTGAAAGGCTTCACGGTGACCCCTACCTGCTCACCTTGGAAGTGTTTTGGGAGTAATTAACTTGGGCCATATGGGTATCATGACTCATAGTGAAAGTGTACAACCTCTGCAGAGTGTAAAACTAGTATATCAGCCGAGCTCACGGTCATAAGCGGCCTTGAAACCCATATGGAATAGATGAACACTAAGTATTACCTGTTTATGCTATTCATTAATCATGTTTACATTTGATCATGTGTTTTGCATTGGGAATTGAAACAACTTGTTGCTACTCTTAAGCTAAAATTATGACAACTAAAAGTTGAATGCTGTCAAACCTGTGTCAAGCCTTTTGAGCCACATGAACCCCGTGTTACACTTGTTGAGTATGACATGTACTTACGCTTGTTTATTTTCATTATTTGGATAAAAATCCTAGATGGGTGCCATATGACTATGGGTATGATGATTTTCCTGAGGACTTCTAGACTTGTGGTCAACCAGTTGACGTTTGTGGGGGGTATGACCCCAGATACCCACGGCTGACCACATGGGCTACGCCCCCAGGGGTGGCCTAGCCCACAAGATGAAGCTTTGTGAGGCACGGCTCTGCTCGTGGATCAATGCTGATGGAGTCGGAGAGCTCCTCGAGCCGATGCAGATCGTTCCTGCGCCGATTACCCCCACACCTGTGACTACAGATCCAATCTTGGAACCACTTCCGAGGTCACCTTCATCAACAACCTGCTACTTGCTTCCTTGCTACTAGAGGAGACAGATCAACAGCAACGATTTGATCGCATCCATCGACCAGGTTGGTCACAAGCTCGCCGATTGCCTCTCCATCACCGAATTGGCTCTAGACACCCTTGTTTAGCACCGACCACCCACCAATAAAGACCTCCTAGAGGCTGCTCAGAAGACTCCGAGAGTTATGGCTCTACCCTTTGGGCTCTCCAACGCCGCCGCCACTTTCCAAGATGCCCTAAGGGGCAAATTTGCCGACCAGATGGGAGACGCTCATCCTTTCGCCGACCAGCTTCTACCGACCGTCAACATGCTCCATGTCAGTCGGCACCCTAGGGCATCCCTCCACACCATCCTAGAGGAGAGTTTGGGCTCTGAGTCCCAAGACTCCATAGAGACCCTCGCCGAATCCTCCGCTGAACAATTTCCTCTCCCTCCTCTCCGGAGGGGGGGTGCGATCTTCAACATCAGCACTGATAGCCCCCCTAGAACGGCGAGATCAAGGAGGAACGCACCGCTCATGAGAACCAGAACGCCAACCATGGACAATGCTAAGCAAACAAGCATGCCCTTATGATGGCCGAGCAGCAGCTCGACTCGCAAGGGAGGCCACTCCAGCGCAACCTTGATGAAGAGTTTCTCCGCGTTGATGGCCATGACGTTTTTAGGACTCCGAGCGCCAATCTAGCAGTAGCCGCCAATGAGCTCGCCCACCTCCCATAGATGCTCGAGCTCACCAAGGTCGCTGCCATGCTTAAAGCAGCGCACTGTCAGGTTAATGAGATCCACCAGGATCAGAGACCCTCTTACTCCACCACTTCGATCCACCGATCAGTTGCCACAAGGACCGACCGCTGCCAAAGTCGCTTCATCGACCAGCACCGCAATGACAGGGATCCCCCCAAGGTGGAGCTAGGGGCGATCATGCCAAACTTCACCACCAACATGACTAGGAGGTCGACCAGGACGTCCGGGTGCATCTAAATAATCGTTGAGATGCACGATGACGCATCGACGAACACCGATTTGGTTGCCTTGGAGATGAAATCCACCACCGTCAGGAGTACGACCAAGAGTATGATAACCTAGACTCAGCTGTTGAACCACTTGCCAGTGGAAATACCACTGACGATGGCATCGACAACTCCAAAGGGCCTCCGGCATTTACAAGGACACTCTGAACATTTTAGTGGCCCTGTGGTTTCAAGATCACTGGGGTCGAGCCCTACGAAGGAAGAATGAACCCGACACAGTGGCTATAGGCTTATGCCACTACTGTCTACGCCGCCGGAAGAGACTCTAATGTCATGGCAAACTATCTTCCTATCATGCTGACACCTGCCATCATGAGCTGGTTTACTAGCCTTGCCTCAGACTCCATCGGATCCTAGGAGGATTTGAAAAAAGTCTTCACCGATAACTACATGGCCACGTGCACTCGGCCGAACACCAAGCACGACCTAAACCGCATCGACCAGAAGCCATCTGAGCTCCTCCGTAGCTACATCCGATGCTTTTCTGAGATGAGGAACTCCATCCCCAACATCACGGAAGCTGAGGTCATCATAGCCTTCATCCGAGGACTCCACCACCATGAGCTCCGCTCCAAGTTCAACCGCAAGCCGCTTACTAGGATCGGTGAGATGATCACAACCACCAACCAGTATGCCGATGTCCAAGAGGCCAAGGTGTGCTTCAACGAGGATACGGGCACCCAGTGACCAACATGCTAGTATGATGATCGCCTCGCCGACCGATGCCACAACGACTGCCATTTCGACGACCGTAGTTATCCTTATAACAGCGGTCAAGATCGGCAAGAAGGGCCCAAGTCTGGCCAAAATCGCTGCCACCGGCCAAACCACATCGTCGCTGCCATCAACAAACCTCGTGCCAAGCACAACTATGATGAGTAGTACAGGAAGATCCTCGATGGCCCGTGCCTGCTCCACAAGAACGCCAAGCACAAAATGAAGGACTACCTTGGGTTGGCTAAGGAATTCCAGAACAAAAAGCTAGACGACGATGCCAATGATGGAGCCGGAGGTCGCTGACCACCTAAGGGCAATGGCAATGCCTTCCAAGACCACGAGAAGGTGGCCGCCACCATCTTTGGGGGCCTTGCCTCCATTAAAAGCAGAAGGGAATGGAAGCTCGCCGCACGATGGGTGCTCAATGTTACCGTGGAGGACGCCGTCGCCAACCCCAGCTATCACCCATGGTCTGAGGTTCCTATCACCTTCAGTAGGGACGACTAGTGGGTAGACATTCCATATATAGGGCGCTTCCCCCTTGTCCTTGATGCAACTTTCCAAAAAGTGTTGTTCAGAAAAGTGCTCGTCGATGGTGGGAGCGCTCTGAATCTCCTCTTCGCCAGAGCCCTAAAAGAGCTGGGCCTCAGTTTGTCAGATCTCACACCTTCTGACTCCTCCTTTTGGGGTGTGGTACCTGGCAGGGCCTCCAAACTGCTTGGAGAGATTACCCTACCAGTACAGTTTGGCACGGCAAGCAACTACCATGTCGAACACATCAACTTCTATGTCACCGACTTTGACACTACCTACCATGCCATACTTGGTTGACCAGCTCTGGCCAAGTTCATGGCCATGCCACACTATGCCTATCTGGCACTGAAGATGCCTTCACCTGCTTGAGTCTTGGCCCTACAGGCCAACCTCACCATCGCCTACGCCTGCGAGACAGAGAGTCTCGCCCTCGCTGAAGCTACCAACCTCTCCATCTAGATGGCTAGCATGGTCAACGAAGCCAAGATGGTGCCTGCCAAAGACATGGAGATTCCAGAGCTAGAGCCTCCCTATGCCTCCGCCAAGTCAAAGGAAGTCAAGGAGGTCGGCCTTAGCCTCAATGACCCCTCCAAGACCATGAAGATTGGGGCTCACCTTGACCCCAAATAGGAAAGCACGCTCGTCTCCTTCCTATGTGCCAACACCGATGTGTTTGCTTGGAACCTACAGACATGCCAGGGGTACCGCGGGAGAAGATCAAGAACTCCTTGAATGTCTCGCCGACAGCCGAACCGATCAAGCAGAAACTTCGCCGATTCATGCCAGACAAGAAGGAGGCTATTAGGGTAGAAATAAAATGGCTCTTAGCTACCGGATTTATCAAAGAAGTGTATCATCCTGATTGGTTAGCGAACTCTATTCTTGTTCAAAAAAAGAATAAAGAATGGAGAATGTGTGTTGATTATACTGATCTTAACAAACACTGCCCTAAAGACCACTTTGGTTTGCCTCGGATAGACGAGGTTGTTGACTCCACCGCTGGCTGTGACTTACTCTCTTTCCTTGACTATTACTCCGGCTATCACCAGATCTCTCTCAAGAGAGAGGATCAGATCAAGACATCGTTCATCATGCCTTTCGGCGCGTATTGCTATACCACCATGTCCTTTGGACTCAAGAATGCCGGGCGACTTATCAACAGGCTATCCAGATGTGCCTCGATGAACAGATTAGCTGCAACGTTGAAGCTTACATTAATGATGTGGTCGTCAAGTCCAAGACCACCAATGATCTTATCGCCGACCTTGAAGAAACATTCGCCAACCTAAAAAGATACCGATGGAAGCTGATCCCTTCAAAGTGCATCTTTGGAGTTCCATCCAGTATACTCCTAGGCTACATTGTCAGCGCATGAGGCATAGAACCCAATCCCAACAAGGTCTCCGCCATCACCAAGATGAAACAACCAACATGCATCAAGGATATACAGAAGCTTACTGGTTGCATGGCTGCATTAAGCCGCTTCATATCACGCCTCGACGAAAAAGGTTTACCTTTCTTCAAACTCCTCAAGGCCTCCGAGCGCTTTTCCTGGTCGGAAGAGGTAGACATAGCTTTTGAGCAGCTTAAGTTGTTCCTTACAAAGCCTCTAATCATGACGGTGCCATGGTCCGACGAGACTCTTCTGATCTACATCGCCGCTACCTCTCGCGTCGTCAGCACAACAATTGTGGTCGAATGTGAGGAGACCGGACAAGCCTATAAGGTGCAATGTCTGGTATACTTCATCAGCGAGGTTCTTAACAAGCCCAAGACTCATTATCCTCAGGTCCAAAAGTTGTTATATGCTGTCCTGATTACGTCGCGCAAACTCTGCCATTACTTTGAGTATTTCAAGATCGCCATGGTCACCAAGTTCCCTCTAGGGGACATCCTCCACAACAAAGAGGCCAACAGCCATATCATCAAGTGGGCCATCGAGCTCAACACTTACTCCATTGAATTCAGAAGTAGGCCTATGATCAAGTCTCAAGCGCTTGCTGATTTCATCGCTGAGTGGACTGAGATCCAAGAGCCCATCGCTGCTACCTGCCCTAAGCACTGGGTGATGTACTTCGACGGTGCCCTCAACATCAATGGTGCTGGTGCGGGCATTTTGTTCATCACGCCAACCAAGGATAAGCTTCGATACGTCCTCTGGATACACTTCGTGGCCTCCAACAACATGGCCAAATACGAAGCATGTCTCCACGGACTCCGTATAGCTGTTGAGCTTGGCGTCAAATGCCTTATGGTATACGGGGACTCCGTGCTAGTCATCAACTAGCTTAACAAAGATTGGTCTTGTTCCAACGATAAGATGGACGCTTATTGCGCCGAAATCAGGAAGCTTGAAGGGAAGTTCTACTGTATCGAGTACCACCACGTGGTATGCGACCAAAATTAGATCACCGATTACTTGTCCAAGTTGGGCTCCTCTCGTGCCATGGTTCCACCTAGGGTCTTCGTCCAAGATCTTGTAGCACCGTCCATTAAAGAAGAAAAAGAAATTCAGGAAGTTCCACCCACCGAGCAGCTAGTACTTATGTTACCTTTGCCAGCCGCCGATTGGAGGGAACAATTCATCAAGTATCTCTGTAGCGCCGAAGTGCCAGCCGATAAAACTGAAACCGAACGCCTAACCTATCGGAGCAAACATTACGTGCTGGTCAATGGCAACTTGATGAGGAAAAGTGCCAAGGAAGGGATTTTGCAAAAATGCATCACCCAAGAAGACGGAGTGAAGTTACTCCTCAAAATTCACTCTGGTTCTTGTGGCAACCACACGGCTTCGAGAACACTGGTCGGCAAAGCCTTTCGAGCAGGCTTTTACTGCCCACTGCCATCTTCGATGTAGAAGACCTCCTCCAACATTGTGAAGGATGCCATTTTTTCACCAAACAAATACACGTACCGGCACAAGAGTTGTAGACCATTCCAGCTTCATGGCCTTTTGCATGCTGGGGACTGGACATGATTGGTCCTTTTAAGCCAGCACCAGGAGGTTTCTAGTACATGTACGTCACCATTGATAAGTTCTCCAAGTGGATTGAATATAAACCGCTCGTCTTGGCTACTGCGAAGAAAGCAGTCGAGCTCTTCGAAGATATCGTCCATAGATTTGGTCTCCCGAACAGCATAATCACCGACCTCAAACACTGGCCATCACTTTTGGGATTTCTACGAAGACCGTTGTACCTCCGTCAATTACATCTCCGTTGCCCATCCTAGTGCCAACGGTCAGGTCGAACGGGCGAATGGTATGATACTAGATGCCCTCAAAAAGAGATTATTTTAGAAAGACAATAAACATCTGGGCAGATGGCTCAAAGAGCTACCAGCTGTAGTCTGGGGATTGCATACTCAAGCTAGTTGTAGCACCGACGTGTCTCCATATTTCTTGGTTTATGGCTCAGAAGCAATTCTGCCAGCAGATATCGCCTTCCGAGCTCCTAGGGTGGAAAATTTTAATGAAGAACAAGCCACAACTGTTCGTACAGAGGACGTCGATAGGGCCAAGGAGGAATGCCTAATCACTTGTGTTCACATAGCCAAGTATCTACAAGGCTTGCGAAGGTACTACAACCACAATGTCAAAGGTCGTTCATTTGCTATCGGCAACCTTGTCCTTCGCAGAAAGCAAAAAACTGAAGGGATGCACAAGCTCTCTTCCCCCTGGGAAGGGCCTTATGTCATCAAAGATGTTCACTGACCAGGGTCTTATCGCCTTTGTGACTTAGATGAAATCAATGTTCCTAACTCCAGGCATATCGAGCGCCTCATATATTTCTATCCTTGAAACACCTCAGATATGTACTCTCCACTTTATGATGAATAACGTTTTGGTTTCCATAATTTTCTCCATTTTTTCTCCACTATGGTTTAAATCTCCACTTACAGTCACCAGGTTTTTACGCCACTTCATGACGAGCTCCACCAAGGTTGTCGCTGTCATAGAACTGACCAATTTATAAGAGCACACATACAAAAACAATCGCTGAAACGATCAAATTCTCGCACTTGAGCCCATATAAACCCGGTAGTCAACTGAAATCTCGAAGGATTTCAAACCAACTTGCATACAACCAAGATCACAGTAATTCAACATAACATATCATACGTTACAACATTTCACAGACGGTTTGCAAATAGATTACATCACCTCGGAGTCATCGTTATTACAAAACAAGTGTTGTAAAGTACGTGGAAGCAAATAGTTTAACTTACACACCCGAGTTCAAATACAAATACTGGTTTGCTGATCACAACCCGCAAAAGCATTCAGATAAGAGAAACAGCGATCATGCCCATGATCTAGTCTTCATCACCCACCGGGTGGAGATAATATTTATAGAATCCCTGATATAGAAGGTCATCTGCAACAAGAGAGAATAAACCCTGAGTACGAGAATGTACTCAGCTAGACTTACCCGTCGGAAACCAAAATAATGACACCAAGGATCATGCATAGCTTAATTTAGTGGATCTGGCTGACACTTTCTTTTTGCGGAAAAGCATAAGTAATAATGATCAACTCTTAACCTGAACTAGCAGTGACTTTTAGCCATTATCCTATCATCTATATTAGCACCTGTACTAAGCAATCATTTGATTAAGGTGCAAACAATAATAACCATAGCAGGTATAATTCATGGCAACATTATCATCATCATCCATTTAACCATATCGTTAAATTAATTGAATCTACGTTGTCGTTGCTCAGTCAAGTTCTCACTATCCAGGAGAGATGGCGATTCGAATTGATTCCTATCTAGCTAGAGGGGTATTCCTAAACATAAACCCTGCTTCCCCCATTAGGGTCGCAAACAAGTCACCGTTGGTACGATTCAGGAGTCTCGAGTCCGAACAGATCAATATTCTCAGAGAACAACTCTACCAAGGTTGCTCGGGACTCTAACTTGCCTTGGACTTATGCCAATGGCTCTCCGCACACCCTTACTACCTCCAGAATGCATGCCACTACTCGCGTCCCCGGCCTGAGTCGAGCTACTAGGCTTTGCGGTTGGAATGACTTCTCTGGCCAGCTAAGTGTTAGGCTACGTTCAACATGACATAAGGACGTACAGCCTATCGGTCCTTAAACGACACAGATGGAGTCACTATGTCCAACCTACACAAGACTTCACCCGGTCTTAATTCATTATTAACATGGTTCTTTTCCACGATAGCAAATATAGCCAACCGTGATCCACCTCATCCTAAAGCTCACAGGTGATAGGAAATCACATGATTTCTACCGCACTAAGCATGGCTAAGCATTTAACCCGTTCCTGAACTTAAATAGGATTTCGGTGCGATATCTGGACAAGGATGGATATATAATGCAACAATTGGTTCCAACCAATTCCTATACTTAATGCATCATCAACGAATAAAAGATATTCAAGGTATTTGTAAAAACATGAGAGACTTAATATGCTCCGGGGCTTGCCTTTCAGGAAAGAGGAAGGATGGTGGTCAGGGCACTCGGGCAACTCCTCCTCGGCGGCTGCTTCGTCGATTTCCTGCACCTCGGGCTCCTCCTCCTGGTTCGCTCCCTCGAACTCCAGCAGCGTCACTTCCTCTGGCACACATATTGCATGAATGCGCAAGATAAATATCATGGATGCACATGAACGAAGTTAGGGATGCTCGGGGAATGCACATGCTTACTGCAGTCCGCATTTTCCGACTTAGTCTCTATTCAAATCACTTTACTTACCAAGTTTATGCAATCTAATGTACAATTGCTCATCTTCAGTTAAGGACCTAGCACCTGCACCTAAGCATGTTCTCAAGTTAGGCTAGCACCTAAACAATCAACAAGAACATGGCAACAAAGCATGCACACAAACACTCATATTTCAGCGAAACGGATACTATACAGCGGTACGGTAAACTGACCATAACTGAAGATCTACAATTCCAAATTAAATGAAACAAGACAATTTGGAAATATTATGAAATTACTTACAATTCATTTTTAGACCTCAAGGCATGATTCCAACCTTTACCTGGTCAAATTTACAGAATTACATGATCAGGTCCAAACAAGATAGAGAACAAGCAACTCTAGGATCTAACTTTGAACAGCTGTAGCTCCTAAACTACTAGGCCAAATGCCACCAAATTTTGACAGGCGCTAGATACATAAGTTATCTACAACTTTTGTATTCACCACATTTCCAGAAAACTAAATTATCATGGGAAACTTTGCAAAGTCCCCAGAACTGTCCAGAAAGACATAATGCCAGGAAATATTTATTAACTTATGTGGCAAACAAATAATTGGACAAAACCAACTCTACTCACTTATCACACATGTCACAAGAACACCAGAAAGTAAAGTGTTCACCACCAATTTATTTCTTTTAATGCCTTTCTTAATTTATTTAATTAATTAGGGGAAATAGTAAACATATATGAGAACTACACCATTTAATCTACAAAAATTACAGTAGGTACTACATGCTCCAAGTAGACTACTATAAAAATTTCACATCATTTGACCATGTATAACATCCTATACAAAAATGACAAGACATAAAGGCTTAAAATGACATAATTAGGAAACCTTAGTGAAAAGTGTCAAGTAACAGATTTTATATTTTTTCTAGCATCCTTACGGTACTAGGATACTCCCCACAAAATTTCATGGTTATTGGATTCCTATATAATTTACAAAAATTCACACAAGGATCATTCAATGATAAAAGGAAAATCTATAACTCACAAACCATACCTGCAATGACTCTCAAATTTTTACCAGAGCTTCAACTCATCAATAATAGCTCACCCACAAAATTTCATAATTTTTGGAGCAAAGAAACGCAAGATATAAATTAAACAAGTTTGCATGCATTTAAAAACACATTTCAAGTTCCTATTTAATTCATCCAAAATTTCTACTTCAAGTGTTCATGTCATATTTTTCCTAAATACTACACTACGGTGTGATCCTAACAAAATTGGAATCACCCCATTTGGATCTACCAATTTAGAGATATACATTTTACAAAATAGCATCAAAACTAGAATATTTGAACTATCCTATTGCTCAATGGTCACTGGCAAGCGGGGCCCTCGGGTCAGATGACCCCACCGGTCAGCGAAAGGAATAGGGGAGGCGGCTTGCGATGGTGTGGCAGCGGCGAAGCTCGCCGACAGGGGCTTCACCGGCGACGAGAACGGCACCAATGTGACCGCCTAAACCTCACGCGTCGATTGACACCCTATCCACCAACTCTACTGACCCCTAAGTACCCCGGCCACGGAGCTCGGCGGCTCGGCCATGGCGCACGGCGGTGCGTGGCCATGTTTCGGCTCAATGGTGGTGATTCCTAGGGCTACATCTTTGAGGTAGACACTATGGCTCAGATGGTTCCTCATGCGCACACTAGAATAGGCAGGAAGGGTTCAGAGGTGGCCAGCCACGACAAGCGCCAACTCCGACGAGGTACGGCCATGGCGACGGCGTCAGAAAAATGGCCAAAGGCCCTCACCTACGGCTCGTCTGGCTCAGCTAGAAGGTCAACGAGGTAGAGGAGGACACGGCAGAGCTGTGGGTTAGCTGGAGGCTATGATTTTGTGTTGGCATGTGAGCTAGGCGACGGCGGCTCGCTCGGCAGCAATGGCAGGGCGGTGGCTCCGCTTCGGTTGCGGTGGGAAATGAAGGAAGAACAAGAAATGGAAATGTGAGCTGCGAGGGCAGAAGGGCGCGGGCTCTTGCAGTGGACAGTGGGCAGCGACGCTAGGTCGGCCACGGCACGTGGCATGCGCGGTCAGGCGGCCAGCGATGCGCGGCGCCATGCGGCATTCACGCTCTGTTGCCGGTCGGCACTATAGATGCATTTCAGTGAAACCGATCGAGCCTGATAGCGTGACTTGGCGAGCTTCAAACTCACAACCCGTGATGATTCTGGCTCTGATATAATTGACAAAGTTTGAGATCCAAGTGAGTACTACAAGTTTGCCAATTGGAGCTTGAGCTAATTCGACTTTGTTTGGGAGCTACAAGGTGAACAAGTTGGGTAAAAGAAACTGAAATTGCAATTCATACTTAGAAATTTTTCTAAGTGTTGAATCAGCCCTCAACACTGACCTGTGGACCCTTTTTGAGCATGTTCTGCACAGTTTCATGAGTTGGTCATAAAATAACTTTTGTTGCTTAGGTCATTTTCTACAACTTTACTTTAGGTTGCTCAGAGATGGAAACACTCTAAGTTGTACTTTTTAAACAGTCAAACAAAAGAGTTCAGGGGTCAAAACAAGTCAAACTATTACTTGAAATCATAATTAAACAACATGGTCAACATGAACAATGTTCCAAATGACATTCTAAGTGTAACTAAGGTTATTAGGAGAATAATTAGCCACACCACACATTGGTCACACCAAAATCAAGCATCACATGCATTGAAACAAGGAAAAACAAGTGAAATGTTACCTTTGTTTCAAAATCATGTTTCACATGTTTCATGATTTTGTTGCATAGTACAACTAACCATGTTTCACTAAAGTGAGTTGCACATGTTGCACTTGAGTGTTGCACACTATTCATTTCATAAAATCAACACACATGAAATATAACAATATGTTGCAATGTTTCGAAAACATGTTTCATGCAATATAAGCTCATGAATGGATGAATGATGCTCATGTTCATGAAATGCAAGTGCAAATGTGGAAGCCAAACACCTGGGGTGTTACAGCCCTCCCCCCTTATAAAAATCTCATCTCGAGATTTGACAAGCGTACCATTGTTGATAGAATTCCTTATAACTATCCCTCAAATAATCTTCTCTTTCCTATGTTGCATCGCGTTCACTACCCTGATTACTCCACATGACTTTGTAAAACTTGACCACCCGACTCTGAGTCACTCGCTCACGAGTGTCAATTACTCGGACCAGCTTTTCTTCAAAGGTCAAATCAGATTTTAACTCGATATCCCCCAGTGGAACTCTCTCTTCAGGGATGCGAAGACATTTCTTCAATTGGGATACATGAAAGACATTGAAGATAGCACTCATCTCAGGAGGTAATTGGATCTTGTATGCTACCTTACCACTTTGTCCAATGATTTCAAATGGACCAACATATCTCGGCGCAAGCTTTCGCTTCACACCAAAGTGTTGGACACTCTTCATGGGTGAGACTTTCAGATAAACGGAGTCTCCAACTTTGAACTCAATAGGTTTCCTACGATGATCAGCATAACTTTTCTGCCTAGCTTGAGCTGCGGCCATATGGGTTTGGATAGTACAAACTTGTTCTTTGGCTTCTTGAACAAAATCTATTCCATAATATCTCCTTTCACCGGCTTCTACCCAATTCAATGGGGTTCTACACTTCCGACCGTACAGAGCTTCAAACGGTGCCATATTGATGCTCTCTTGATAACTATTATTGTAAGAGAATTCAGCTAGGGGCAACCATTTTTCTCATGAACCCTTAGCCGAGATGACACATGCTCTCAGCATATCCTCTAAGATTTGATTCACTCGTTCAGTTTGCCCATTGGTTTGTGGATGATAGGCAGAGCTTCTTACTAACTTAGTTCCTAATAATCCGTGTAAGTGCTCCCAAAAGCGAGTAGTGAACGGTGGTCCTCTATCAGAGACAATAGTACGTGGTATCCCATGAAGTCAGACTATTTGATTAAAGTACAACTCTACATAGTCAGTTGGACAGAAATCTATGCGGACAGGAATGAAGTGTGCAGACTTGGTCAGACGGTCTACAATCACCCAAATGGAGTTAAAATTCCTCTGAGTAGTAGGGAGTCCAACTATAAAATCCATACTTATCTCCTACCATTTCCAACCTGGAATAGAGAGTGGCTGAAGTAATCCAGCTTTCATGTGCACAGCTTTGACTCGACAACAAGTGTCACACCTAGCCACATAAGCGGCTATCTCTTTCTTCATTTTGGTCCACCAAAAGCGAGGCTTCAAAATCATGATACATTTTGCTACTACCAGGATGAATAGATAATTTAGAGGAATGGGCTTCGGATATGATTTCATTTCTAAGCTCTCTATCCTTTGGAACCACCAACCTATCCTTGAACCATAACACGTCATTCTCATCTACATGAAAATGTTTGGTTTCTTGCTCTTTCATCTTACGCTTGATGTGGAACACACCTGAATCTGTCTTCTGTAGCTCGATAATTCGACTCTATAGAGTACAACTGACAGTGATGTTGTAAAGGACTACAGGATGAAGGAGTTTTGACAAATGGAAGTCACTTTCAATCAAAGAGTGGCAATGAGATTTCCTGCTTAAGGCATCTGCGACGACGTTTGCCTTGCTAGGGTGATAGTGCACTTGGAGGTTATAATCCTTGATCAACTCGAGCCATCTTCTCTGACGCATATTCAACTCTGGTTGAGTGAAGATGTACTTAAGACTTTTATGATCAGTGTAGATGTTGCACACATTGCCAAGCAAATAATGCCTCTAGGCCTTCAAAGCATGAACAACTGTAGCGAGTTCCAAGTCATGCATTGGATAGTTCACCTCATGCTTCCGAAGTTGGCGAGAGGTATAAGCAATGACTCTACCCTCTTGCATAAGAACACCTCCCAAACCTATACTTGATGCATCGCAGAACACATCAAAAGGTTTCTCGATATCCAGTTGTGCCAAAACCAGAGCTAAAGTTAGAAGAGTTCGCAGGGTGTGGAAAGCTACTTCACACTCGAAAGTCCAGACAAACTTCATGTCTTTTTGCAGCAACTGAGTCATAGGCTTGGCTATTTTGGAGAAATTTGGGATGAAGCGACGATAATAGCCAGCCAACCTCAGAAAACTCTAAACCTCATGCACCGAGATGGGAGCCTTCTAGTTCAACACTTCTTGCACCTTGGTGGGATCCACCATAATTCCACCATTGGACAACACGTGTCCAAGAAAAGATACTTCATGAAGCTAAAATTCACACTTGCTAAACTTTGCATAAAGCCGGTGTTCCCGCAATCTAGTGAGAACCACTCGCAAATGTTCAACATGATCTTCTTCATTCTCAGAATAAACCAGGATATGATCTATAAATACCACCACAAATTTGTCGAACTCGGGCATAAACACCAAATTCATTAAATACATGAAGTGTGCGGGGGCATTGGTCAATTCAAAAGACATAACAAGGTACTCATACAGACCATATCTTGTGGAGAATGCAGTTTTTGGAACATCCTCAGGCCGAATTTTGATTTGATGATAACCAGATCTCAAATCAATCTTGGAAAAGGGTTTTGCTTTAGACAACTGATCAAATAAGATATCTATGCGTGGCAGAGGGTACTTATTCTTGATTGTAACTACATTCAAGGGCCTATAATCTACACACATGCGTAGTGATTGATCCTTCTTCTTTACAAAGATAGCTAGGCACCCCCATGGAGATGAACTAGGACGGATAAGGCCTTTCTTTAGAAGTTCATTCAACTAGGTCTTAAGTTCGGCTAGTTCATTGGGAGGCATCCTATATGGCCTTCTAGAGATGGGCGCTATACTGGGTAGCAACTCTATCTTGAACTCCACGTCTCAATCCGGGGGTAATCTAGGCAAACCATCAGGAAAAACATCCGAAAAATCACACACGACAGGGATATCTGCCATAGCCTTTACTTGCACCACATTAGTCATACAAGAAAGATTGATGTCCCTAGGTAGCTGTACTAGAAAATCCTCCTGATTACCAGGATCTCTGAGCATGACTACTCTAGTTGATGTATCAATAAGCACTCCATGACTGCTCATCCAGTTCATTCCCAATATCACATCGATACCTAGTCCCAATAAAACTACTAGATCAACCTGACAACTTTGCTCCTCTATCTCAAATTGTACGTCCCCAACTACAAGCTTGGTTGGGATAGTACCACTGGCAGCCCTAATACAATAACCCTCACCCTCAACAGTGTATGTTTTCTACATAAACTTGGATGCAAATGTGGGACTAATAAAAGAATGCGAAGCACCCGAATCAAATAGTACAACTGCGGGGTGTTGATCAACCAGGAACTTACTAGCAGTTAATACCTCTCCAGAAGGAATATCAGCAATATTAGTGTGGTTCACCTATCCCTGACGGCCACCTTGGTAGTTATTCTTCTTAGGGTAAGGGCACTCCCTTGCCCAGTGGCCTGTCTTGTTGTAGTTTCAGCATGGCATGTTGCTTGGAGGAGCCTTGGAACTACCTTGGCTGGTAGTGCCCTTGGGAAGAGCAACTGTGAAGGCCTTACGAAATCTAGTCCTGCCTGGATTCTTCTTCTGCGGTGGGCGGAATTTAGCAGCTGATGCTGGAGGGTGGAATGGAGCCCTCTGTGTGACTGGAGCCTTGGATTGTGAGGCACCCACCTCATAGGCCCTCTTATGACTTTTCAAAGCAGCATATACAACATTGTTCTCTTGCGATAAAGCATCACTCACAAACTATGGTAGAACCTCCTAAATTATAGGACCCACAAGCACTTGTCACTGTCCAACGACCTTTGACAACTATGCATATGTTTCTGGTAACTTAAGAAGTCAGTCGGGTGTCCTCGAGGAACCCCGAATCATCCATGATTTCTGAGCAGGATCACATTACAGAGTCATTGCAGTATAACAACATTTATTCAAATATCAACATTAGAGTAAAATAGCAGAAGTCTTACAATAACTTAGTTTACAAACCAGTTGTTTCAAACCTTACAAACTAAGTACAATAATTATTACAAACCATAGTAGTAGTGGAGTGGCATAATTAACATAAACATAACACACAAAATAAGTATCCTGCCCAAGGATCACACATTCACTTATCGTCGTCGACCTGAACAACAGTCATGCAGCAAGGTCCAAAACAGACTTGCTCATGAGGCTCACCTACAACAAGGGTCAACGAACATTGAGTACAAAAGTACTCAACAAGACTTAACCGAAATAAAAACTAAGACGACTCAAGAATGCAGGCTCAGGGATTCAAGGTATGGCTTTAGCAATAATCAAAGTTCTTTTGCGTAAAAGCTTTTTAACAAAATTCTTTACTTCAACATGTAAAACTTTATAAGTACCACAAAAGAATCTTCCATGATCTAAAATGAGATCATGAACTTCATATCAATCTCTTTCTCAAACCTTACTCATGTTCCAGTTATTAACTACGATGATGAACAGAGAGTTGAGTCTCCATAACCGAGGAGCAATGACGATTCGAACCGATTAAAAACCCAGCTAGGAATTCTAGACCACACTACATATGTAGGTCCCTGACCTACATATATCAACCTGCACTCAGATCCTCTAAAACAAGAACAGGTCCGCGCCACCCGAGAATACAGTACTCCACCATTCCAGCCCATGGCCACGTGGGTACACGCTATTCCCGCCATCTCTCCACTCCAGTGCACGAGTAGCCATTCTCATAATAGAATCGCCAAGTTAAGGCTTATCGGAGTATGTGGTTAGTACTACAAAGTCTCATCTCACATAGTTCAACAACGGACGGACCTTAATCGACACAAGCGGAAAGAAGCCGCTCACAAGACCTCCATGTCTTGTGGCTCTCACACACCGAGTCTGCCCGGTCTAGATTTATTACTTCACATGCTCATATCTCATGATAACATAAGTAACTAAAGATCCATTTAAAACTCGTAGGTGACAGGTAATCACCCGACTAAGCAAGACTAAGCATAATTAGGTATTTACGAATTAAAACTGGTAACATGGTAGATATGAAAAAACAAGGTCGGTAATGCACTAATTAGGTTTCCACTTGACTCCTGATCACTTAATGCAGTATATAAAAGCAAAAGCGATAAAATTTGTAAAACACAACGTAGGTTTAAATGCATCCGGGGCTTGCCTTCGTTGACGGAAAAGTTAGGTTCCTGCGACGTTCCACAATTATCCGATCTGACCTCAACAAGCGGATTAACCTCCTCCGCAACTTGATTAACTACCACGTGTTTACCTTCGTTCACTACACGTAGTAACAATGCCATGTTTAACATGATGCGGGATACGAAACATGATGCTTGATGATGGATGCAAAATTAATAACTCGAATACAACTTTCCTTCGCGGTACAGTTGGAAGTCAAACTAACTAAATCTTTTTTGTAACACATACATCAATTGCCAAGGATCATTACCAACTAATGACCCAAGGTCATCACTCAATCAAAAATTCAAGAAAAACCTAAATCATTAAAGGTTACTATTTGCTTCTATGAATTAATTATTTAATTCAAAATTATGAAATAAATCAACTTATTCTAATTGAGCTCAAAATTTTTGTAAATGTTCATCACATGATATCTAAGTGGCAAAACAATTTTCCATAATTTTGTGGATAATTAATTAAGCCTAGAAAAATCATAGGAACCCATTTATTAATTAATTGAGCAATTTTCATCACATTCAAAAAGTATTGAAAAACAATATTTCATATTTTTCTTAAATAATATACATCACATAGAGGTCACACAAAAATTTTCATAATTTTTGGAACTTTAATAATTCTACACAAAAATAACAAAAACTATCACTATTCATTCAAATCTGCAAAATAGAAAAAATCCTTTTTGAACGCTGAGTCACTAACAACCGACCCCACATGTCATCTTCAACCTCTCGCGCTGACCACGGCAATGATGCGCTGACCAGCGATAACTCACCGTCGGTGAGGTCCCCGGGCAAGGCGAATGTACCAACACACTCCCCACACCGTCCCGCATCGATTGAAGGCACTAGCTTAAGCAATTACAGCGAGGATCGAGGTTGACGTCGTCCATGGCGGACGCGACTGCACGGTAGTGCTACGCTAGCGATAGGAGACCGGTAATGGTGAAACAAACTACTCGGGAAGAACCAGGAGCTCACCCCAATCACATTAAAGGCGATGGACGAGCCAGAGGAACAACAGAGCGACGGGTCGACGGTCACAGCGATCACGGCAGAGCAAGGATCGTTGGTGGCGGTGTTCCAGCGACTACAGTGGACAAAACGATCAAGCAATAAGGGATTAAGCACCATGGCATCGAGATGAAGCTATAGGTACACTGATCAAGGGCAATGGCTCACCGGAGAGCGCTGGCCATGGAGATGCGCTTGCAACGGTGAGGTTGCCGGCCGCGAGGAAGAAAGGTTCACACAGCAGGTTCCCGGTGGAATCAGGCAACCAAAGCTGGCTGGATGGATGTGCAAGAAGGAGACAGAGCTAGAACTGGCTTGGCTGCAACGGTGGAGGCACTACAGTGACGATGTAGGCTCACCGGAGTTGAACGGTGGCGACGGGAAAACAGAGCAAAGAACGAGAACGAACGACGACGATGCCTGAGCTTTATAGGGCGGCAAAAATGCAAGGAGGCGAAATGCAGTGGACTGCTCATGCCAGCGCGAAGCCGAGGGTGGCCACAGACACGACTGGAAGCCAGGAGAAGGATGCCGGCGGTGCAGTTAGGCGGCGAGCACTGTTCACTATAATTATAGAATTGCCATTCGTTTTAAAATCCAAATTACTCCCAAATTTCTATAACAACTCAAAAATCTCCAAAAATAAAAGTTGTTCAAAATTCAAAGTTCTACAACTTTGCTTTTACAACCACCCCCTAATTCAGTCTACATTTTGAAATGCAAATTTGAATTCAAATAGGGGACATTTAAAGAATTTCGCCTTTTCAAATTACTTCAAATTTTTCATAACAACTTTGAAAACTCCAAAAACAAACTTTGTATAACTTGCCAAGCTCTACACTTTTGCTTTTAGGCTCAACCCCAAGATATGCTTATATTTTGAAATGAGTTTTCAGGGTAGGATTTAAATACTGAAAATCAGGCTTCTCTTGAAAATTCAAATCCAAACACAATTTTTGAACTTGATTCAAACAATACAATTCAACACGTACCACATAAAGGTAAACTTGTTTTAGTGTATGCATATCAAAATTTTCACTAACACATGAATGATGTGCTATGCATATGATGACATGGCATATTTTAATATTTAAACACCCGAGGTGTTAAACAAACTCATTAAAATGAGCACACTTGTAATTTCCCATGGTCTTCATCAATTTGGGGCTAAGTCCCCGTTTGAAACTAGCGATCTTTTTGGCATCAGTGTCAACAAACTCAGTAGCATACCTTGCAAGGTTATTGAAAGCCTGCAGGTATTCATTCAAGCTCTTGTTCCCCTAGGCCAGCTTCATGAACTCCGTATGCTTGATTGCCGTGAGACTAGGAGGAATATAATTTCCCCTAAAAGCAGACTTGAACTGATCCCAAGTGATTTGGGCATTAGCGGGCATAGTGGACCGATGATGACTCCACCAAATACTAGCTGACCCATGCATTTGGTGAGATGCATACTCAGTCTTTAGCACCTCAGTCAAGCGAAGCAGACAGAACTTCTGCTCGAGAGTGTTCAACCACTCATCAGCTTATAGGGGCTCCTCAGCCTCCTTGAAAATCGGGGGTTTTGTGTCAAGGAAATCCTTGAAGTCATTGTATTGATTTGGTTCTGATCCTTGGCGTGCACCACGACCATCACGATTTGCAATCGTGCGGATAGCCTCAGCCATAGTGCGCTGTCCTTCCACAAGAATTGCCATCAATTCTATTGGTGTGGGTGGTGGTGGTGGTGGAAGGTCATCATCATCACCAGCCGCACTAGTGGAATGAGTGTGAGGCATCTGCAACCATGCGCAACCTATAATTATTGATGATGTTAGCATATTGGAGAGGAACAATGTAATTACGCCAAACTGAATTTACTAGAGAGAATAAAAACTTCATACAATAAACAGATGCAATAATTTATTCTCTAATCACCACATCATCAATCAAATTACTAGCGCCATACGTAGTGCATTCCAACATGACAAGTTTTAAACTTAACCATCAAGGTACGCATCCCGAAGGGAGCGAATTAAAGTACATTACATGCCAAGTTTGAATTAAAAAGGTACATCCAACATCAGTCATCGTACTTAAGTCCATTACATCAATGACTGCAAAAGCTCAAACTAGTGAGACTTGCTAACTAACTACTCATCAAAGTGATCGCTGTCCATATTGGAGACACCTTGGACTTCTTCTAGATCTTCCTCATTTTCTTCATTTGTAGGTTCAGCTACATTGTCATCCATCTGCACGTCCTCTTCTTCTTCATTGTCCTCAATCACTTGAGGTCCACCCACATTAGGATACCTTGGTATGGGGTGAGGAATAGGAAATAGATGGTTGTTCAGTTGATGGTGTTCAACCTAAAGCTCTTCAAGCTGCTCTTGGAGCTCATGCTCCCTTTGGAAAGCATTATGGTTAGCCATGATCCAGCCCTGACGTCTTTCTTCTGCTAACTCTAAAGCTGCATCTCTATGATGGGTCACACGATCCAATCTTGTGCTGCCTCATCTCTCTCTATAGTGAGGTTCATTAGCTGGTTATGAAGCTCGTCTCTCTCATGCGCTGTTTGACCCCACTGTTGCAGGCGATAATTTGCAATACCTCGAATCTCATCTACTTCTTGCTGAGCTCGCCCACATGCATCTACCCTATGACGATACTTGCGGGCACGCAACCTGAACTTGTGCTGGGCTGCCATTGCCTTGCCAGCTTCTTCTAGCACACTAGAAAGGGTGTCCTGCCTGACTCGACAAAGCTTCAAGACTGCCATCATAGCACTCATCCTAGTATTGTCGCTCTGAACACGTTGGCCATGGCCTCCAACCAAGGCCTGGCCAACTTCTTGAGTCCACTCAGCCTCAGTAGGAGCCACTCGGGGAATGGATGAAGCTGGTCCACCCACTAACTCATCCCCGAAGCTCTATGCTATATCCATAAGCACATCAAGGGCAGCAACTTGAGTAGCTTCCCATGGGCTTTGCATATCAGTCTCAATGCTCCACCCATGCCACAACGGTCTCGTGGGGTTCTACGGCACTATAAAGGTCACAATGTACCAAGGTACGTCTCCCAATGGTACCGCCTACCTCCACATGTAGCGGGGTGCCTCCAAGTACCCAACTGAACTGAGCACCCTCCAGAGCAAGGTGGGTGTACCGAACTGGTCCAAAAAGGTGCTGCTACCAGTAGGAAACACAGGCACGACCATCTGTATCAAAAAGGGATGCAACTCTTGTGAGAGGATTATTTTGCTGAGAGATTGAACTTAATACTTGGGATAAGCAATTATAAGGGAGGGAGTAATGCAATATGAATGATATGAGTGAATATGATGCATGCTCGTTCCGTACGTCCTCACAAACCTAAGAAAATTTAAGTTATAGCGGAATATATGGTGGCATACATACATTCTCTCAATTAGCAGTAACTAGTCGATCTACACGATGCGTTGTTAGCGTACCTGCAGAAAACTTCATTACAGCCCCAACCCAACAAGATATAATGCTAATAATGAAAGTAGTAACTAAGATACTCTCCATATGTACATCCTAGATATATATACTTTGGTATCCAAACTACCCGACAGATGTACCCACAATTAAGTACCTTCATATATACATGTATGCAACATGTAAATACTCCAGTAACCACAACTAACTCTCCCCTAGACCGACGGTTGGACGGTCATGCTCTCACAACTCACACTTACCTTAGCATAGAGGCAATTGATCCATACATTACCATTCAAGCGAATGGCACCCATGCAATATCACGCCGCATGGATGACGAATTAGAAACACTCAATTTCCCCCAAGTTAGTAATTATATATAAGCCACCTAGAAGTCCTTAAGTGGGCTACAAGGGATGTGATGTTTGAACACTTATATATAACTATAAGTTGGAAAACCGTTTTCACAACAAAAGCTTTTGTTTTAAATAGCTATATGACATGTTTAGTGTTGAATCTAGCTCTGATGCCAGCTGTCACAGAACCGACCGATTTATAAGAGCACAAGCACAAAAACAATCGCCGAAATGATCAAATTATCGCACTTGAGCCCATATAAACCTGGTAGTCAACTAAGATCTCAAAGGATTTCAAACCAACTTGCATACAACCAAGATCACAGTAATTCAACATAACATATCATACGTTACAACATTTCACAGACGGTTTGCAAATAGATTACATCACCTCAGAGTCATCGTTATTACAAAACAAGTGTTGTAAAGTACGCGGAAGCAAATAGTTTGACTTACACACCCAAGTTCAAATACAAATACTGGTTTGCTGATCGCAACCCGCAAAAGCATTCAGATAAGAGAAACAACGATCATGCCCATGATCTAGTCTTCATCACCTGCCGGGTGGAGACAATACTTACAGAATCCCTAATATAGAAGGTTATTTGCAACAAGAGAGAATAAACCCTGAGTACGAGAATGTACTCAGCTAGACTTACCCATCGGAAACCAAAACAATGACACCAAGGATCATGCATAGCTTAATTTGGTGGATCTTGCTGATACTTTCTTTTTGCGGAAAAGCATAAGTAATAATGATCAACTCTTAACCTGAACTAGCAGTGACTTTTAGCCATTAACCTGTCATCTATATTAGCACATGTACTAAGCAATCATTTGATTAAGGTGCAAACAATAATAACCATAGCAGGTATAATTCATGGCAACATTATCATCATCATCCATTTAACCATATCGTTAAATTAATTGAATCTACGTTGCCGCTGCTCAGTCAAGTTCTCACTATCCGGGGGAGACGGCGATTAGAATTGATTCCTATCCAGCTGGAGGGGTATTCCTAAACACAAACCCTGCTTCCCCCATTAGGGTCGCAAACAAGTCACCGTTGGTACGATTCAGGAGTCGCGAGTCTGAACAGATCAACATTCTCAGAGAACAACTCTGCCAAGGTTGCTCAGGACTCTAACTCACCTTGGACTTATGCTAATGGCTCTCCGCACATCCTTGCTACCTCCAGAATGCACGCCACTGCTCGCATCCCCGGCCTAAGTCGAGCTACTAGGCTTCGTGGTCGGAATGACTTATCCGGCCAGCTAAGTGTTAGGCTACGTTCAACATGACATAAGAACATACAATGTATCGGTCCTTAAATGACACAGACGGAGTCACTATGTCCAACCTACACAAGACTCCGCCTGGTCTTAATTCATTATTAACATGGTTCTTTTCCACGATAGCAAATATAGCCAACCGTGATCCACCTCATCCTAAAGCTCGCAGGTGACATGAAATCACCTGACTTCTACCGCACTAAGCATGGCTAAGCATTTAACCTGTTCCTGAACTAAAATAGGATTTCGGTGCGATATCTGGACAAGGATGGATATATAATGCAACAATTGGTTCCAACCAATTCCTATACTTAATGCATCATCAACGAATAAAAGATACTCAAGGTATTTGTAAAAACATGGGAGACTTAATATGCTCTGGGGCTTTCCTTTCAGGAAAGAGGAAGGACGGTGGTTAGGGCACTCAGGCAACTCCTCCTCGGCGGCTGCTTCGTCGATTTCCTGCACCTCGGGCTCCTCCTCCTAGTTGGCTCCCTCGAACTCTAGCAGTGTCACCCCTCCAGCATACCTATTGCATGAATGCGCAAGATAAATATCATGGATGCACATGAACGAAGTTAGGGATGCTCGGGGAATGCACATGCTTACTGCAGTCCGCATTTTCCGACTTAGGCTCTATTCAAATCACTTTACTTACCAAGTTTATGCAATCTAATGTACAATTGCTCATCTTCAGTTAAGGACCTAGCACCTGCACCTAAGCATGTTCTCAAGTTAGGCTAGCACCTAAACAATCAACAAGAACATGGCAACAAAGCATGCACACAAACACTCATATTTCAGCAAAACAGAGACTATATAGCGGTACGGTAAACTGACCATAACTGAAGATCTACAATTCCAAATGACATGGAACAAGATAATTTGGAAAGCTTATGAAATTACTTACAATTCATTTTTAGACCTCAAGGCATGATTCCAACCTTTACCAGGTCGAATTTACAGAATTACATGATCAGGTCCAAACAAGACAGAGAACAAGCAACTCTAGGATCTAACTTTGAACAGCTGTAGCTCCTAAACTACTAGGCCCAATGCCACCAAATTTTGACAGGATCTAGATACATAAGTTATCTACAACTTTTGTATTCACCACATTTCCAGAAAACTAAATTATCATGGGAAACTTTGCAAAGTCCCCAGAACTGTCCAGAAAGACATAATGCCAGGAGATATTTATTAACTTATGTTGCCAACAAATAATTGGACAAAACCAACTCTACTCACTTATCACACATGTCACAAGAACACCAGAAAGTAAAGTGTTCACACCAATTTATTTAATTAATGCCTTTCTTAATTTATTTAATTAATTAGGGGAATGGTAAACATATATGAAAACTACACCATTTAATCTACAAAAATTACAGTAGGTACTACATGCTTCAAGGAGACTACTATAAAAATTTCACATCATTTGACCCAGTATAACATCCTACACAAAAATGACAAGACATAAAGACTTAAAATGACATAATTAGGAAACCTTAGTGAAAAGTGTCAAGCAACAGATTTTATATTTTTCCTAGCATCCTTAAGGTACTAGGATACTCCCCACAAAATTTCATGGTCATTGGATTCTTAGATAATTTACAAAAATTCACACAAGGATCATTCAATGATAAAAGGAAAATCTATAACTCAAAAACCATACCTGCAATGACTCTTAAATTTTTACCAGAGCTTTAACTCATCAAGAATAGCTCACCCACAAAATTTCATAATTTTTGGAGCAACGAAACTCAAGATATAAATTAAACAAGTTTGCATGCATTTAAAAACACATTTCAAGTTCCTATTTAATTCATCCAAAATTTCCACTTCAAGTGTTCATGTCATATTTTTCCTAAATACTACACTACAATATGATCCTACCAAAATTGGAATCACCCCATTTGGATCTACCAATTTGGAGATATACATTTTACAAAATAGCATCAAAACTAGAATATTTGAACTATCCTATTGCTCAACAGTCACTGGCAAGCGGGGCCCTCGGGTCAGATGACCCCATCGGTCAGCGAAAGGAACAGGGGAGGCGGCTTGCGATGGCGCGGCAGCGGTGAAGCTCACCAATGGCGGCTTCACCGGCAATGAGAACGGCACCAACGTGACCACCTAAACCTCACGCGTCGATTGACACCCTATCCACCAACTCTACCAACCCCTAAGTACCCTGGCCACGGAGCTCGGTGGCTCGGCCATGGCGCATGGCGGCGTGCGGCCGTGTTCCGGCTCAACGGCGGTGAATCCTAGGGCTACGTCTTCGAGGTAGACACTATGGCTCATATGGTTCCTCATGCACGCACTAGAATAGGCAGGAATGGTTCGGAGGTGGCCAGCCACGACAAGCGCCAACTCTAGCGAGGTACGACCATGGCGACGGCGTCAGAAAAATGGCCAAAGGCCCTCACCTACGGCTCGTCTGGCTCAGCTAGAAGGTTGACGAGGTAGAGGAGGACACGGCGGAGCTGTGGGTTAGCTGGAGGCGGCGATTTTAAGGTGGCGAGTGAGCTAGGCAACCGTGGCTCACTCGGTAGCAATGGCAGGGCGGTTGGTCTGCTTCGGCTGCGGTGGGAAACGAAGGAAGAGCAAGAAACGGAAATGTGAGCTGCGAGGGCAGAAGGGCGTGGGCTCTTGCAGTGGACAGCGGGCAGCGGCACCAAGCTGGCCACGGCGCGTGGCCTACGTGGTCAGGTGTCCGGCGACATGTGGCGCCACGCGGTGTTCACACTCTGTTGCCGGTCGGCACTGTAGACGCGTTTCAGTGAAACCGATCGAGCCTGACAGCGTGACTTGGCGAGCTTCAAACTCATAATCCGTGATGATTCCGGCTCTGATATAATTAACAAAGTTTGAGATCCAAGTGAGTACTACAAGTTTGCCAATTGGAGCTTGAGCTAATTGGCCTTTGTTTGGGAGCTACAAGGTGAAAAAGTTGGGTAAAAGAAACTGAAATTGCAATTCATACTTAGAAATTTTTCTAAGTGTTGAATCAGCCCTCAACACTGACTTGTGGGCCCTTTTTGAGCATGTTTTGCACAGTTTCATGAGTTGGTCATAAAATAACTTTTGTTCCTTAGGTAATTTCCTACAACTTTGCTTTAGGTTGCTTAGACATGCAAACACTCTAAGTTGTACTTTTTAAATAGTCAAACAAAAGAGTTCAGGGGTCAAAACAAGTCAAACCATTACTTGAAATCATAATTAAACAACATGGTCAACATGAACAATGTTCCAAATGACATTCTAAGTGTAACTAAGGTTCTTAGGAGAATAATTAGCCACACCACACATTGGTCACACCAAAATCAAGCATCGCATGCATTAAAACAAGGAAAAACAAGTGAAATGTTACCTTTGTTTCAAAATCATTTTTCACATGTTTCATGATTTTGTTGCATAGTACAACTAACCATGTTTCACTAAAGTGAGTTGCACTTGTTGCACACTATTCATTTCATAAAATCAACACACATGAAATATAACAATATGTTGCAATGTTTCGAAAACATGTTTCATGCAATATAAGCTCATGAATGGATGAATGATGCTCATGTTCATGAAATGCAAGTGCAAATGTGGAAGCCAAACACCTAGGGTGTTACAGTCACTGAACATTTTCTCCAATTCGCCGAATGTTTTCTCCAATTTGCCAAATGTTTTCTCCAATTCACCGAATGTATTCCCCAATTCATCGAACGTTTTCTCCAATTTCCCGAACGTATTCTCCAATTCGCCGAACACGTTTTCTCCCATTCGCCGAATACATTCTCTCCAAACCATCACAAAATGTGCCTCCAAAACACCAAACATTTTGCTCTAAATCTCCAAGATATTTCGCCGATCATCGAGCAACATACTTTTCTGTTCTTTCCTAAGAAAACCCAGTTTCCGATCTCTCCCTGCATGTGCCACGGGCTTCGCGCTCTGCATTATAGGTGGTCGGCTATGGTTCCTTGATCACGCCTGTTCATCCTACACGTCTACGGGCTCCGCGCTCGACGTTACGGACTATGGGCTAGCCAAGGCCAAGATCTCAGCAAAGAACTAATTGCTCAGACACTATTAAGATTATGTGTATCTCCAAGTTATTTCGACAACCGCTGAGCAGTCCATGTTTCACTCCCTTCTCCATGGAAAAGACCCAGCTTTTGATCTCTCCCTACACATGCCATGGGCTCCGTGCTCTGCGTTATGGGTGGTCGGCTGCAGTTCCTTGGTTACGCCCGTTCTTCCTACACGTGCATGGGCTCCGTGCTCGACGTTATGGACTATGGGCTAGCCGAGGCCATGGGGAGTCAATAGCAAAACAACTGTTTAGACGCTACTTTGTATAATTGCGCTATGTTTCGAATTACAAAGATTTTTTCGCTAAAATACACGCAAACTGCATACACATGCACCTAAAAACATTTATCATATTTGTACGTGTTTTTACGCTTTCATGCATTCTAACTACACTGTACATAAATTACAGATGCTGTCTGCCGAGCAGATCATTGTGCTCCATCATTACCGTCAGTCTCACCAAACAGGTCTATATCATCGGCTAGTTTCTTCACTGCGTCCTCCACCTCATCCTCCAGCTGTTGGGTCTCCGCATCGCTCAGTCCTTCGGCGAAACCACCCCTATCGACTGAAAGTCGAGGGTTGGGTAATGAGACCGAACCACCATGAGGACATGAGTAGCGATGGTCATGATGGCATTGCGGTTGAAGCTCTTAAAGTTCTCCCATGCTACCTTACACCTCTGGATGATGGAGTCTGAACGTTGCTGCCTGTCGTCGGGCTGAGTAGCCGTCTCTAGGTCAACACAGTCAAGCACTGGCTTAATTGCGGCAACTACAGCATCGAAGTTCTCCTTTTGAATCTTGGCCTCCTGCACCAGCATGTCGAACTACGCCTTGGCTTTATGACGATAGCCTACAAACGTTACAATGTTCCATCATACCAGAAAACTACTTCAATAGTAACTTCGACCAGGAGGTATTCACCTTTAAGCTCCTTGGCCAGTTTATCTGCTCGCTCTGATTCTTTCGCTTTCTCCTGTCGGATTTGCTCGATGGTCTGGCATAGCTGGCTGAGCTCTACATCTTGCTCTGCAAGCAAAACAGCTATCACCAAAATTACGGCTGTTCAGCAATTACAAAGTACATTCGCCAATATAGCATACTAGATTTTTACTCGGATACACTTTTGAGCTATTCGCATTTCTTGTCCAACTGCTCGGAGACTTTCTTCAGTTGCTCGAACACAGTGGCCAGCTACTTAGATTTTTTCTGCAACTGCTCAGATGTAGCCACCAACTTTTTAGACAGGACTCCCCTTTGATGTTCCAGGTCCTGCGAGTTGGACTCTTTAAGGTCTCACTCATGCTAGGCTCTCTAGACGTTCTTCTCTGAGAGGTTCATCACCTCCCTGAGTTTCTTGTTCTCCTCGGTGAGGGGCTCTATCCTCTTTATCAGTTGGTGTCGATGCTCGGTAGTCTAGGTTATCCCCTATGGATGAACAGTGCTAATGATGAACTTCGATCTCCAATTACATGTACAAGCATTTCAGTTGCAGTACTCACCTCGATTTGCTTCATCACTCCGGCGACGGCGGTTTTCAATCTCTTCATCTCCCTAGTGGTGTTTTCCTCCTCGATAACCACCACCTCGTCGCCATGTCTGCGGATAATCCAGATAGACTGTAGTTGAGGTTTGACGCATTCGATCTCCTCCACCTCATCCTCCTCTGCCATGGCTTGAGGCACCATCGGGGGCTCTGAGGACGGATAGCGGTTCCGACCATCCTTGGCAATGCTTTAGGTGGTAGTATTTGCTCCTCGGCCGTCATCAGATTTGCTTCCTTGGGCTCTAGCGCATCGCCAGCAACTGTAGCTTTTGCTACTGAAGGCCTAATGTTTCCCACCGTTGCCTCGGGCATCGTCATTGAGGCGTCTGTTGTTTGCACTAATGGTTCGCCGCTGCCAAGACCACCGACAAAGGCTGTTGACCTTTCCTTCAGCTACCGGGCGCTCGGGGACTCTAAGGCAGAAGCATCCGGTGTTGCCCCCACCATGGGGTTAGGCCTCGATGTTGCACTGTGTCAGATCAGCTCATCAGTAGCCAAGGAATTTAAAAAACCACAGCGGTACTCAAAGGCAAAGATGCTTATAGTTTGGTCTACCGGTTCAATTTCTTGAACCAGCGGTGCTTGCCTGAACCCCTAGGCATAGCTATTCTTTCAACTCCGGTGTTCTAGGAGGATGGTTCCTGCTCCTCCATAGCAGACCTCTTTTCTGTTTGATGCTCTGGGATTCTCTCCGCACGCCGCTCTAGGTTCATCTCCCCTTGTTGCTTAGGAACTCTGGTCGTTTGCACTACCGGGGCTTCCGTCGTCTACTGTGTAGGGATCTCCCTCGTTCGTTGCTTGGGGATTTCTTTGTCTCCCCTGGATCGATCTTCCACGCCAGCACTAAGTGGGGGCCCCTTTGTGTTTAGTAGACCAGCTGGTGAAAATTCATCATCATCGGACCAGTTGAACACTGTGGTCCTTCGCGGTCGAGTGGTCTGATCATCGCCAAGCGAGATGCCGCCCAGTTTGAGGGAAGTGGCACCCACCGTCTTTCTTTTCTTTAGAGCTGGTTCATCTTCAGCTACCTTCTTCCCCTGGATTTTCTCCAAAACTTGGGATGGACTCTCTAATGAGATGCTTACTGCCTCTTCTACGGGCTGTGTCGGTGGCTGAGCGTCTACCCCTTTCGGCCATTCCCTCCTTGGCTCTCCCAAGAAGTATACCGCCCTCTCCTGCGAATGGATCTTCGCATAGGTGAATTAGTTTAGACGGTCGGAAACAACGAAAGATAAAAAGCAGTACAAATGTAAACCTAAGATGTTTACCTGAGGTGGAAGATTCCTGCAGTTAAAGGGTTTTGAATACCCTGACATCTTGAATGAGGCAAATGGAGCGAATAGCTCTACAGCCCACTCCTCCACAACATCTCTCGATAGCATCTCCAGCCTCTCCCGGGTACCTTCGGTTTCTCCCTTGAATTCAAAGGAGGGGTGGGCTCTCTCCTTACAGGGTTGAACATGGTGAGCTATGAAGCTTAATGCTACCAATCTGCCGTTGGTCTTCATACCCCGAATTATGCTAAGGAGCTCTTTTACTTGTTCCATATCAGCACTTCTTGGCATCTCCGACCAGCTCCTCTGGTTTTTTGGAATGTGATCGGTATCACAGTGGATGGTGGGATGGCCCTGCTTCATGTAAAACCACCTAGTGTTCTAGTTTTTTAGTGATGTGTTGAGCGACACAGTAAGGTACTCCCCTACCATCCCATCGCGCAGCTGAAGGTACACTTCGCTGACCACCTTGGAACCACCGCCGCCTCTCTTCTTCAGCCAGAATAGATAGCGAAAGAGGTTGAAGTGGGGAGGATTCCAAGGTATGCTTCACAAAAATGGATGAAGATAGAGATGTGTAAAATGGTATTTGGGTGGAGATTGCACAAACTGACCACCCAAAGCTCCATCAGATCCCTAAGGAATGGGTGAATAGGAAATCCCAACCCATGCCAGAAGTAATCTTCAAATACCACCACTTCATCGGTATGAGGTGTTGGAAATGGCTCACCGAGGGCCGACCGCCATCCGGTGGTGGCATAGTTAGGAATAACACCGGCTTCCACCAATCTGTTTAGCTCTGCTCTTTGTCCCACCGGGCTTTGGTTCCCACTTTCTTCGGGCTTGTCTTCTTCGATTTGGTGTTTTCCTTCTTTGGCGCCATCCCTCAGATTCGATTAGGGTTTGGCGGCGGAGGCTACTGAGGATGCAAATCTAGGAATGCGAGAGTTTTGGAGGAAGACTAAGTGGCAAAGGTGGGAGCAAGGGGTGCGGTGGTGTTGTTATAAAGGCACTTTCCCCAACCTTTTCGCATTCAAGGGTCTTTGGGAAACCGTTCTCGCGATTTGCGTCTCTCTGAATCCTCCACAACAGAAAGGTGGGAAGTAAACGTGGGCTTTTGCGCAACTGCAGCCCACGTCGCCCATTTATCATGGCCGTTAGCTGCTACTCACCGAATAATCGCCGACTTCTCTGCCATTTATTGAGGCTTAGTAACCAACACTGTACAACCATTACTTTGGTTTTTTCTCCACGGTTTGATTTCTCTGATATCTCCGCTTGAAACTCGGGGACTGGCTGCCTGCTCAGCTAGTTTTCTACTTTCTGACCCTGGCACCAGAGGACTATGTCATCTACTGTTAGGCTCGGGGACTAAGTGGGCACACTTCACCTTGCGGTGAATGTGCTCTATCTCTTTTCAGGGTCACACCCGGGGACTGGCTACCTGCTTGGTTGGTTTTGTACTTACTGACCCTAGCACCACATGACTACGTCATCTACTGTCAGGCTCAGGGACTAAGTGGGCACACTTCACCTCGCGGTGAATGTGTTTGCTTTGTTCTAGAAGACTTTGTGCTGCTTGAAGCTAAAGAACAATATCTCCTTCACTCGTGGTCGGACTCTAAGTGGGCACACTTCGTCTACTATGAGGAAATTTTTGATTCTAAACTTGAGGTCCTTTCACCCTTATGGCAAGACGTGCTTGGGTTATGGTGCTCGATTGCAGGTTGCACTGCTCGGCGTCAGTACATGCTGTTCGGCAACTGCTAATGACTGCTCGGCAACTCACCACGGTGGTCGGACCATGAGTGCATAATGCTCAGCTTCATTTGCACCTACTCGGACAAGCTCAAGATGGCGTTGCACAATGGGTACAAGGTGCTCAGGGACTAGCTGTGGGGGGTATGACCCCAGATACCCATGGCAGACCACATGGGTTGCGCCCCCAGGGGTGTCCCAGCCCATAAGATGAAGCCTTGCGAGGCACGGCTCTGCTCGGCGCCTCTCGCAAGACATCTAGAGGATATCCTGAAGATACTATAAGATCTGTTAGGATATGTATGATCCCTAGATTCTTGTAATCCGTTATTACTTTTCGGTTATCTCCTAGATCTAACCGACTTGTAACCCTGCTCCCCGAACTTTTTAAGGCGGGCAGGGACCCCCTCCAAACGCACGCAATATCATATGATAGCTAATATAAACCAACAGACCATAGGAGTAGGGTATTATGTCATACTGATGGCCTGAACCTGTCTAACTCACGTGTCTCTGTTGCCTTCTTATTCTTGATCTCACGCTTCTCTGCCAATCAATCTACCTTCATAAGATACCCCTCAGAGAACTACCGACGATATTATGTCGACAACGTCCCCGTGAAATGGAGCTTCCGTGAGAGATCTTTTATTATTTCTACTATATTTATGTGATAACTCTGTCTTATTCGTGATGTAATAAACATTTGTGATGATACTATTCATGATTTGTCGGTTTATGTGTGTGACTGATCCCTAGGCGCACATAAGATTTTGCACTCTATTTTGTCCTTAAAATTGGGTGTGATAGATTGGTATCAGAGCTGTGGCCTAGTTAGCAATGGTCATTTTAGCTTCTTTTGCTTCACTCATTTCATGCTTTCTATCTCACCCTTGTTATTTGCTAAAGTTTTATGCTTCTTTTGCCTTATTCTATTATGAAAATTATTGCTTCTAACCTAATCTAACTAAATCTAATTCTGTAGATGCCTTGTGCCAGCAAGACTGCCCACATCAGCACTAGAGGGTACTACCCGCCTCATGGTTTGTCCATGGAGCCTGAGGAGGAAGAACCCTAGGAACAAAAATTCGATTCGCCAAGGCCTGTAATTACAATTGAGCCAGTCTAGGAGGAATCCAAAGAAGTCGAGGTCATCCACTTGTCCGACGATGACGAGGAAGACAGTGTTGAAGGGGATGAGCCGATCCCACCCCTAGGGTGGACGACGAAGGTGTGGTATAAGCCGGGATGTGAATCCTCCGTTTCACATCACCGACTCATGAACATGCTTTAGACCTACTACGGCGATTGGGATGCAGCTATGGAATACGTCTGCGAAGAACATACACATCCTCTTGAAGATACCTATTGGAAGACTAGGGTGTGCATCACCATCAAGGATGAATAGAAAGGCGCATATTAGCTGGATTCAAATTATGCGCACCATGGTCACCGTGCTACCATGGAGGACGGCATAGAAGATGCAGTCGCTGAAGCTTGCATAGGTCTCCGAGGTCACTGATTCGAGGACATGAAGAATGACCAATATTGAGTCCTCCCTCACAAACACCTAGAATTGGGATGGGCTATGTTGGACCTGCAGGGCATGGATCCAACAACCCAGGTGATGGTACACTTTGGCTATGAGTCCATGGCAAAGATTCGTCGACTGGGGGATCAATTGAAGGCACAACAGAAAATCATCAAGAGACACCGACATGTGATAGATGAACAAAGGGTGTGTCTCAACTTGTCAAAGATGTACGAGGAGCTTCCCCATAAGTCTCGCCCATAGATACTGGAGTCCCTTTTATGTAATAAAACGATAGTAGAACGAGTCAAGTTGAGTCTACTAGTGCAGTATGAACATTGGTGTGTTTAGTTGATTTGTTATTATATTTATGTGTGAGTTGGATCTTTGTAATGAGTGCTGGAACTTTGTGGGCCTGTCCGTAAGTTCCATAGTTAAGAATATTAACGATGGGGTCAATAAATAAATAGTTGGGTTTGTTACATCTTGTTCTCTCGGAATCTGTTTTTTGGAGCAGTCTGTCCTTATCTTAATGTCAATTAAAATCTACATGACCAAAAAAATATGAAATTTGTGGGAATAATTAGACTTAAGTATCTTTCCAATGCCTCTGGAATCACCCCCATATCTGATCTGTTTCGTGAGATATCTCTGTTTCAAGTTAAAGTTTCTGCGCAGTCTAGAATATGGAAATAGTTTCGGTTGTATCCTGTTTTTGAGTAATCTGTCAACAGAATCTGGGAATGTGGTCTGAATAAAAGTCGTAGATAAGTTCTTAATCTTTCCAACCATATAAAGTACGCCTCATTTGAATTTCTGGAACTCGAGATATGACTGTTTTACCGAGCTGCTAATGTTGAGACTCATCCAGAAAATTTTCAGAATGTATTCTAACATTGGAATCTCTAAATTTTGAATATTTGATAAGTAGATGTCTGGAAGAGAAAGAGGCCAAAGTCGTGGAGGTGTTCCCCCACATCGACCACCACCACCACCACCAACTATTGAACAACTCTTGGCAGTATAGACACAAATCATGCAAACGTTGGTGCAGAATCAGCAGAACCAACAGGTTGGTGGAGCACCGCGAGATAAGCGTGGTGAATTCTTGAAGGGCTGTCCCCCGGTGTTCTCTCATGCCACTGATCCACTGGAAGCAGATGATTGGCTTTGTGCAGTGGAGAAGCAGCTCAACATAGCACAATGTGATGATCAACAGAAGGTGTTGTATGCTTTAGGGCAGCTCCAGGGAGAAGCTCAAGACTGGTGGGAGTCATTCGAGTATGGATGTCCTGCCAATGCCCTTCCTGTCACCTGGCAGGAGTTCAGAGAGAATTTCAGATCCTACCACATACCAGAGGGACTGATAGAGCTCAAGCAGGAGGAGTTTAGAGCTCTGAAGCAAGGATCCATGTTCGTCGCTGAGTACCATGACAAGTTTGCTCAGTTGTCACGTTATGCTCCAAACGAGGTTGCTGATGATGCCGATAAGCAACGTCATTTTCTCAAGGGTTTGTATGATGGTCTACAACTCCAGCTTATGTCCAATACATACCCCAATTTTCAGACACTGGTGAATCATGCTATTGTTATTGACAACAAGCACAAGGAGATGGAGGCCAAGAAGAGGAGGCTTCAAGGACTGGCCTCTGGAAGTAATACCCGTCCACGCACCAATCCTCAGTAGGGCTTCCAGCAGAGGTTTTAGGGACCACCCAATTAGTGGAATCATGGCCAGTACCCCCAGTGCAACTAGAACCAGCAGCAGAGTGCTAATCAACATCCTCAGCAGTAGAGTGGTCAGCAGACACCACGACAGGGAACACCCAACAACATTCCTATGAAGACTAGTGCCCCTAGCACTCCTAGCAAGTGCTTCCGTTGTGGTAAAGAAGGTCACATGTCTTATAATTGCCCTGAGAAGCCCAACCAACAAACCCCCCAAAGGCAGAACAGCTATCAGAAGCTAGCACCCAACACAGGAAAGGTGAACCATGTGTCTACTGAGATGGCACTTGCAGAACCAGAAGTCATTCTCGGTACGTTCAATGTCAACTCCACCTCTGCTACTGTTCTTTTCAATTCTAGAGCTTCACATTCATTCATATCACAAGCATTTGTTAGAAACCATAGCATACCATTATGTGCCATGCCAAATCCCATATTAGTAAACTCACCAGGTGGGAGTATGCAAGCTTCATATCGTTGTCTTCTGACTAGTCTATTCTCAAGGGGGGTAGAATTCAAAGTGAGCCCCATTGTGTTGAGAGCATCTGGTATTGATGCGATTCTGGGTATGGACTAGATGAAGCAACAACAAGCAGTGATTCAGTATAAGGAGAAGGTAGTTGTTGTGACTGCACCGAATGGGGAAAGGATCAGTGTTGATGTTGTTATACAAGCACAGCCGACAGCTACAGTGAACTAGCTTGATGATAGCGGCAACAAGGAGGACCCAGTGGTTGATGAGTTTCCAGATGTGTTCCTTGATGATTTGCCAGGTATGCCGCCTGATCGTTACATTGAGGACTTCTAGACTTGTGGTCAACCAGTCGATGTCCCTATGGGTAACAGATGACTATGGGTATGATGATTTTCCTGAGGACTTCTAGACTTGTGGTCAACCAATTGACGTCCCTATGAAATGGAGCTTCCATGAGAGATCTTTTATTATTTCCACTATATTTATGTGATAACTTTGTCTTATTCATGATGTAATAAACATTTGTGATGATACTATTCATGATTGCACTCCATTTTGTCCTTAAAATTGGGTGTGACAGTACCATGAGATGCAAATCGATGATGTAAATGCACTAGAGCCTCTCTAATCTCACCCAAATGTGATCAAATGCAATTAAAGTGAGTGGAATGTGTTTGCCAAGCTCTCAAGGGTGTGGGCATCAACCTATGAGGTGCAAGAGAGCGGCCAAGCCCTACCATAAGACCTATTTATGGCCCCACTCAAAGAACCAATTGTTACCCTCTTGAGCTCTTGTGAGCACCTAAGTGCTATACTGGAGAGCTCCAATGACTATAATCCAACGGCTCCAAAACTAGACCTTAAATAGTGTTAGAACTCCAGTGAGCAATCTGGTGATGCACTATACAACTCTAGTAAAGGCAACTGGTTAAACCTTGAAAACAATGTCTTGGTAACGGAGATCTAGTGTCAACTCTAGTGACACAATTGGATAGCTCAGTTGAATGTTAGCACTCTAAGCCCCAATTTGCATCCTCTCTGGTAGAAACGTCTGACGCCAACTCTAATGGCCTCACTGGATGGCTCTAGTGAGGACTTTGAAAACTCCCATGAACAGCTAAGCTAGCATCAGATCCCACCAGTGCTCCTCTCCAGTCTAGCACAGGAAAGCAAGGGTGCTCAGCTCAAAACACACTCAAGTTAGTGCACTAATCAAGAGATCTGGTGGGCACTCTAGTGCCACACCGGACAACTCCAATAAGAGTAAACAACAGTTCCAAGTGTGCCAACTCTCAAATGTTTTTCCAAACATCTAAGCACTAAGTTAACATTTTTCAATGTGTTTTTCAAAAACAGTTTTGCTAGCAGCACTCACCACATCACTAGGGCTACTACATACGCATGTAAATCAACATCTAGTGGCACTAGATAATCATGTTTGCTTTAGAGTTCCCCTCTTATTAATAGTATGACTATCTATCCTAAACCCAACCACATACTATTGCATGCGTCTCAGTCGGCAAAAACAAAACCCCTAACATATACCTTTGCCTCTGGGCTTGTTTTCACATTTTCATATTCTCTCCAAGTCTGAACTTGCTCCTTTTGGATTGATCAGCCTTCATCCAACTCCTAGACTTCCTCATCATCTTGGTGTGGAATGTACTAACACTTAGGAAAAGGATAGTCCACTAGTTGTCTCAGTTACTAAAACCAAAATGGAGCTTTCAATGGTACACTTCAACAACTTTTGTGCATCATACAGAAGACGCACACCTCATCTTACAAAGCTATTTTGTGAGCACATTTTGAAAAAACCTCTTTTGTATCTTGTTGTGAGTTGCCTTGGTAAACAACAATGAATCAAAGTTTAAAATATGGTAAAAAGGATCTGCACTAACTAAATGTTAAAGCCAACTTTCCTCCTTTAGCACCATGACAACAACACGCTCAATTAAAAACCTTTATGAATTCCCTCAGGTATGTGTTGTCTACTAAACTTTTTGTAGGGATGAAACAACAACTTTGACACTCATACGACATCCCCCAGTCATGGAAAATCAAGCATCCACACAAACACAAGTTGAAGTTCCTTCCTCGTTACCATCGAAGGTGATAGCTTCGGATAAAACTTAGTAGATCCCTTGGTTAGAGTCGTGCATTATATAGGAAATGACAATTATATAGGACTTAGGAATTAGAACATGTATAGGTTAGAGTCATGCATGTGCTCTTGTCACTATGCCCATTTTCCCATAGGGTTTTTGGGATGGAGTTTTTAGCGAGGCACACATGTACAAGTTAAAAAGGGCGATCCTCGCAACAAAGGTTCGAATTGTATTGTGCCTCTTCTTGTATGAACATTTACTAGGCCATGTAGTACCAGACATAACCTAGTAGCTGAGGGGTGAAAGGTCCTAATGGCTAGAGGGGGGTGAATAGCCTATTAAAAATTTCTACAACAACACTTAACAAACCGGTTAGACAAGTATGAGGCGAAGCGAGTGTTGTGCTAGCCTACTAAAAATACAAGCCACCTACCACAATTCTAGTTGCTATTGTCTCTAGGCATACAAGGCTAAGTCACTACTCAAAGTTAGTGAGCACTCAAAGACTAACTAAAGAGCCTCACTAACCAAACTAGACCGACACTTGCTTGCCCTCAAAACTAGTTACACTAAAGGGCCAAGCTACACTAAGAAAGGTAAATACACGAGAAGAGCGGAGTGTTATACCGCCGTGTAGAAGAATGAGCCAATCACCAATGGAGCCAATCAATCACATAGAATGAATGCCAATGAAGACCAATCACCTCGGAATCAAATGATGACACAATGATTTTTTACCGAGGTTCACTTGCTTGCCGGCAAGCTAGTCCTCGTTGTGGCAATTCACTCACTTGGAGGTTCACATGCTAATTGGCATCATATGCCAAACCCTCAATAGGGTGCCGCACAACCAACACAAGATGATGATCACACAAGCCATGAGCAATCCACTAGAGTACCTTTTGGCTCTCCATCGGGGAAAGGTCAAGAATCCCTCACAATCACCATGATCGGAGCCAGAGACAAGCACCTTCCTCCACCTGATGATCCTTGCTGCTCCAAGCCATCTAGGTGGTGGCAACTACCAAGAGTAAAAAGCAAATCTCATAGCAAAACACGAACACCAAGTGCCTCTAGATGCAATCACTCAAGCAATGCACTTGGATTCTCTCCCAATCTCACAAAGATGATGAATCAATGATGGAGATGAGTGGGAGGTCTTTGGCTAAGCTCACAAGGTTTCTATGTCAATGAAAATGGTTAAGAGAGTGAGTAAAAGCCAACCAACATGTTTATATAGAGCCCCAGTCGACCACAACTATTAGGCTTAAAACCCTGCTACTGTGGACTGACCGGATGCGCTATTTGATATGACCGGACATAGATGCCCAGCATCCGGTCATGCATCCACTGCCATGTGTCACCTCCATTAAACCTCGTCCATCGATCTCCAATGGTCAAGAACTGTGACTCAACGGTCAAAATGATGACCGGACACACCAGCAACATGACCTGACGTGCCGAAGCCATGTCCGCTCACGCACGCCTGCACAGCCGCCCAGCCATGATTGGACACAACACACCTGACCTGACGCCATGCCAACCCGTGTCAGATCAACTCTAGTAAGGCACCAAAGAGGGTTTTTCATGACCGGACGCATCCATTCATGAGTGATCGGACATGCTAGCGCGTTCGATCCCCCTGGCCCTTCTCCTTGCTTGTGTTAGCGTACGTCGTAGGCGATCGGACTCACCACCATCGCATCTGATCGCTTGCCCTTGCCTAAGTCTGGTCATAGGCCGAGAGCAGCACCACTGACTAGACACGTAGGTCCAGCATCTGATCCTGCATCTAGTTAGCTCCAGTGAGCTCCCTAACTTCACCAACTTCGCCACCCTTGGTCAAATGTGCCAACCACCAAGTGTATCTCCTTGTGCATGTGTGTTAGCATATTTTCATAAACATTTTCAAGGGTGTTAGCTCTCCACTAGATCCTAAATACATATGTAATGAATTAGAGCAAATAGTGGCACTTTGATAGCCACATTTTGATTTGAGTTTCACCTCTCTTAATAGTACGGCTATCGATCCTAAATGTGATCACACTCGCTAAGTGTCTTGATCACTAAACCAAAAAGCTCCTATCATGTTTCACCTTTGCCTTGAGCTTTTTTGTTTTTCTCTTTCTTCTTTTCCAAGCCGAGCACTTGATCACCATGGTCATCACACCATCATCATGATCTTTACCATTGCTCCACCACTTGGAATAGTGCTACCTATCTCATGATCACTTTGATAAACTAGGTTAACACTTAGAGTTTCATCAATTCACCAAAACCAAACTAGAGCTTTCAATCTCCCTCTTTTTGGTAATTGATGACAACCCTTTCACAAAGATATGAATTGAAATTCATTTGAATTCATGTTGCTTGCCCAAGCATATTTACCATGTGTAAAAGGATATGGACAAGTTTCATGAACCCCATTGGTAGCATTTGCTCCCCCTACATATGTGCTAAGAGTTTGGATTGAAGCTTGCACATATGCTTAGATAGGAAATATAGGAGTCAATGTCTACCAAATGATGCTAAGGTATAAGAGATGGACCTTTGAAGCATGATACCAATCAGATTGCACCAAATATACCATCCTTAGCACCATTAGTAACTAGACATATACAAAAACTAGAATACCCCATGAGATCAATATTAGAAGCAAGGGTCTAGTTTTCACAATATAAACACAAGTCTAGTTACTCAACCTATGCATGCTAGTTTTTCATTTTATCATTCAAACCTACAACTAGCATACACCACACAAGCATGGAATTTTAATTTAAAACTAGTGCCATGCAAGTATACATATGAAATACACATTCAAATGCATCAATCAAGTTTATGAGCTTGCTCCACCTACTTGTGTGCTCAAAATTTAAATTGATCCCCTTACTTTCATATTACTCCCCCTATGTCAAAGTTCTCTCTCCCTTAGTGAATACTTCTCCCTCCTATCACTTATATCTTTGTTTCTCTCCCCCTTTGTCATCAATGACCACAAACATTCAATTTTAGATAGGTTAAGATTATCAATGTCAATCAATGGGGTGAGGATCATTTTCCCAAATTTGGTCCAATCTAGAACACTTGCCAAAGATATTTAACTCGGTTTGATCCAAGGACAAGCTTCTTCACACCTCATTTTAAGGGTTATCTTGTACCATGTTGAGTTAAACACTTATAGCTTATTTTCTAGATCAAACATTAGGTTCACAAGCCCACAAACATGTCATATGCTACCACTATATCAAGTCAAGCATAGAAGCAATAGTGGTATCATACAAGCATCAAATTCATTTGTTTTTCAAGAATGAGCCTAAGACATGTGAGGAATGACTAGATGCACTAAACAAGTCCTTAACAAAGAATGTATGCCATGCCAATCAACTTTTACCTTGGTTACTCGAAGGAGAGGCATGTCATATAAGTGGGGGGTGCATTAACACATATTTGAGAAATCCAATATGTTCAACTCATTCCTTAGCTTGCAAAACCTTTTCTCATCTAAAGGCTTGGTGAATATATCAGCAAGTTGATCTTCGGTGCCTACACTCTCAATGCAAATGTCCCATTTTTGTTGGTGATCTCTTATGAAATGGTGGCGGACATCAATGTGCTTTGTTCTTGCATGTTGAACCAGATTATTGGTTAGATTGATTGCACTCTCATTGTCACATAGCAATGGCACTTTTTTGAACTTGATTCCAAAGTCATTCAAGGTGGCCTTCATCCAAAGAATTTGTGCACAATAACTACCAGTGGATATGTATTCAGCTTTAACGGTTGATAATGCAACACTATTTTGCTTCTTTAATGACCATGAAACAAGTGATCTTCCCAACAATTGACATGTGCCTGAGGTGCTCTTCCTTTCAACCTTCTATCCCGCATAATCCGAGTCTGAGTAACCAACTAGCTCGAACTTTGCTCCTTTGAGATACCACAAACCAATATTTTGTGTATGCTTCAAGTACCTCAATATTCTCTTTGTAGCCTTCAAATGACTTTCTCTTGGTGAGGCTTGAAATCTTGCACATATGCATACACTAAACATGACATCCAACCTTGATGCAGTGACATAGAGTAGGCTTCCAATCATAGACCGATACAATTTTTGATCCACCATATTGCCACTTGCATCACTATCCAAGTTGTCATTTGTACCCATTGGTGTACTAATGGCTTTGCTATGACTCATGCCAAACTTCTTGAGCATGTCCTTAATATAGTTGCCTTGACTCACAAATGTATCATTCTTCAATTGCTTGATTTGAAGACCAAAAAAGTAGCATAACTCTCCAATCATGGACATCTCAAACTCATTAGCCATTATCTTTCCAAATTCTTCACAAAAGTCTTGATTGGTTGATCCAAATATGATATCATCAACATAGATTTGCAACACAAACAAATCTTTTCCAATCTTCTTGATAAAAATGGTGGTGTCAACCTTGCCCATCATGAACCCTTTAGAGAGTAGGAAGTCCCTCAATCTCTCATACCATGCTCTAGGTGCTTGTTTCATGCCATACAATGCCTTCTTCAACTTGTACACATGGTCGGGCTTCTTGTCATCTTCAAAACTAGGAGGTTGCTCAACATATACTTCTTCATTGATATAACCATTGAGAAATGCACTCTTAACACCCATTTGATAGAGTTTGATGTTGTGGGTACAAGCATAGGCTAGCAAGATTCTAATTGCTTCCAATCTAGTAATCGGGGCATATGTTTCTCCAAGGTCAAGACCTTCAACTTGTGTATATCCTTGTGCTACCAATCTTGCTTTGTTCCTTACTACTATCCCATCTTGATCTTGCTTGTTTCTAAAGACCCATTTGGTTCCAATCACATTGTGTCCCTTTGGTCTCTCTACTAATTCACATACTTGATTTCTTGTGAAGTTGTTCAATTCTTCATGCATAGCATTCACCCAATCAACATCTGTCAATGCTTCATCTATCTTCTTTGGTTCAATGGATAACACAAATGAGAAGTGCTCACAAAATGAAGCCAATCTTGATCTAGTTTGCACACCACTTGAAATATCACCAATGATAGTGTCCAATGGACGATCCCTTGCAATATTGGTTGGTTGGAGTATTGAAACTTGATTGCTTGCACTTGCTTGATCATTGGGTTGAGATGATGCACTAGCCACTTGATCTTGTTCATTATGATGAGAGCCACTTGTACTAGCTTGATTTGTATCATCTTGCACATTTGAGTTAGAGAGCACTTGCACTTGATCATCTTCATCATCATTCACTTGCCTAGGACTCAATTTACCAATATCCATGTTCTTTATGGCATTTGTAAGTTGAATGCCTCTAACATCTTCCTAGTTCTCATTCTCTTCTTGTGAACCCTTGGTTTCATCAAATTCAACATTATGAACTTCCTCAAGAGTACCACTATCCAAATTCCAAACTCTATATGCTTTGCTAATAGTTGAGTATCCAAGTAGGAATCCTTCATCACATTTCTTGTCAAACTTGCCCAATCTAGTGCCTTTCTTCAAGATATAGCATTTGCAACCAAAGACCCAAAAATATGCAATGTTGGGCTTTCTACCATTCAAGAGCTCATATGGTGTTTTCTCTTTCAATGGGTCATAATAGAGGTGGTTGCTACAATAGCAAGCCGTGTTGATAGCTTTGGCCCAAAAAGATTAACTTACATTGTACTCACTAAGCATCAACCTTGCCATATCAATGAGTATTCTATTCTTCCTCTCAACAAGGCTATTTGATTGTGGAGTGTACTTGGCTGAGAATTGATGTCTAATTCTGAATTTATCACACAACTCATCAATTCTAGTGTTTTTGAATTCACCACCATTGTCACTTCTAACTCTCTTGATGGTTGTTTCAAACTCATTGTGAATGCCCATGACAAATGATTTGAATGTTGCAAACACATCACTTTTGTCCACTAGAAAGAATACCCAAGTGTATCTTGTGTAATCATGCACTATCACAAAGCCATATTTGTTTCCACCGATGCTAGTGTATTGTGTTGGCCCAAACAAATCCATGTGCAACAACTCAAATGCTTTACTAGTGCTCATCATGCTTTTCTTAGGATAGGTGTTTCCAACTTGTTTACCTGCTTAACAAGAGCTACAAAGCTTATCTTTCTCAAACACTACATCTTTCAAGCCTCTGACCAAGTCATGCTTAACTAATCTATTCAATTGTTTCATTCCAACATGACCAAGCCTTCTATGCCATAACCAACCCATGCTAGACTTAGTGAACAAACATGTAGATAATTTATCTTCACTAGCATTGAAATCAACCAAGTATAGATTCTCATATCTAAAACCCTTGAAGATCAAGTTATAGCCATCTACACTTATGATCTCTACATCATCTACCCCAAATATGCATTTGAAACCAAGATCACACAATTGAGCCACAGATAACAAATTGAAGTTCAAGCACTCTACTAGCAACACATTGGATATACTCATGTCATTGGATATTGCAATCTTACCAAGCCCTTTGACCTTGCCTTTGCCATTGTCACCAAATGTGATACTATCATAACCATCATTGCCATTGGTGTTGATTGAGTTGAACATTCTTGCATCACCGATCATGTGTTGAGTGCACCCACTATCAAGAACCCAATGCCTTCCTCTAGCTTTGTAATTGACCTACAAAAGAAGATCAATTCTTTTTAGATACCCAAACTTGCTTGGGTCTTTGAAGGTTAGTTACTAAGCTCTTTGGCACCCAAATGGCTTTCTTCTTTGAGCCCATCCATGGTGCACCAATGAACTTAGCCTTCACACCATTAGAACCCTTAGTAAGCACATAGAAAGAATCAAGATTAATTGAGGATACATTGGCTTGAGACTTCTTTTTCATGCACTTTTGCTCTACATGATGAATTTGCTTGCAACTAGTGTAAAACTGGCCATTGTTCTTCACAAAACTAGTCTTGTGAGGAGCAAAGGCCGCCTTGCCTTTCTTAAGGGTATAGACCAATCCCTCTTTGTAGAGAGAAGCTCTTTGGCTACCCAAGCACATAAGCAAGCGGTCCTCACCACCATAGGCCTTAGCCAAGGTGTGAGTGAGCTCATTGACTTCCTTCTTGAGTGTCTCATTCTCAACCATTAGTGATGCATCACAAGTGAAACCATCACTACTAGATGAGGTAGAAGTAGATGTGCTACAAGAAGGGTTAGTGGGAGCAACAATGATAGGCTTATAGAATGATTCATCAATTATATCACAAGTTAAGCCTACATCACATGTTTCAATATGCTCTTTCACACTTTGCTCATTAAGTAGAGAGGAATGAGCTTTCTCAAGCTTCTTGTGAGCTTTGCCAAGCTTCTCATGGGCTTCCTCTAGCCTCTCATGAGATGAATTGAGCTCATCAAAGGATTGCTTAAGGGCTTTTAGTTCCTTACACAAGTCTTTGCATTCCATTCTCTTAATGTCAAAATGCTCCTTAGTATCATCTAACATGTCAATTAGTTCATCTTTAGTTGGTTCATCATCATCACTTTCACTTTCACTTTCACTTTCACTTTCATTTTCATTATCATGTTCCTCATCACATCCATCATCCAAAGTTTGTACCATAGTGGCTTTAGCCATGACGCATGATGAAGTGTCAAAGAGAGAAGGCTTCTCATTGATAGCAATGCTTGCAAGAGCCTTCTTCTTGGTGTTCTTGTCATCATCACTATCATCATCATCACTTGAGGAAGCATCACCGTTGACGGTAGTTAACAACCAATATAAACCATCAATTAAACATGTATAAGGGCATAAATACAATCACCAATGAAGGTTTAGGGTTTTAAACTAATAAATTCCATGAGTTTTCATGAATTTGTGTTTTTAGCAGGGTTTATCTAGAAAATCACCAAGGAGGACCTAATCATCAAAGAAAATTATGGAATTCCACCACGACACCGATGTGGAAAGGACCTAGAAGACACCAAAAGATACCATGCCGAAGCTTGGGCCAAAAGGCCACAATAGTGGGCTGACCAACCCATTAGGGAGGCTGCCCAGCCTGCTACAGAGCCCAATTGCTCTCCCCTTCGACGTGGACTCTTCCATCGCCTTAAGGATTAGATCTACGCCATTGCGTAATGTTGGTTTGATCCAAGGGCTCACATTGGACCCTTAGGGCTATATATACTAGCCCCTGCCCCCTCCCTCATTAGATCCTCAGAGATCTAGAGAGATCCTAAAACCCTAATTTATATTCTCATGAGGATCAAAGCTAGATATCAAGAGAAGATTAGTCCTCCATAGGATCTAATCTTTAGAAATAGAGAGATGGAGAGTGAGGGAAGAGTTTGAAGGAGGTGCCGGCCTATCGGTGCTCTCTCTATGGCTTGTACCTTAGTGAAAGTCTACCTACGTCTGAGATTTCTCTAGTAATCAACTTCTGATTTAAGTAAGTAACGTGTTTATATTGTTCTTCTGGTTTGCGAGTCTCTTTTGAGTGCTTTAATCTATTGGCCTTAGATTAAAGTATTATTCATAGTGTAAGCGTGGTGCTTAGACTTGGGTAACTCATGGATGTACCCTATATTTGTCACACCCCAAAATTTCTGATTTTGGGTTGTGCATAGAAAACACTAAATAAAATGAATTATTTTAATATTTTGATAAAATTTACCAAGCTTAGTTTGAGCTAGCGCAAATTTAGTTATAAGAAAAATGTGAATTTTCAAAGTTTTCTAATTTTGATGGGCTTTTGGATGATGTGATGTTTGCTTGTTGCTTATTTGTGTGTTGAGAGTAAGCAAAGTCTTTAAAATACGTTAGTAGGTCGATTTTCCTTCTCCGTCGCGCCTTTATCTTTTTCTAAAATCAAATTCTTTGTTTCTCAGCTCAAGTTTTCATTGGGAGCTTCCTAAAATCTTTTCTTTGTAACGCAAATAACTTCTTTTAGTTCCTCATCTGTCAATCAATCTCTACAAACTTCTCAGGAATTTTTTCAGCTTTTTTTGGAACTTGTTCCTACTTGTCTATGAGCATAATTTAATTTTTAGATAAATCAAATTATCTTATCATGGGCTCCAAATACTTTATTTGGCTTCCTCATGTTCCATAATGTCGCATGGAATTTTCCCCAAATTTTTAGAGCTTTCGGAGTATTTTTCGTGGCTTAAATAATAATTCTAGATTTTTCTAGAATTATTTTATCCATGAAATTAATTAATTCTAAAAATAATAAATCTCTCATTTTTTCCAATGCTCAAAGTCCATGTGCAATAATCCTAATAAATCCTAAAGGCCTATGCATTTATTTACTAATGGGCTTTAATGATTATTTAGGCCCATTAGTAAATGTGGAGGGTGCAACATCAATTAGTACCATATTGTTATTTGATATAGATGTGGGAAGTTTTTCTTCCTATAAATATGTATCAACCCCTTGGGCAAAGTACACCAAAACTACCATAAGGGGAGCCCCTAGTTTGGAAAATCCCTCGCGTAGTAAATTAGATTTTTTCTCCTTCTCTCGTCGTCGCCGTCGCCGCCGCGCTGCCCAGCCCAGCCAGCCTCTACTTCATGCAACAAGTCGAGCCCACCCCTACGCAGTTGCTGTTGCCATGGCCATGTGGTGGCTGTACGGAAGGCCAAAGGATGAAGACGAGGTAATTACGAAATTACCACCAGTTCGTAATATCATCGTCGTATATTCATTTTAAGTCCGTTTCGAGTCGTTCCAATTGTGTTAGATTCATATCGATGTGATCTACATGCTAGTATCGTCGTTTTTCATGTCAAGTGACTTTTATATATATGCTTAAATATTAATTTGATTAATATGCATGCAACTAGTTTTTATAAATAAAAGCAACATAATTATATACAATGCTCTTTTGCAAATAAGTTTTAACATGACTAGTTGCTAACATAAATATGTTTCTAAATTATAATATGTTTAGTCTAAACACACATATAAAATTTGATTAGATGTTCTCACATGTCAGTTTGTATTTGCAAGTAAAAGTTGAATTGGCATAAATGATATCAAAATATTTATAAATAAAATATGATTAGCGTCAACTCAGTTTTAAGTATAAATTTGATTTGTTTAATCTAAATTAATGCTACTCACATAGTTTTTCCTAATTAACATAAATCAAGCTTATAGTCTTCTCTTTTCTTTTATAATATAAAACCCTATAGTCGTTTCTTTACAACCGTAGTTCCGATTAGCGTGCTTTTCATGTCTGTGTGTTTGTAGCGACATCTAGAACATCTTTAAAACCTTTTTACTTGTTGTTTATTATGTTTGGTGTACTATTCTGATTTAGTTCTATTATTTGCTTCGTATATGATTGCATGGATGTTTGTGTGGTGCTTTATGATCATGTCCAGTCAGTGAGCTTTGTGTTGGTGATATAAAAGAAGTGGGTGATCCAAAAAAAGTCCTTTGGAGGTTACAATTTAATAGAAGAAGGATCTGAGTTTAAGGCAAGTATAACATGGGATCTTCCTTATCCTATACACCTTTAAACATTTAATTCATATTGCATGTGTCTACCTTGACTGCCACTAAGAATTTCCTAGTGCTTTGTTATCTTGTACCTTGATACCTATGGGGTATTGCATTGGGTAGTATGATGCTAGTGCTCAATTAAAGACCATGATCTTGTAACTTGACTAATGGTATATGAATAAACACTAAAAGATGCTTTTTAGCAACATGGTATCAGGGGGCTAGAGCATTGGGCTATTTTTATGGTGCTCTAGATTTCTGTCCCTAAGGACTTATCTGTAAGCGAACATCTGAGACTTATAATACAACTGTGAGGGCTACATGGCTCTGGCTTTAGCTCAGTATGAGGACCTTTTCTAGCTTGTTAGTGGTTACCTTTATTGGGGTAAGAATGGCTTGCCGAATCGGGTATAAGACAACCTCTACTCTTATGTGTATAGCCATGATGGAATTGTGCCATTCGATAGGGGGGTTCCTATATCGGTTTGCCGAGTGAATCTAATGGCCCTAACTTATTAGACGAACCTTTGAAAGTCTTCATAGTGAACTCAGCCGACATTCCTTGGTAGTGGGTCAAGAGGCTGATCACCTCGGGCAAAAGGGTAAATCATGACTCACAGTGAAAGTGTACAACCTCTATAGAGTATAAAACTGGTATATCAGCCATGCTCACGGTCACGAGCAGCCTTGGAACCTTTATGGAATAGATGATGAACACTGATGATAGTAATAATAAAGATGCTCACTAATGATTACTGTTTATGCTATTCATTATTCGTGTTTACCTGATCATGTGTTTATATGGGCTTGTGAGTAAACTTGTTGCCACCCAATTGCTAAAAGATGACTCATTAAAAGCTAATTGCAGTTAACCAGTGTCAGCCTTTTGAGCCTCACGAACCCCATGTTATATTTGTTGAGTACGACATGTACTTACGCTTGCTTTACTTTTTAAATCTTTGGAAAAATCCCAGATGGGTATTAGATTGCTAGTCTAAAGGAGTTAGGCTTGTGATCAACCAGTCAGTTGTACCTATGGAATTAGAGTCTTCACCTGAAGATCATAGTTGTCTTTCCGTTGTTTGCTATCTAAGGTTATATTCTTTATACTAAGTACGTTATATATTGAGCATTGTCTTTTGATATTACCCTTATTTGTAGCTATATGTGAGATTTGACTTCCTGGGCTCACATATGATGTGTATCTAGTTTTGTCCTTAAAACTGGGTGCTATAATATTTTGGATCGGTGGTAGCTCACGAGGGTGACTCTTATAGCCTCGTTGAATCCTCTGTAGTCCACCTCCCATTTGTAGGCTTAGTAGGATTTAAGTTACTATAGGAAACATACTTTGCCTATGTTTTCCTTAGTAATATCCATAGTTGAACAATAGAAGACATAGCTTATCAAGATTAGAATTAGAAGACCTTAGCGATCTCCTCTACACTCTTGACTTTTTTAAGTCTTGTTGCTACTCTGGGTTAAGATGGACTGTAGTTAACCTCACATGTTTTCCTATGGATATGATACTTGGAATACTTCTGGGTGAAAGCTACATCGGTATCCATGTGCTTGCGGATTTATCTGTGTGCAGTAAATATACCAACGAGCTTTCTGGCATTGTTGTCGAGGAAATAGTTGTTGAGTTAACTTCGAACCTAGCTTAACCTTGTATCATACTCTTTTATCTTTTTATTCATTTTTTTCTTTTCCATTATGAATTCCACTCATATCTATCAATACACTAAACCCACAAGCGTGAGCTTTGGGCCACCTAAATCTATAGAGCCTATCCAAACACCTAGCTATGAGCTACGCCCATGTTTAATAAAATTGATTCGAGATCAATCCTTCTTAGGAGAAGGCCATGAAAACCCATACTCACACTTACAAGAGTTTGAGCAGACCTGTGCATGCTTGCGTATCGGTGGCATGTCTGACAAGACCTTAAGATGGAAGTTGTTTCCATTCTCCTTGACAGGAAGAGCTAAACAATTGTATAGTCAAACGTAGGAAGTATGAAAGGAGATTGAGAAACGTTATGCTCTAAATTTTGTTTATGTTTCTTTCCCATCTCTAAAGTGGTTAGCCTTTGGAAAGAGGTTCTAAATTTTAGACAACTAAAAGAAGAATCTCTTGGTACATCGTGGGATCATTTTAATGAACTCATCATCACTGGCCCAGACCTTGCCATTCAAGACCCTATACTTCTTCAATATTTTTACATGGGTCTTAGCAAGGATTCCATGGAATCCCTTAATGAAGCCTCTAGTGGGGCTTTTCTTCATTTATCTACTAGTGAAGCAAGGGCTATGCTTAATAGAATTAGTGGAATCACTCCCTACACTAGCATTCATAATGAACTCCTTTAGGAAGAGAAGGAATCACCTCCCGAACAAGAAGAGAAAGTTTTGATAGCCAAATCACAACCACTCTAGTCCCAAGATTTAGCTATCAATCCCGAACCATCAATACCCCAAGAGAAGAAGGAATTCCACCTTTGGAAATCCCTTTTGAAATTAAGGATGACCTTTTTGGTGCTGATTTTGGGAGAACATTAAATTCTCATCTTCATAAGAGACCTTCGAGTGAATATAATTCAAATTCTCTCAAGAAAGGATCTCTTAGAAAGCGTCCTTATTTCCATATAGGACATTGGGAAGAATTCAAGGATGGCATGACTAGTGATGCCATAGAAGGAGAGCCAAGCTATTTAGAAGCCAATCCTATCTTCTCCCCTTCTATGCCCACATTAGATGTCTTATCTGAACCCATCCTTGACCCTGATGATCCCTATTATGCTCTTTCTCCTCAGTCTCATGATGACCCTAGAAATCAAATAAGACACCCAAAGCATATGAGTCATGAAGGCCACAAGGAAGACTAAGAAGAGCAACAACAATGGCTAGAGGATATTAAGAACTTATGTGTCATTGCCATTGAATGGATGCACAAGGTTTTAGACAAGATCAACCTAAGAGTTACCAATCCAAGGGAAATCTTGGACAATAAAATGTCCAATGAATGTCATAGGCATGGAATGATGGAGACAATGTTTCTGCCTATAGACATTCATGAAGAAACACCCTTGGAGATTGAAAAGGAAGATGACATCAGCAAACATGGAAGTCATTTCATGAGCACCTCATCAAATCCATGTTCACATGAGAGATCTCCTGAATCAATCGGTCTCTCCAACATGGCCACACACGAGATCTTCAACCCCCTTATACTCCCTGTTTATAAAGACTTTGATAGGGTGGTTGTAGATGCATATGTTTATCATAAATATTGTAGATCTCATTGTGTGAATAATGAGATAGGCACCCAAAGGTTGGTGTCAGAGGGAAAACCACTTCACCAATTAGAGACATAATTTGAAGGTTTCCCAAGGACAAGCTTATGTCCTAAAACAAGCACTTTCAGGAGATAATATGAGTTTTCACCTTCTGCTGTGATGCCCTTGTGAAATGAGTATAAAAATATAATTGTGAAAATATTCCTTCGAGTATTTTTGTCACTAACCATTCAGGGTTTGTAGCAAAAAGGATGAAGAATGACGACTCAAGGTATGTCCAACCAATCACCATGCAACATTGAATCACATCCATCCAAACTTGATTTTGCCTTGCAAAATTCAAGCATGGGGGGATGGACTTCTCTGAAAAATCTTATGCCATGTTGCTAATCCACCTTGGTTGTCTCTACCTTTAAATCATACTTAATTTGCTAAGTAACAATCATGCTCTTTCATATCCATTTGGTTAAATCTCTATAATGCTTTCATGCTACCTTTGTTTACTATAGTATGCATATGTTTTGAAGTATTTTCATACACCTTTTAAATTAGGCATGGTGCTTAGTTTAAACTATTTTCCTAAATTAAAGTAGAGAAGGTGTCTAGTTTGATTCCTAAACCAAGAGGTGTGTTGATCTTACTTCCAAAGGCTTTTTAAATTAAGCGTGGTGCTTAGGTTAAAATACTTTCCTAAATCTAATTAGATGTGGTGTCTAGGTTGATTTTTGAGCCAATAGTATGCTTTAGTACACACTGGATATTTTGTTGGACTAACCTCTACAGGAAATTCCTAACTCAATTTTGCTAAGTCACGAGATGAATTCAAATCGAAGATGAAGCAAGGCACATGATAAAACTTTGCACAAAGAAGACAACTCATTCATCATGGATGGACGAATTGTAAGTATCAAAGATCATTCACTTTGTCTTCTGTTGCAAGTTACCTTTTGATAAGGACATGAGCTCCATGCATATGACCATGCTTGGAGAAAGAGGACGAGGAGATCAGCGAGGGTGTCCTAACCAAGAAGGAGGCCTGAAGCTCATCCGGTTCGAGTCACCAAGGTAGAGGCCCAAATCAATTTCGAGCCCATCTTGGGTCTAGGACCAGTCTATCATAAAACTGGTCACACAGCACGTCTAGCTCCATTTTCGACGATCCACATATGGATGCAAAGCTAATTAGATAAGGAAGCAAATGCAAGTGGCCTCACGTCAAAAGCCCTTTGGAATCAACGGGGATCGTCGAAACAAGTCAGCGTCCAAAATCTACCAGGGTGCTGCGACACCATCTTTTGGTCCATTGGACCATGTATCGTGTTTGGGCCCATTAGGGGCACGTCCAGGGGGGTGATGTCTGGGGCTCTATAATTAGTAGCCATCACTCTCCTTAGGGTTTGGGTTTTGTTTAGATCTTATTTTCCTCGTGAAACAGACATCGTTTTGCTGCAACTGTGCCGCCAAGGCCGCTTGCTGTGAACCAGGGCCCCAGTTCTTGATCTTGTTCGCCTGTGGCAATTAGTCCTTTCGAATAAAGATCTGAACTCCTTCTCATTATCATAAGCCTCATATTTATTTGCAATTTTAGATTGCGTTCATCCCGTTCTTGCTTGTGTTCTTGATTCGCTTGCAGGAAAGTCTTCTCAGCGAGGTCAATCACGTTCGCGTGGTTGATAACCAATGGAGCAGTGGTGTAATGGTTGTGGGGGTCCAAATTAGTCTTGGTTCAAAGCCTAGATCGTGAATGTCGAGTCTCCACCAATCGACGCAATCATACCTATCAGAAGATATCTACATTAAGTGGTATTAGAGACCTTTGTTGCCGTCAGGTATACTTTTATTTTCTCTTTTAGATTGGTACTATTTTTGTTTTACCTATAGTCCACAAAAAGCCAAAAAAATATACACCACCTCATATTCCCTATCCTATAGCCTTGTTGTGTCATGCAATTTCATCTCTGTTTTGCGTTGTTGAGTTTGTGTCCTAGGGCAAGTTCTGGTTGCTGGTTTTAGATCATTTTTAGTCCATTTTGTGTCTTTCCCTTTGTTTTTCATCATAATTAGTGAACACCTTCAAGTCTTGTTGTGTTTCCTTTGTATCCATCAAACCCTAGTCCACGCCATCTAATTTATTACACTTATCTTCACTGTTTGCATCTATCCATAGCCAACGCAACAACTTTTGCACGCATTGTTCCTGTTTTGTCCTCTAATTCAGAGTCAGTTCTAAAAACAGGTCTAGTTTTCATATATGAACTTGGATTTTGACGTTCCATATATCAAAATCGATTAGAATTTTTTTTGGATCCGCTCATCCCCTGCTTTGCTGGGTTCAGAATATTTTGTTTTGGCCAAAAACTGGTCACAAGATACTCTTTTCGTGGTCACAAGCTTTTTGTCAATTTTGAGCATGTCTTCTGAATTTTCCACAGGCCATGCCTTTCACTTGTTTAAGCTCATATTTTCTGCGGTTACTTATTTTGTCCTCCTAAGTGAAGAAAAAATATCAAAAAAATAAAAATAAAAAGTCAAAGAATCCTAAAAAAACATCGACAGCCTAAAAATAGAGAAAAAAGAGGGGCAAAAGTGGAACAATATCTAGAGGAGCACATAGAGAGCGCCATTTGAGCTATGTTTGCATGTGCTGATTTATGTCTTATTCCTAATCATATTCCTGTTGTTCACATCACTTGATACATCTGGTACTTGGAATGAGAATAGGCCAACAACTAAGACAAGTACTCGAGATACTTATTCAGTTTTGCTATTCAGTTGTGAATATTGCTATTCCTTGCTACTATATTATGCATGTCCAAGCTCCACTTTCTTTTAACCAAGTACATGTTCACCTTGCAACTATTATACTCAAGCTACAACGGTATCACAGTCACCGACCGATTGCATCGCCTGTTGCTTTGGTAAGAACACTTGTAAGACTGTGGTAAGACGCTTGAGATTGTGTGACTTTACTCCTTGAATACATCCTATAGTAGCTGATAGGAAAATATATACTTGTGTGTTTTCTTGTTTGATGCTAACAATGACAGGTTACAACACGTACCGATATGAGACATCAATGATGCATGAGCCATGCACTATTGCTGCTACACCTCCTCCTGTAGGTCAATCTATTCTTTCTTCCCCGCCTACTTATGATGGTATTGGTGCTGATGAGTACATTGAGTGAGAAACTAAAATAGATAATATTTTTGCACAAAGTTATATGTGCGAACGAAGGAAAATTAAAAATACAACTAGTGTTTTTAGACAATCTGCATCAACACGGTGGGAGTCTTTAAGTTTTTCTAATAAATCTCACACATGGAATGATATGAAAGATCTTATGAGAGAAAATTTTGTTAATCCATCTCTTGTAATTAATTCAAATGATGAGGTGCATCAACTAGATCTATCTCTTGTTATTCCTCCTGCTATGTCTAACCTTTTGTAGGACAATGTACAAAAGAGCAAGGATTATGTGATAGAAATGAGATGCTCATAGCCTCATGTGAAAATTCAGAACCATCAACTATTACTCCTGCTAAACATGAGAGCAAAGGTAATGCCCATGATGCTAAACTCACGGAAGGTGAGAGTTCTCTTGATGTGCTGAAATTTTTCCACCAATCATGCTATGATAGAATTTTAGTGGAGCCTTTGCTTGATTTACCATTGTCACAAGATGATTTGCTTGATGTTCCTTGTGACAAAGATGACTTGCATCATGATATTTATGTAATACCTATGCAATCATTGAAGAATGATCATGCTATATGTGTGCTGAAATCGAACACTTGTGCTGAAAATAGACTTGTTATTCATAATGCTAGTGAAGTTGATGAGCTAAAATTGTTGTCTTCTTTAAATACTTTAGGTTACATTGAATTTGGTGTTCCATGTAATCTTAGTTCTTTAGAGGAGAAACTTTATGCATATGCTGATTTGCCATGGTTCTCTAGACATACATATCATGTTTTTGGCAAATATAATAACCAAGGACAATATTTGATACAACAAGTTTACATTTGTATAAATCTGAATTCTCCTTTTGTTGTGCAAAGTAATGATCACCTAGAGGACACTAAAATCAACACTGTTGTTATGTCATGTTCCTCTAATTTTGCTTTTCGAACACAAGTGGAATCCAAAGAAAGGGAGCATATGTTTCTTGTTAGTACTAATCTTTTGTAAGATAGTATTGGCAAAGATCGTGTGTATTTCAATCGAGCAGACTACATGTCTATAGGATAAGACATGCTACAAACTTGGACATGTGGTCATATTCTTTCTCACAACATTGTCCATTCCTATTATTTTGGAAACCTCGTTTGTCCTCATGTTGTGCAGGATCGACTTCAAGCAAAATCGATGCTGAGGACGACTTTTCATTAAGAAAGGGAGGATGATAAGGACATGAGCTCCATGCATATGACCATATTTGGAGATAGAGGACGAGGAGATCAGTGAGGGTGTCATAACTGAGAAGGAGGCCCAAAGCTCATCAGGTTTGAGTCACCAAGGTGGAGGCCCAAATCAAGTTCGAGCCCATCTTGGGTTCTAGGACTAGTCTATCATAAAACTGGTCACACAGGCGTGTCTAGGCTCCATTTTTAACGATCCACATATGGATGGAAAGCTAATTAGATAAGAAAGCAAATGCAAGTGGTCTCACATTAAAATCCCTTTGGAATCAATAGGAATCGTCGAAATAAGTCAGCATCCAAAATCTGCCAGGGTGTTGCAACACCGTCTTTTGGTCCGTTGGACCGTGTATCATGTTTGGGCCCATTAGGGGTGCATCCAGGGGGTGATGTCTAGGGCTCTATAATTAGTAGCCGTCACTCTCCTTAGGGTTTGGGTTTTATTTAGTTCTTGTTTTCCTCGTGAAACAGACATTGTTTTGCTGCAACTGTGCTGCCAAGGCTGCTTGCTGTGAACCAAGGCCCCGGTTCTTGATCTTGTTCACCTATGGTAATTAATCCTTTCGAATAAAGACCTGAACTCCTTCTCATTATCATAATCCTCATAGTTATTTGCAATTTTAGATTGTGTTCATCCCGTTCTTGCTTGTGTTCTTGATTCGCTTGCAGGAAAGCCTTCTCAATGAGGTCAATCGCGTTCACGTGGTTGATAACCAATGGAGCAGTGGTGTAACGGTTATGGGGGTCTAAATCAATCTTGGTTTGAAGCCTATATCGTGAATGTCAAGTCTCCACCAATCGACGCTATCATGCCTATCAAAAGATCGTGCCTTGTCTACATTACCTTTGCCTTGAGCCATGTCTGTATAGAACATGATAAACAAAAACTATGCTAAAATAATTCTAACACTATGTTTTCATTAGCATAGAGGAAAATTACAAAATTCTAGACAAACAACCCATATTTCAAAATTGTATACTCTTTTGGGTATGTGTTGTCCACTAATCCTTTGTAGGCATAAAACAATGAGTAAGGTGGAAGGTCTAACAAGGTGACAAAAGATCGAAGAGCAAAAAGATGGCATGACAAAAGGATGAGAAAGAAAAGGTATGATCTAGGAAATAAGAAGCTCAAGAACATCTCGTACTGTGAGGCTAACCAAACAAGGAAAACTTCAAGAAAAAAGAAAGGACCATCATGAGTCATCTACCCTTCGTCACATGGTGTTATTACGCTCCAATGACAAAGGTAACATCTTAAGGTAAATGGTCATTATTTAAAAAGCTTTTCCATGATTTTGGTAGGCACATAAATAAGAAATAAACATGTTTGAGTTATAACTTATTTGATCCAACCTGATTAACTCAACACATTTAGTTCTTTAAGCTTATTCCTAGCACCACTTTCTTGATCTTGGTCTTAACCAAATGAGCTAAAATGTTGCACACCCTATCTCTGGAAGATGATAGTCATAATCATGCAAAGTTTGATACATTATGTAAAGATAGACAATCATTCGATGGGTTAAGTGACTCAACCCTTTTTGGCCAAATGAACTTAAATACTACATGCATGCTCAATCTTCTGATCTTATCACCCATATTATAATTGAACAAAGCATACAACATCAACTTCATCTTGTTAAGTGTGCCTAAGGCTAGACAAGAATAAATGAAGTTTTGGTTCTGTTGGTGTTTTCTCACCAACGGAGGCCATGCACTTGATCTCTACGTTGTCTATATGAGCAGAACACACTTCAAGCAGAGTGTGGGAGAGTCATTGATTCTTCAATTTTTCAAAGTGAAGGTTCTATTTACATCAAATTTTGGAAGGAGAGTCACAGGGACCCAGAAGCTCCTAGGATCGTATCATCAAGGGATCTATTGCGGGTAGATCAGAAATAGCTGATTCAGATGCAAAATCTAAGAATTGGCTTTCTTTGGACAGCGCCAGCAGATAACGATGGAGGCTACGCTCGATGCCAGGACAAAAACGTGTTGGACTCTACAAAAAGGGAAAGATTAGAGTCCAAGTTATCTTAAATTAGGAATGTTTTCATTATGCCAAAGATTGTATTAAGTCATACTCGAGTAGGGTTCGTTTTAGGCTCCGGGTATAAATACCAAACCATGGCTATTGTAGAAGGGACAACCAAGCAATCAAATACAAGTCAATTAGTTTTTTCGGCTCCGGCCACCCCTTAGGAGTAGGAGTAGAGTAGATCTTAGCAAGTTCTTCGGTAAGTACGGCTATATCGATCCGGTCGACCTCCACTGCTTGTTGTAAGTACCATCATGGTTTATACCTCTGTTTGTATGGCTGCATCGATCCGGTCGAGCCCCACTGCGGCTCTGGTATAAGCTAGTTATCGACTCTTGTCTAATTCAAGTATGGCCTGTGTGATTCTGCCTCACACCCCACTGCTTGAATTGGATCAAGGTTAAGTTATTGGCTCTATCTTAGAGTGGCAGACTTTGATAGATTCATTAAGTTACCGATATTGCTTATTGCTTTCATTGTTTATCTAATTACAACAATAGCACTCTGCCCGATTGAGATTGATCTGGATCAGCCTTATATCTTGTTTAACTCATCGTTTGCTAATCTAGAACTGATCTAATCTACATCTTAAGCGATGAGTTATGTTTTTATCAGCTATTTTGCGTCAATCTTAATCATGAAGCGATGAGTTATGTTTTTATCGGCTGTTTTGCATCAATCTTAATCGTGCATAGCGTGCGGTTAAGGCATGTTCGATCTTGAGTAGATCTATCGGTTAGCGAGAACCGTTTCATGGCCCGTCATCATGGCCTGTGGGATTCTGCCTCTCACCCCACTATTGGCACCGTGGAGTGGGATCGTTGGTTGATAGACCCATTCATGAGAAGGCATGACCTTAACTATGCGCTATGCCTGAATCGGCTGTTTAGCCGATATCGAATGCTTTCACGAACAGTTCACATCACGAGATCATTGAAGTAGGGATAAGTTGAAAGATGTGTTAGCCCCATGATCTTGTTATTGTATTACGGCCTGCATGATTCTGCCTCATGCCCCACTGGTCATGGTGATAGATGAGATCTAACATGTTTATTAGATTTATCTTTATTAAACGATTAAGTGACGTTGAATTGTTTCTTTATAAGAACGAGTTCGGTTACTCGTAATCATTGGCTCAGTATGGACCGATCATCATTGATATCTTATTGCCATTGATTAATATTCGTTTAAATGATGTTTATCCTAAATGATAACCGATTCTCTTCACACGACCCCATGAGCTCTAACTGACTTATTCTCATGAATATACTAGAATCGGCTATTTAGCCGATTTCCTCTCATATCGGCTCTCATAGCCGTACATTCGGAACTGTCTAGCAACACCGACAAGTTCCGCTCTTAATTACTGATGAACTTTCTCTCCTTGTCAATTGCAGGGTCAAATTGACTGGCACGCCTTAGGAGGATTGCACAGGATCGACCACCCCTACGCTGAAGCTAGGCAGATCTGCTCCATCGAGCGGACCCTTCCAGCTTGCTACGTGTGTCCTCGGCACGGGACAAAATTCTATGTCGACACACGTTTCTGGCACGCTCAGTGGGACCCCACAATCATCATGGCAGTTCATAACAACGATAGCATCCTTATGGTACATTATGAAGATCTGCCTGATGAAGATAAGGATACCATCAACAAAGCTACGGAAGAATTTCAGAAGAAGTGTTTGTTGTCCTACACCAAAACACATGACAGCACAATTATTCAGAAATTTGCACTACCAAGAGTTCTACTACATGGGCAGATAGATACAGTCGAAGCTAAAGAAATGCATTTCTTCATGGAAGCCATAGACAAGTCTATTCGTGATGCTCTATCAAGCCGCAATGAAGCTTTCGCTGACGCGTTTCACAACACCATGAAAGAGGCAATTCATGGAATTCCAGTTGGTCAGGTTGGATCGACTTGTTATAATATTCCAGATCTATTAACCCAAGGGACTAATCAAGTCGGTACCAGTCATCAAGAAGCAGCACCAACTGATAATGGTGGCATCTAGACACTTCAAGTTTCATCTGAACAAACTCTGGGTACTACTATAAATCAGATACAATACAATCCTAGACCGTCAGTACAGCATGTGCAGCAGCCGGCGGGGCAAAGTCAAAACTAGATAATCAATTTTAGCACATCAGGCCACATACCGTCGTTGGCTCAGAAGATAGCACCATCCGTTCAGAGGGTCCATAGAGATATAGATCCTTATGTTTATAATCAGAGACTTCAAGCAGCATGCCAGTAAAGGACCCAACAGATTGACATTCCATAAGGCTATCATTATGGCATGGATTATAACACCCTCCACATGATATCAAATCTAGGATATCAAGGCACGTGGGATTTCAATCCACAGATGGGTCAGCAAGTACCGAGAAATCCAAATCCGCAAGCTAACGAGTTGCTGCTCAAGGTGATTGAGATGATGAAGACTCAGTTCGGTCTAAATCCAAAAGGAATGACTTTTTCGTACAAATGCCCATATCCGAAATGGTATGATTTGGTCGCTCTTCCTGCAAATTACAGGCTCCCAGAGTTCACCAAGTTCACTAGTCAAGACAGTACAAGCACAATAGAACATGTCAGTTGGTATCTTACACAATTGGGCGAAGCATCAGTTGAGGATGCCCATCGAGTTCGTTTCTTCTCCTTGTCCCTATTAGGGCCGGCCTTCACTTAGTTCTCATCATTACCAGTCAACTCCATTACCAATTGGGCCGACCTAGACAAGAAGTTTTATACATATTTTTACACTGGGACTAGAGAGAAGAAAATAACCGATTTGACAACCATGAGACAGAGGACTAATGAATCAGCCACTGAGTTTCTTTAGAGATTCCAAGAGACTAAGAATCTGTGTTTCTCATTGAGCTTGGTCGATGATCAACTAGCTACTTTAGCCATCCAAGAAATGCTGCCAATGTGGAAAGAAAAGCTGCTAGGACAAAAGTTTGACAACTTGGGACAATTGGCTCAACGGGTAGCAGCGCTCAATAGCCAATTCTAGAGTATGCACAGAGATACCCGATTCCAGAAGAACACCACAATAGCCAAAGCTTATGATCCATATTCAGTTGATGATGACTATGAAGATGAAGAAGAAGAGGTTGCTGCAGCTGAATGGAATTGGGGCAAGAAGACAGTGATGGTGCCAAATCCTTGGGGAAGAGGAGTTGAGGAGAGTTATGACTTTGATATTACAAAATCAGACAAGCTCTTTGATTTCTTATTTGAGAAGGGGCAGATCAAGTTGCCCAATGGTCATGTCATGTTGCCCCCTGATCAGTTGAAGAACAAGAAGTTCTACAAATTCCATAATGCTACTTCTCATTCCACTAATGAATGTAGAATCTTCAGGCAGCATATATAGAGAGCTATTCAGCAAGGGAGGCTCAAATTCGATACACCTCAGAAGATGAAAATCGATGATAATCCTTTCCTAGGAGATTAGAACATGGTTGATGCTGGGTTGTTCAAAGAAAAAGCCAAGGTCCTAACATCGACCAAATCGAGAGAAGCTAGGATAGTTGTCCCAAAATACGAATATCAGCTAATGAGTACAGAGAGATGGAACAGGCTTAGGCACTCGGTAAAACTCAAGTGTGGCGCACCAAGCAAAAAGCCGATAGAAAGCAACCATCGGCTAATATCCAAATGGTTCTTCTGTTGCCGTTAGAATTCAGTCAGTGGCGAAAGCCAATAGCCGATTCAAGCAGTCGGCTTTGAGAATTTGGATAATCCAATAGATGGCACAAATGGCAAACTAGGACAGGGCTTCACGTTGGCCGATGAATTAGAAGAGATAGATATTGGTCCTAGAGATAGACCTATGCCGATGTACGTAAGTGCTAAGTTGGACCCTGAGTATAAATGAGAATTGATTGATTTATTAAAGGAATTCAAAGATTGCTTTGCTTGGGAATACTATGAGATGCCTGGTTTGGACCAATCGATTGTCGAACATCAGTTGCCAATCAAACCTGGACATAGGCCATTTAAACAAGCTCTAAGGAGATTTAACCCAAACGTGCTTGATGATATCAAAAAGGAGACTGAAAGGTTGCTGGAAGCAAAATTTATCCGACAGTGTCGATATGTGGAGTGGATATCGAATGTTGTCCCTGTATATAAGAAGAATGGGAAATTGAGGGTTTGCATTGATTTCAGGGATCTAAACAGAGCCACACCTATGGATGGTTATCCAATGTCGATAGTGGATATGTTAGTGGATGCAGCAGCCAGACACAAGGTTATTAGCTTCATGGACGGTAATGCAGGATATAACCAAATTTTCATGGCTAAGGAAGACATAGCAAAGACTGCTTTTAGGTGCCCTGGCTCAATTGGTCTATTTGAATGGGTCGTAATGACCTTTGGTTTGAAGAATGCCGGTGCAACTTATCAAAGGGCAATGAATTACATTTTCTATAAGTTGATCGGTAGGATTATTGAGATTTACATCGATGATGTGGTGGTAAAATCCAAGGGATACAAAGAACACATGGCTAACTTGCAAGAAACCTTAGAATGCACGAGGAAGCATGGTTTGAAGATGAATCCTAACAAGTGTGCTTTTGGAGTATCAGTCGGACAATTTTTGGGATTCATGGTTCATGAAAGAGGAATCGAAGTTGGTTAGAAAAGTGTAAAGGCAATTGTCAAAGCAGTTTCCCCAACCACCAAAACAGAGTTACAATCTCTACTGGGAAAGATTAATTTCATCAGAAGATTCATTTCAAATTTATCGAGAAGGATCCTGCTATTTTCTCCCTTGCTGAGATTGAAAAGTAATCAAGAATTCACATTGGGTGACATACAACAGAAGGCGTTTGAAGAAATAAAAGAATATATGAAGTGTCCACCTGTGCTGGTCCCTCCTCAGCAAGGTAAGCCATTTAAGTTGTACATATGAGCTGACGACAAGACAATTGGATCGGCCCTGATGCAAGAATTCAAAGGAAAAGAGAGGGTTGTTTTCTATCTAAGTAGGAGGCTACTAGATCCAAAAACAAGATATTCTCCCACTGAAAGGTTATGCTTATGTTTATATTTCTCTTGCACTAAATTATGACACTACTTATTATCGGCTGAGTGCACGGTTGTTTCCAAGGCTAATGTGGTTAAGCACATGTTATCAATGCCAATACTAAATGGGAGAATGGGAAAGTGGATTCTTGCATTATCAGAATTTGACTTAAAGTATGAATCGGCTAAAGCAGTCAAAGGATAGGTAATGGCTGATTTTATCACTCAGCATCACAAGCCAAGCATTAGTTATGTAGAGCCAATGCCCTGGACACTGTTCTTTGATGGATCATCATGCAAGCAGGGTGGTGGCATTGGTATTATTATCATTTCACCTCAGGGGGCAAGCTTTGAGTTTGCTTTCCCAACTGAACCAATGGTTACTAATAATCAAGCGGAGTATGAGGCTATTCTCAAAGGACTTCAACTTCTCCACGAAGTAAAGGCCGAAGCAATTGAGGTATTTGGAGTTCCATAGTTAATTACTAATCAGTTGATCGGCCAGTATGAGTGCAAAGAAGAGACTTTGAAAGAATACTATGATGGCTACCAAAAGTTAATCAAGGGGTTTCTTCATGTCTCTTTCCAACATATCCTGAGAGCGCAAAACCAAGAAGCTAACCGTCTGGCTCAAAGTGCATCAGGGTATCGAATATTTCGGGAAATATTGAGTAGTGAAGCCTCAATTGATGATTGGAGAGTTGAAATAGCCAATTACCTTAGAGATCCATCTCAAAAAGTTACTAGGAAGCTAAGGTATAAGTCGACTAAATATGTTTTGTTGGATGAGCAGTTATATTATAAAACAGTCGCCGGATTGTTGCTCAAATGCTTAAACCAAGAAGAAGCTAAGGTATTTATGGGAGAAGTGCATGAAGGGATATGTGGAGCTCATCAATCGGCTTATAAGATGAAATGGATTATCCGCAAAACCAGATATTTTTGGCCAACAATGCTAGAAGATTGTTTTGAATATTACAAGGGGTGTTAGGATTATCAACGCTTTGGCAATGTCTAGAGATCGCCTACATCGGCCATGAATCCAATAGTTAAGCCATGGCCGTTTCGAGGTTGGGGAGTTGATCTGATCACCCAGATTTTTCCGCCTTTGAGCAAAGGGCATAAATTCATATTGGTACCAACAGATTACTTCACCAAATAGGTCGAGGCAATTCCTTTGAAGATGATGACCTCAAAGGACATGATCAATTTTGTCAGGGAACACATTGTATATCGTTTTGGGATCCCTCAAACTATAACTACCGATCAAGGGACAATGTTCACATTGGAAGAATTCAGGGACTTTGCTGCTAGTATGGGTATCAAGCTACTAAATTCCTCTCCTTACTATGCTCAGGCTAATGGCCAGGCAGAGGTATCCAACCAGATTATGATCAAGTTGATCAAGAAGAAGACTGAGGAACAACCAAAGAAGTGGCATTTGACGCTAAGTGAGGTGTTGTGGGCATATAGGATGGCCTGCCATGGGTCAATTAAAGCATCACCCTATGAACTTGTGTATCACCATAATGCAGTTCTTCCTTGGGAAGTTCAGATAGGATCAAGGCGCATCACACTGCAGAATGATTTGTCGACAGAAGTATACAAGAATCTCATGATAGACAACTTGGAGGACTTGAGTTGCCTTTGGATGCACGCTCTTGAAAACATCGAAGCCAATAAGTTCAGGGTTGCAAAATATTACAATAAAAAAGTTAAGGTCAAGCAATTCTCTGAAGGAGACTTGGTCTGGAAAGTGAAATTGCTGATCGGGTCAAAGGATAACAAATTCAGCAAATGGTCGCCTAACTAGGAAGGACCCTATCGAATCAAACATTGTGCGCCTGGTAATGCTTACATTTTGGAAACACTAAAAAGAAAAGAAGAATTTGGCTGAGCAATCAATGGGAAATATTTGAAGAAATATTATCCTAGCGTTTGGATCAATACTTAACGAGAGATTTGATTCGGTCGATGACTTTTAATAGCCGATGTCGGAAAGGTATCACCTCCAGCACAAAAATGGACCCAAGTGAAACAAAAGCCAATACAATGTGTATCACCTATAGGGGGAAAGCAAGCATGGATGAAGTAATATGCATAATACAAAGAGCGAAAACAAAGGAAAATCATTCATGATGAGGAGATTGTTTGCTAAAAATCACTTATTACAAGCTACGGATTGGAGAACAATTTGCTCACTACATCATCAGCCAAAGTATTGAAAGTTATAGAATTGGTGGTGCTAGAGAATTCCTCAGTCAACAAACCCCACCGCGTGATCTGTTGCTAATCGAAGGCTTTCCAACTGAGTAGTTAGATCTAAAAATTCAAAGGAAGGGATGATTAGAAAATCTCG